>NC_088320.1:10662500-10993924 GCF_910592395.1 Lineus longissimus | reverse complement strand
CCCGTGGGCCTCTTGTTAGCTCACCTCTTAGCAGAGGTGAGCTTATCCCATACCGTGGCGTCCGTCGTCCGTCGTCGTCGTCGTCGTCGTCGTCGTCGTCGTCGTCGTCGTCGTCGTCGTCGTCGTCGTCGTCGTCGTCGTCGTCCGTCGTCCGTTAGCAGGGCACGTTTCGTAACTGTTAGAGCTATTGAGTTGAAACTTGGTACACATGTACCCTTATGTAATGACACCTGGGAGACCAAGTTTCGGTCTGATTCGTTTCATGGTTTGGCCACCAGGGGGCCAAACGTTAAAAGTGAAAATATGCAATATCTCCCTTAATAGTAGTCGGGAAATTTTGAAAAAAATATGGTAGGTACTTCTAGCAAAGGTGCATCATATATCCTCCGGGTTTTTGATTTGACCTCCTTTTCAAGGTCACAGAGGTCAAATGGTGTAAATTGGCCGTTAGGATGTAACGATGGCACGTTTCTAAACTGCAATGACTATTGATACCAAATTTGGTACACATTTACCCCTTAGTCAGGTGATCTCAGGGACCGAAGTTTGGTCCAATATGATTCACCACTTGACCACCAGGGGGCAAAATCCAAAAACCTTAAAAATGTGATTATTCCTTAACTTCTTGCCGGATCGCCACCAATTTGATATCATGGGTACATCTAACCACCATACAGTATATGTCACACAGGTTTTTAATTTGACCTTCTTGTCAAGGTCACAGAGGTCAAATGGCGTAAATTCGCCATCAGGCCGTAACTATGGCACGTTTCTTAACTGCAATGACTATTGATCACAAATTAAGTACACATGTACCCCTTGGTCAGGTGATCTCAGGTACCGAAGTTTGGTGCGATCTGATTTGCCGTTTGGCCTCCAGGGAGGGGGCCAAATCCTAAATTCTTCAAAATGCCATTATTCCTAGTAATGACTTGCCCGATTGGCACCAATTTTATATCATAGGAACATCTAATTCTAACAACCATTCAATGTGTCACCCGGGTCTTCTTTGATTTGACCTACTTTTCAAGGTCACAGAGGTCGAATGTACTGTAAATTGGCCATTTTGGGGAAATTGTAATTGCTTGGACCTACATCAAACCTAACACTACATGACACAAGACCATGCTCTTTATCCATCTTTCCTCCACATGAGGTGAGCACAATGGCCCTGGCCATTTCATTTTGAGAATATTGCAGGATTTTTATGAGACATCAAGAACAATTATCATAATGTGGAATTTGGAGATTTTCATGATAATTTTCATTTAAAAGGATATTTTCAAAAATTTTCAAATCTGGGACACATCTGCTTCAAATTATCTTTCATTTCACAGTGGTTGCAGTGAGATGAACACAGTGATATCAGAGCGGTCAGTTTGATATTTTGCCCCAAATCATGAATTTTTGAAAGCATGCGCGTTCCACTTTTTTTTGGCTGCCAAATAGGGGGAAATCGAGGAAATTCCCAGACGAAAACTATCTAGGGGGTGTTTATTTTGCCAAAATTAAGTACATTTTCCCAATACTCCCCAATCTTGGGGGGGGGGGGTCAAATGAAGTCCGTTCCCTGACGATGCAAAAAAACCCTGAGAAAAGGATCTTCAGTCCCCTTACCAGTCCCGTTTAACAGTAACCCGCTCGCCCCGCACTGTTCTTCTAACCCAAACTCGTACCCAGTGGGTTTCTGTACCTACAACACCACTGGAACGATCTGACTGATTTTCAGCAGAGTGATTATATAAAGAAGGTTAGGGGATAATGGTAAATGTATGAATATCATTATTAATACGCTTTAGCTCAGGTACATTCATATATGCATGAATATAGTCTGCATTTTCATTTTAGTGTACGGGAAGTTTCATAAAATGTAGGAGTGTCAATGGGAACCTAGGCCCCCAAACCACACCTATTTTTTAGTATTCTGTAAATACGTAATTTAGATATATATGGGATACTTTCATTCGATACATTTTTGGTGCTGGCACATGTACGAGGAACGCTTTTTCCCTAAATCCAGCAAAATGCAAGTCATCCTCGAGCACAACGACGAGAAAGAAAAAAAAAGTAGAATATAACTATGTATAGACTTCACTAGAAAGCTATATCATATCAATGACAAGAGCATGAGAATCTGTACTAATTTCACGATTATAAAATACATATGTGTAAACTATATCATCAATATATTGTGAGTCAACTGAGCCCGTGTCACAGAGTGTTTAATGTTATCAAGGCAAAGCCCCAATAAGGCAATCAGATGGAGCCGGTCTTCAAGGCTAATTCTCTTGAAAAATCAGCCATTTTTGGCTCACCGTAGGGGAGTCTATACAATACCGCAGTGTCCGTCGTCGTATCTGGTTTCAAAAACAGTGGCGCATTTCTTTACTGCTAGGCCTATGAACTTGAAACTTTGCACACAGGACCCCCTAGGTCAGATGACCCGTGACACTAAATTTTGGTCCGATCTGATTCTCAATTTGGCCACCAGGGGGCCGAATGTGGATGTTTAAAACGTGTGATATCTCGGTTATTAATGACTTGTTTTCGATAAAACTTTTGTGGTAGGTACTCATAGCAAGGATACATCATATATCGTACGGGTTTTTAATTTGACCTACTTTTCAAGGTCGCAGAGGTCAAATGGCGTAAATTGGCCGTTTAAGTGTAACTATGGCACGTTTCTCAACCACCACAACTATGAACTTGAAACTTGGTACATATAACCCCCTATATCAGATAACCTTGATAACCTCTGGTGCTGAATTTCAGTCCGATCTGATTCTCAACTTGGCCACCAAGGGGCCAAATGTGGATATCTAAAATGTGTGATATCTCGCTTATTAACGACTTGTTTTCGATAAAACTTTCGTGGTAGGTACTCATAGCAAGGATACATCATGTATCATACGGGTTTTTAATTTGAACTTCTTTTCAAGGTCGCAGAGGTCAAATGGCGTAAATTGGCCGTTTCAGTGTAACTATGGCACGTTTCTCAACCGCCACAGCTTTGAACTTGAAACTTGGTACATATAACCCCCTATATCAGATAACCCCTGGTGCTGAATTTCGGTCCGATCGAGATTCTCAATTTGGCCGCCAGGGGGTCGAATGTGGATATCTAAAAAGTGTGATATCTCGCTTATTAATGATTTGTTTTCGGTAAAACTTTGGTGGTAGGTACTCATAGCAAGGATACATCATGTATCATACGGGTTTTTAATTTGACCTACTTTTCAAGGTCGCAGAGGTCAAATGGCGTAAATTGGCCGTTTCAGTGTAACTATGGCACGTTTCTCAACCGCCACAGCTTTGAACTTGAAACTTGGTACATATAACCCCCTATATCAGATAACCCCTGGTGCTGAATTTCGGTCCGATCGAGATTCTTAATTTGGCCGCCAGGGGGTCGAATGTGGATATCTAAAAAGTGTGATATCTCGCTTATAAATGATTTGTTTTCGGTAAAACTTTGGTGGTAGGTACTCATAGCAAGGATACATCATATATCATATGGGTTTTTAATTTGACCTACTTTTCAAGGTCACAGAGGTCAAACGGCAAAAATTGGCTGTTAGAGTGTAACTTTGGCACGTTTATTAACGACTGAAGCTATGAACCTGAAACTGGGTATACATGGCCGTATAGGTCAGATAACCTCAGATAACACCTTCCAGTCCAATCTGATTCTCGACTTTGCCACCTTGGGGGCCAAATCTGAAAGCTTTAAGAATTGTGATTATTGCTTTTTAACTACTTGCCCGATTGCCACCAGTCTGATGAACATGGGACCAGCTAACCCACCATACAGTATTACTTGCACATGGTTTTTGATTTTACCTCATAAAACTTCCATTTGGCTTCATACTTTCTGTAACTAGAATGAATTAATTGTCTACTAAATATACTTACAGTGAGCACAACTGCCCCCGGCCGTTTCATCCAAGGGAAAGAACACCAAGAGGCCCAAGGGCCTGGCGCTCAGCTGAAATGGATAGGTGAAGGCAAGGGTCAAGTGTGTGTCGGTACCGTTATTATGAGGCAACGAAGAAGATAAAGAGTTGGTTAACAAAATGAACTTTATTGGTGCGGCAGATATTTGATGCCTTTCGGCAGATATTTGAAGCGCCTTGCGGCAGATATTTGATAACGCTCTCCAGGAATGGAAAGCAGTAAAACGAGTAAGCACACCTTACTCTGAATGTGGGAACAGCAAGTGCTTTCCTGGACTTGAAATGTGCCAACGACTCCTCTTGCAATAACCAACAACAGTTAATCTGTAAAATGAAATGGCCAGGGCCATTGTGCTCACCTCATGTGGAGGAAAGATGGATAAAGAGCATGGTCTTGTGTCATGTAGTGTTAGGTTTGATGTAGGTCCAAGCAATTACAATTTCCCCAAAATGGCCAATTTACAGTACATTCGACCTCTGTGACCTTGAAAAGTAGGTCAAATCAAAGAAGACCCGGGTGACACATTGAATGGTTGTTAGAATTAGATGTACCTATGATATAAAATTGGTGCCAATCGGGCAAGTAATTACTAGGAATAATGGCATTTTGAAGAATTTAGGATTTGGCCCCCTCCCTGGAGGCCAAACGGCAAATCAGATCGCACCAAACTTCGGTACCTGAGATCACCTGACCAAGGGGTACATGTGTACTTAATTTGTGATCAATAGTCATTGCAGTTAAGAAACGTGCCATAGTTACGGCCTGACGGCGAATTTACGCCATTTGACCTCTGTGACCTTGACAAGAAGGTCAAATTAAAAACCTGTGTGACATATACTGTATGGTGGTTAGATGTACCCATGATATCAAATTGGTGGCAATCGGGCAAGAAGTTAAGGAATAATCACATTTTTAAGGTTTTTGGATTTTGCCCCCTGGTGGTCAAGTGGTGAATCATATTGGACCAAACTTCGGTCCCTGAGATCACCTGACTAAGGGGTAAATGTGTACCAAATTTGGTATCAATAGTCATTGCAGTTTAGAAACGTGCCATCATTACATCCTAACGGCTAATTTACACCATTTGACCTCTGTGACCTTGAAAAGGAGGTCAAATCAAAAACCCGGAGGATATATGATGCACCTTTGCTAGAAGTACCTACCATATTTTTTTCAAAATTTCCCGACTACTATTAAGGGAGATATTGCATATTTTCACTTTTAACGTTTGGCCCCCTGGTGGCCCATGAAACGAATCGGACCGAAACTTGGTCTCCCAGGTGTCATTACATAAGGGTACATGTGTACCAAGTTTCAACTCAATAGCTCTAACAGTTACGAAACGTGCCCTGCTAACGGACGACGGACGACGACGACGACGACGACGACGACGGACGACGGACGTCACGGTATGGGATAAGCTCACCTCTGCTAAGAGGTGAGCTAAAAAGAGAAGAGAAATTAACACTGACTGAATAAAAAAGGGTGACATAGACGGGGAAATGTACACCACCGGATACAGTCTGTGCTTGATCAGGCATCGGTCAGATGATATCCTGAACAAGGCATCTATGGAAGCAAATCCAGAAAGAGACTTAACCTTCGAAGGGCACACTTATCACTCAGTGAAAAGTCAGTCCTGGGGGTTGTTTTCCAATTCAAAATAAAAGTGTAACCTCTTTAAATTAGTCTCACAGACTGAACCATAACACTCAACAGCCAACCGTGCCCACATGATGTGAGCCGTGAGCGAGTGGTGTACTACATTTTGAAAATTGTCTATCGTCTACGACATGTGACAGAACAGGATCTAGTGGACTTAATGATGAGGTACTATCAAATAAGGTGTCCATCAAATGAATCATGAGGGCCTGTTGAGTTATACTCTAAGCCTGCACAGCGCAGTGTACAGACAGTACAGGATTGCCAACCAAAAACATGAGCATTGCTGCGTAAGGAAACTGCAGTGGAATTCATACTACGATGTCATAATGTGACTTTCAAAATAATTGTAAACAAACGTAAGTGGCGAGATTTGTTGCAAAATTGCCAACCACAACAACTCAGGGACCGTCCCAAAATGGCCGACGGCGAATTCTCCGGTCGCTAGCGCAGTCCATAAACAAGCATCAATTTTACCAACTTTGGGTGCAAGCTTGGTCATAAAAGTTACAGAACTGTTAGAAATACATCTAAACAACATATATATACAGTTAAAAGTGCATAAAAATCCCGTTTCAACCTCCGGGCGCTACCTTTTTTTCTCCGCTCTCTTACATGGGACGACCACATCAGTAAAACCTGTGCAACAGCCAGCAGCACCCTTAGGTTTGTCAAAAGGACACTTAAATTCGCACCAAAAGAACTTAAGGCAATTGCATACCAGACACTAGTAAGATCATGACTGGAATACGGCAGCATCATATGGGACCCGCACAAGGCAAAACTCATAAAAGATCTAGAAAGAATCCAGCGACGAGCAGCCAGGTTTGTATGCAGTCACTACAGCAGGCACAGCAGTGTAAATGATATGATCACAAATCTTGGCTGGGATACCCTCGAAAAGCGCAGGAGAGAAAATCGAATTAAAATGCTGCATAAAATCGTAAACGACGAAACTGGTCTTAACAAGGAAGACTACATAACACCAGGACCCCAAAGAACTAGAGCAAAAAACGCTAACAAACTTTTTGTGATCCGTACCGCAACGGAAGACTTCAAAAACTCCTTTTTTCAACGAACTGTGGTTGACTGGAACAAAGTGAGCCAAGCCGAGATCGATACACCTGTATCTGGGCTAGCCAGCGCCACCAGTAATATCTACCTACCCCTGTGCCATCAATACGCGAAACGCGGTCAGGCACAGTACCATTCAAGATTCAAGATTCAAGGAGATTCCGCCACACGCCGGGCCCTACAGGTCGTTATTTAGTGCGACCGCCACCAGAGTGTTTATCACGATCTTTCGCCGTTTTAATTGCGCGTTTTAGGTAGATTAATCAATTATTACATGCATGCATTATATATCACCGAAATGATAATTGCGTAGGCTATTTGAAACTAAGTTCAGATATCATTTTCCATCTTTGAATTGAATTTAGGCGAGTGATTTTTGACACCCGGTCGACATATCAGGACTTGCAAAATTCACGCGAGATCGCTTGCATCATCGGCACGTTTGAAAACCGAATTTCACAAATTCCACAAATATTTATCACATACCATATGTATCACCACAAAGGTAACTCTCTAGACTATTTGAAACCAAGTTCAGATACTTATTTTCACAAAAATTCGAAGCTATGCAAGCGATTTTTCAGTGGTAGAGATCGACGGAAACAAATTTCTCGCTCTAAAATGACATGAGACGAGCACCAACTTCCGCTAATTTGTGCACAAAATTTCCGGAATATTATAAAAAACTATTGATAAATCTGAATTATATAGACTCTTTTCAGTACCTAAATAAATTTCAGGTACATGGTCATGTTGATTAAAAGAGTATCAACCGATTAAACATGAGAAAGTTCACTCACCTTCATTGAAGCAGCGACTACCGCCATTTTTAAATGGTGGCATCTCTTCTATCGATCGGCCAATCAGCGGCACTGCTTGCAAAAAAGTTAAGCCACCGCCAAATTTGAAATCGCCAAAATTCAGTCAATGTGCCTGCAGCGCCAACTGGCGGTGAAAACTATATTAATTCCATTAAAAGTAAATGAAATGGCCAGGGCCATTGTGCTCACCTCATGTGGAGGAAAGATGGATAAAGAGCATTGTATTGTGTCATGTAGTGTTAGGTTTGATGTAGGTCCAAGCAATTACAATTTCCCCAAAATGGCCAATTTACAGTACATTCGACCTCTGTGACCTTGAAAAGTAGGTCAAATCAAAGAAGACCCGGGTGACACATTGAATGTTTGTTAGAATTAGATGTACCTATGATATAAAATTGGTGCCAATCGGGCAAGTCATTACTAGGAATAATGGCATTTTGAAGAATTTAGGATTTGGCCCCCTCCCTGGAGGCCAAACGGCAAATCAGATCGCACCAAACTTCGGTACCTGAGATCACCTGACCAAGGGGTACATGTGTACTGAATTTGTGATCAATAGTCATTGCAGTTAAGAAACGTGCCATAGTTACGGCCTGACAGCGAATTTACGCCATTTGACCTCTGTGACCTTGACAAGAAGGTCAAATTAAAAACCTGTGTGACATATACTGTATGGTGGTTAGATGTACCCATGATATCAAATTGGTGGCAATCGGGCAAGAAGTTAAGGAATAATCACATTTTTAAGGTTTTTGGATTTTGCCCCCTGGTGGTCAAGTGGTGAATCATATTGGACCAAACTTCAGTCCCTGAGATCACCTGACTAAGGGGTAAATGTGTACCAAATTTGGTATCAATAGTCATTGCAGTTTAGAAACGTGCCATCGTTACATCCTAACGGCCAATATACACCATTTGACCTCTGTGACCTTGAAAAGGAGGTCAAATCAAAAACCCGGAGGATATATGATGCACCTTTCTAGAAGTACCTACCATATTTTTTTCAAAATTTCCCGACTACTATTAAGGGAGATATTGCATATTTTCACTTTTAACGTTTGGCCCCCTGGTGGCCAAACCATGAAACGAATCGAACCGAAACTTGGTCTCCAAGGTGTCATTACATAAGGGTACATGTGTACCAAGTTTCAACTCAATAGCTTTAACAGTTACGAAACGTGCCCTGCTAACGGACGACGGACGACGACGGACGACGACGACGACGACGACGACGACGACGGACGACGGACGCCACGGTATGGGATAAGCTCACCTCTGCTAAGAGGTGAGCTAAAAATGAAAAAATATTTGAAAATATTCAGCCACATTTGAAAACAATATTTGCTCTGTGGACCGAGGTAAAAAGGGAAAGAAATCTAAACGCGAAATGACCTCATTCTCTTAATACAGGTCGGATCGCGCCGATTTTTCGTTTTTTGAGTTCACCTTGGGCAACTCCTAATTTAGCACCATCAACGAAGTGGCTAGGCCTTCCCGGTCAGAAATGTCCAATTTTGTCCACAGATGGGTCCCTAGATGGATGGATTGCAGGACGGACACCATTTGAACAGCTATACTACTTGCTCCGCTGACTTTGTCAGCTGAGCTAAAAATCACTTGTCATTTATGTCATCACTCGATCCACACTATATGAGGCATTTGACCCATTAGCTCCATGAAAAATTAAAAGTGAATCCATTATTTTCCAAATCTTGAATGAAAACACTCACGGACATTTCTGAAACCCCATCTCCTGACCTTGACTGTTACCTTTTTGGCAATCTTGAACTGCTCCAAATCTGTGGGAATTCCCAAGATTGTGTAAGAATGTCTTCCCTCTGTATGAATTGATTAGTGGGGAAGTTGGATAGTGGGTGGGTAGGAATAGTAAGGGCAAATAGGGGTCTAGGGGCGAATGGGTTAGTTTGGTTTCCTAACCCTTCTGCATATAGGGTTCGGTATTGGCCACATATTTAAAGGAGATATCCGTAAGAGGCCACCACAGTCGCAGCGTTTTTGAAGTGTCTGACGTCATCGAGTCATTTAACCTAAGTAGTGAAACAGCTTACTCGAGCATAAGTTTTAGCCGCCACCTTGTCTGTTAATCATGTGACCGGCTAAAACTCAGAGTTAGAAAAATATTCTGGGGCTTTGAGATGCCCTCCGGGCAACTGGGTTTCCTAATTTCCCGATATCTAGTTGCCCAATAGATCCTATTAGGTGCCCAAATCCTGATTTATATTGATTTTACATGGCAAAGATGCATTTGAGCCCACATTTTTGGTTGCCCCTTTGGGCATGTACTCTTCTGCAAAATCATTATTTTGGGTGCCCAAAACCTGAAACAAGGTGCCCATGGGATTTTTCGAGCTCTGAAACTTGCTTGAGTAAGCGATTTCACTACTCTGGTTAAATGGTTCGATGACGTCAGACACTGCAAAAACAGTGTGACTGTAGTGGCCTCTTAACAGATTTCTTTTTGAACAACCAAACTACGAATGGGTCTCCTCTAAGTGCAGGGCTCAGGAAAAGCTTAGTTCAGTAGGAGTACCACTGGTATATACTTCCAGTATAGACAGATTGATGGAACCGAAAAAATTATGAAACCAATTTTCCCAAGAGGAGATTCCCCTTTTTTTTAAAGTTAGTAACTAGTTTATACATACATACATACATACAAATAGCATTTATATAGCGCAAAATCCAATTAGAAAAATTGCTCAGCTGCGCTTAACAAAAACACTGTTCAAATAGTTTGGTTTTTAATCTTGTTTTGAACTCGCTGACGGTGGAGCTGTTGCGGGTGTTAGTGTCCAGCGAGTTCCATAATTTGCTGGCATAAACTGTAAAGCTTCTGCCACCAAATGTCTCAAGGCGATACCTGGGAGTCACCAACAACTCTTGGTTATCCGATCTCAGGGATCGCCCTGGGACATACGATGGCAGGATGTCCCAGATATATGATGGAGCCATGTTGTTTTTGGCTTTGAACACCATGAGTAAAACCTTGAAATCGATACGATATGGTATCGGAAGCCAGTGGAGAGTTCTCAAAACGGGTGTTATGTGCTCACGTAGTGGAGTCCTTGTAATTATTCTTGCTGCACGGCTCTGCACTAGTGTAATTTGTGCAGGAGTTGCTCATTAACCCCAGCTAACAGACTATTTCCGTAGTCCAAACGAGACATCACCAGTGAGTGCACTAGCTCTTTCGTTGCTGCAGTTGTAAGGAGCTTGCGAGCGCGACCAATATTGCGCAAGTTGTAAGTTGCAGATTTGACGATGTAGTTTATGTGTGATGCCATAGTTTTGGGAAGATGAACTCATTACATGTAGGAAATGTCAGTGCATGTATTGTATGTATGTAATCATTATAATTCAGTTCATAACTGGTTATCTACAGAATATGTCGGTAATCATACTGATGCATGTACTTGTATACAATTTCTGTATCTATAAATGCTGCCTACAAAGGAACGACTGAAGCAGAAGTCAGTTGGAGACAATGGAATTGCAAGTTTTCGTTTGGGGGGGGAAAGAGGTCAAGAGGTCATTTCGTTCCTTTTTTAAAAATCGTCTCCACTCAGAAACATAAAAAATCATGCCATTTACTTCTAGCTGGACCGGAACTTTCTATATCACTACTCTTGTGAATATGTACATCTTCCCTGGATTGAACAAGGCATACAAGACAAAGGTGTATCAAATTTACTTTCTCTAGGGGGGAGGGGGGGGTCTTGAGAGAAACTAGTTTCTATTGTCTCTACTAATTTTTGCTTAAGGCCTAACAAAAAATTCTTGTGTTTCCGGTAACCAGACCGACCCTAGCTTTTTGCTGCTGAAAACGCCGACCCTAGACAATTTTAAGCTCCTAGTCAAAACAAAATAATTGCTTGCACTCCCGACCCTAACTATTATTGACCGCAACGCTGTCACAAATTATTTTATAATTTTAGTCCACTCCGTCAAAATCATTTTTGTGTACCCCGTTTTTCAAGCGTTTGTAAACCGCATGCTCCGTTACAGAGATAGCACTTTCTATGTCAAAAGGCCTAATTTCTGCGGCACGTGGCTATCGCATCGATCGGCAGAAAGCGGGCATCGTACACATTTAACATACAACCTCCCTCCCCTCCGCAGTATTGGTTCAGTCCTAAACACCCTCTTCGTCATCGATAGTTGATGAGACTGGTGCCCGTCTATGTGGATATGCTGAAGCGAAGTCAGCAGCGCCACGCAGCGTAACGGCTGGGAACGAGTCTAATAGTTGATCGTAGACTGGTCTATTATATGGGGAGGGCCGGTTGTCACCTGTCAAACGCTACTACTTGACATGCTTGACGGGAAGCATGGCAGCTTCTCTGATTATAGTGCACAAGTGTCACTGTGTTGAAAATAATGAAACGGCCAGGGGCCATTGTGCTCACCGTATACATCTTTTAGTAGGCAGGATCATGCTTAGTTTAGAGGTGAATATGGTGAACACAATCAGGCATGAAGACTTTTTTTAGATGTGTATTGATGTCAAGTAATAAGACAGGGCAGTATATATAAGTTTATGATCCAACCAATAATTGTCTATGACATCAACAAGATCAATATCGTGTGATTGCTAAGAGTCCCTGCAATAAAAAATTCATCGAAAAAAAGTCATTAATAAGCGAGATATTGCACGTCCTACTTTTTCAGTTTTGACCCCCTGGTGGCCAAATCAAGAATCAGATCGTCCAAAATTCAGTGTCAGAGATTATCTGATGTAGGGGGTTACATGTACCAACATTCAAGTTCATAGCTTCAGCAGTTAAGAAACGTGCCATAGTTACACTCTAATGGCCAATTTACGCCATTTGACCTCTGTGACCTAGAAAAGGAGGTCAAATCCAAAAATCGTAGGACATGTGGTGTATCCTTGCTAAAAGTCCCTGCCATAAAAATTTAACCGAAAACAATTCACTCAAATAAGCAAGGTATTGCACTTCTTCCTTTTTCCATTATGGCCCCCTGGTGGCCGAATAAAGAATCAGATCAGGCCAAAATTCGGCATCAAAGGTTATCTGATGTAGGGGGTTATATGCACCAAGTTTCAAGTTCATAGCTTTACTGGTTAAGAAACGTGCCATAGTTTACACTCTAACGGCCAATTTACGCCATATGACCTCTGTGACCTTGAAAAGTAGGTCAAATTGAAAACCCGTAAGACATGTGATGTATTCTTCCTAAGAGTACCTACCATAAAAATGTTATCGAAAACAAGTCACTTATAAGCGAGATATCACACTTTTTAGATATCCACTTTTGGCCCCCTGGAGGCAAAGTTGAGAATCAGATCAAACTACAATTCAGCACCAGAGGCTATGTGATATAGGGGGTTATATGTACCAAGTTTCAAGTTCATAGCTTTAGTGGTTAAGAAACGTGCCATAGTTTAGTAAATTTACACTCTAACGGCCAATTTACGCCATATGACCTCTGTGACCTTGAAAAGTAGGTCAAATTGAAAACCCGTAAGACATGTGATGTATTCTTCCTAAGAATACCTACCATAAAAATGTTATCGAAAACAAGTCACTTATAAGCGAGATATCACACTTTTTAGATTTCCACTTTTGGCTTCCTGGTGGCAAAGTTGAGGATCAGATCAAACTGAAATTCAGCACCAGAGGCTATGTGATATAGGGGGTTATATGTACTAAGTTTCAAGTTCATAGCTTTAGTGGTTAAGAAACGTGCCATAGTTTACACTCTAACGGCCAATTTGCGCCATATGACCTCTGTGAACTTGGTAGTAGGTCAAATTAAAAACCCATATTATATAAGATGTATATTTGCTATGAGTACCTACAACACAAGTTTCATCGAAAACAAGTCACTAATAAGCGAGATATCACACTTTTTAGATATCGACATTTGGCCCCCTGGTGGCCAAGTTGAGAATCAGATCGGACCGAAATTCAGTGTCAGAGGTCACCTGACCTAGGGGGTGCTGCGTACAAAGTTTCAAGTTCATAGCCCTAGCGGTTAAGAAACGTGCCACTGTTTTTGAAATAGGTTACGACGACGGACGACGACGATGGACACTGCGGTATTACATAGACTCCCCTACGGTGAGCAAAAAATAATAAAATAAAAAAAATATTTTTGGCCGTCCCTGACCGGGGTTTGAACTCACGACCTTTGGATTGCCACAACACGAAAAACACAAAACATGCAATTTCGGCCATATCTGTGTCTGCGTTGTGACCTCTGTGACCTTGACAAGTAGGTCAAATTAAAAACCCATATGATATATGATGTATCCTTGCTATGAGTACCTACCACAAAAGTTTTATCGAAAACAAGTCATCAATAAGCGAGATATCACACTTTTTAGATAGCCACATTCGACCCCCTGGTGGCCAAACTGAGAATCAGATCGGACCGATATTCAGCAAAAGAGGTTATCTGATATAGGGGGTTATATGTACCAAGTTTCAAGTTCATAGCTGTGGCGGTTGAGAAACGTGCCATAGTTACACTTAAACAGCCAATTTATGCCATTTGACCTCTGCAACCTTGAAAAGTAGGTCAAATTAAAAACCCGTACGATATATGATGTATCCTTGCTACGAGTACCCACCACGAAAGTTTTATTGAAAACAAGTTATTGATAAGCGAATTATCACACTTTTTAGGTATCCACATTCGGCCCCCTGGTGGCCAAGTTGAGAATCAGATCGGACCGAAATTCAGCACCAGAGGTTATCTGGTATAGGGGGTTATATGTACTAAGTTTCAAGTTCATAGCTGTGGAGGTTGAAAAACGTGCCATAGTTACACTGAAACAGCCAATTTACGCCATTTGACCTCTGTGACCTTGAAAAGTAGGTCAAATTAAAAACCTGTATGATATATGATGTATCCTTGCTATGAGTACCCACCACAAAAATTTCATTCCAAACAAGTCATTAATAAGCGAGACATCACACTTTTTAGATATCAACATTTGGCCCCCTGGTGGCCAAATTAAGAATCAAATCGGACCGAAATTTAGTGTCACAGGTCATCTGACCAAGGGAGTCCTGTGTACAAAGTTACAAGTTCATAGGCTTAGCGGTTAAGAAACGTGCCACTGTTTTTGAAATAGGATACGACGACGACGGACGACGGACACTGCGGTATTGTATAGACTCCCCTACGGTGAGCCAAAAAGGAATTCTGCATGCTAAAGCATGCAGATACCTTTGGTGAATTAATAGGCAAGTTCCATACAGACACCAACTGGCAGATCGAAGTGGAATGTGGCCCATCAGAAACTGGACCATGGACCTCCGTGTCGGATTTGTCGTTAACTATTGGCCAGGTTATGGCCTTTTCGGTAAAAGTCGTATGAGTGCAGTGCTGTGCAGATAAAAATCCTGCTGCACATGTCGTCATGGAGATGGACAGGGCAGGTGAAAGACCGGCAAACATAAATGATGTGTTAATGAGGAGGGAGAGTGGACACCCAGCCAGAAAAACATCAAGGTACCGTTCTCACTTCTCCCATTGCAGTTTCTGATTGAAAACCAATGATGTCTCACGTCTCCCACAATACTAAGTGCATGTCACTGCAGTTTTAGATTGAAACCAATGATGTCTCACTTCCCCCACCTCAAGAGTCAAGGTGCATGTCACTGCAGTTTCTGATTGAAACCAATGATGTCTCACTTCTCCCACAATACTATCAAGTGCATGTCACTGCAGTTTCTGATTGAAACCAATTATGTCTCACTTCTCCAACAATACTATCAAGTGCATGTCACTGCAGTTTCTGATTGAAACCAATGATGTCTCACTTCTCCCACAATACTATCAAGTGCATGTCACTGCAGTTTTAGATTGAAAACAATGATGTCTCACTTCCCCCACCACAAGAGTCAAGGTGCATGTCACTGCAGTTTCATGTCAAAGCCAATAATCTTTTTACTCTTCATCCCTCAACCACCTTTTTTGTTTCTTTTAGCTCTGGTGTGACTGAACAAGAAGGATGAGCTGTACAACAACATCATCCAGAAGTATTAGGGTAGCAGGAAGGGTTGGGCGTTTGTGGTTTCTGAGTCTGAGGGGGTTGGTGTCTGTTGACTGTGCTTTAAGAGAGACTAGGCATGGCGCCAGTCTCTCTTAAAGCACAGTCAACAGGCATTTGGTCTCAGTATTTGGGTTTTGATTGCCATGACTGTGCCCCTGTAAAAGTCAGAGGAGGAGAAGTTTGGAATGATGAAAGCATTGAAGAAGAAGAAATGTTATTATATATTGAGGAAAGCAAAATTTATTATGAGACTAGAAGGCAGTGTCCTGACTTGATTATTTTGAAAATGGCAGTCTGAACACATTAAAAGGTGGAACATGGCATTTTATCGACTTTGAAGTGTTCCGCAGTTAAAGGGAGACTATAGGCAGCAGCTAGGTAGGCAAGATAAAGTCATACAAATTTGCCAATAGGGGTCAGTCATATCTCTAGGCATGGCGCCAGTCTCTCTTAAAGCACAGTCAACAGGCATTTGGTCTTAGTATTTGGGTACAGAATCAAGGCAGCTCAGAAAGCAATGATTGAACGATGCTGTGGACAAGTCCAAGGATACTGCATCAGTCACGATCAACTTCTCATCAGAAAGCGTCACCACCAGCATATTCAATGTTCAGTTCCAACCTGTACCAGTCCAATGCACGCCTGTCATGGTCAGCAGTGGTCAGCTTAGCGCGATATGGAACATTCTTCCGAAACTCAAGCGAGGGAAGTCTGCTCATTAGCCTATCTCGCGCACTGCTCCTTCTTGTCAAACATCGTAGTGAAATCGTGGTACAGTGGGGCGTCCTCGAGGATTGCAGCTGGTCAGACAGACGTGAGGTGGAATGTGGGCGGCTGCACTTCTTCGTTGATGTGCGATGGCAGATAGCACAGTTGTTGTGTTGCATGACAGCTGAAAGTGAATGTGATATCATAGAACTGAGGCGTTTGCAATGAGACTATAGGTGAAGTAGAAGCAAGGAGTGAAATGGGCCATCTTCCAGTGACTAATATACAGAGTAAGGGCACTGGGTGTTGTTAGATTCAGCATTGAATGTATTCCTCGTACAAGCGTGAATAGTGTGGACATACAGTGAGAGGTGAGAGACCCCTATTGACTACTTCTTGTAACTTTATCTTGGATATTATATTAGTATTGAACTTCTAGCCATGGATTATGAAGAAATTGAAGTTGTAGGCATGGAATATGAAAAATTATTCAACGTTGAAAGACATTATTCCATGAGGCTTTGCCGTGATCGCAAAGGACGCGACGCGATTGGTTCACATGCTAATGAGGTATGATAATGATAATTACCTCTATAATGCTACTTGGATAGCGACTGTGTCGTTGATTGCAACAGTGGTCTATGTCAATGTGTGCCTGTAATGTCAATGAAGTATGATGAGGTGATGACGATAGTGCAATTGACTAGGTGGCGCATTTTAGAATCAGCAGTGAGCACTGTGTGTAACATGGTGGAGGCAGCGGAGATAATAACTGTGTCGAAAGTATTGTTATAGGGCCTTCCCTAGGCCCATGGGGTTAAATTTACAATCCACGATTGAAAAGATGTAGTTTGATCGCATTCAACTATAAATCCATTGAACAGTTGTGTTCCTTGGCTTTAGTCAACCGATGACCTTTTGTTGGGCCATGATCGGGGATTGTAAACTGTAAATGTATTATGGACTGGGAGACGGGGGAAACACAAGTGAAATAGACCAAAACAAGTGATTTTGGGGCTTTGGTTTAGACGCATGCCCCACATGCGCCATGCGGGATTATGCGGGATTATACGGTTCATGTGAACTTGTTGACATCTACATGATCTAGTGCCGTTATTGGTCATGGTACATGGTAGGCCTAATCATCATGGCAATATGTTTCAGGAAAAGCTCGGAGTAAAATGAACTGCCGATGAATAATGATGTTGTTCATGTTTACCATGTTTACTATACATAGCCATAGGGTATGCACTGGCCAGTGCACTTTCTGCACGTCGTCATGGTCATGTTACATACGTGATACCTTGCATATTTTGTTTTTTGAATGCGCATGCTTTTTGGGCAAAATCACTTGTACCAACACTAATGAATAATGTCTTCTTATCCCTATGACTCCATACACAGTGAGGGCATTGTCCCATTCTCATCAAATGGTAACTTATTGTACCGTATTAGGGTGGAAGTTGGGGAGCAGATACCTACCGCTGCACGACTGTCATAATCAGCAGTGATGAGCTTAGCGCGATATGGAACATTCTTCAGAAACTCAAGCGAGGGAAGTCTGCTCATTAGCATATCTCGCGCACTGCTCCTTATTGTCAAACATCGTAGTGAAATCGTAATGGAAAACGTCTGGCTTTGCGCCAGACGTTGAGACTAATAAGTGAAGAACTAGTAGGTAAAGAACTTCTACTTGCGCGAGACTGCTCTGATAAAATTATCATTGCAGAGACTACGGTGACGTACACATATATTTTTTACAATCAAAAATGCCCTCAAAAGACGACATGGAATGATTATTTTATTGATATTTCCTACTATATACCTTCCAATTATCACTTTATACAAATAGATCGGCGTTAGGTCGCATGCTTTTCTTTCCTGGTGACACTATAAAGCAAAATAGTTGCAACCCCGTAAATGCGCTATAAGTCCAATAATAAGTGACGGTGACCCGTTATAAATGTTTCGCCAGCTTCGCTATTTTGCCGCTACGCGGCGCGTTGGGCCCTTGCGTCCAGTGGTTTGCCGAATGTGAGGTTTCATTTCCACGAACAGACTTGCGTGATGGAGAATATGGCTCAGGTTAAGGTCAATTTTATCAATCTGGTATACTTTCATGTTGAAATCTTTGTCAATAATTTAGTCTGCTCAAAGAAGTTCCCTGGATCAGAATCTTTGCGCAACCCCCTGATTTTTCACCAGACAGCAATAGCAATGTCTTGTTGTTTTTCATTTTAGGTTCTTTCAAATGCTCTGTGGTACTTGAGTGGTCATCACTCCACCATCAATGATGCTGCCATTCATAAGTCCTCAGTGATACCAGTGCCTCCAGCATTTGATCAGTTCGATGGTTACAATGACTTTCGACGCAAGAAATTGAAGGGAAACCAACTTTCCAGACAGACCCTTGAAAGCCATACGCAGTCTTTGTTTTGTATTTGTACAAAGCCAATAATGAGCAGTACCAGTGCTTGGGTGAAGGTACACGATGAAGTCATGGCACTGGGAAAATGTATGCAGTCTTATGCAGACCACCTGAAACACCAACTCTGCAACAACATGCAGAAGAGCAACCAGGAGCTGGATCACCCAGTACGTCAAGTCGAGAACAGTTGCTTTGTTGAGTCCAGAACCAAGTGCACCTTTGCAGTCAAGGAGCAGTTCTCTTTGCTGGACAATGTTATGAAGGACACAAATATGTTTGTACCAGTATTTGTAGATGAAACAGTGCACCTTCATGAACCATTTCAGAATGCTATGCAGCGTCATAGGTTTTTTTCAGGACTGCAACTGTCAATGCCAATTGATGTATATAGGTATTCACCTGGTGGCTCAAGTGTCACTGTTGTTGTTCTTGTGAAGGTCAATGCTGGGCGTTCAGATGATGAAAAGTGCACACAGATTGCTAGGATTACTGCAAAGATAAAACCACAATTGCCAGAATTTCACACTCGATCCATGAAGCGGCAGTTCCGTGAAAAGCTGGCAAACATTGCTACATTTTCTCCTTGTGTAGCTGACCTGATATACAAGGAGCTCACATTAGATGCCTCCACTGCTGTCCATCCTGAAACTCAGCAAAGGCTACGCCTCATTTTTCTTGGTGAAAAAGTTTGCTGGTTGATCTTAGGCAGCTTAATGCTGGCAGGCCTACAGACACCTTTGATGTCTTCTTTGCCAAACTAGGTGAGGTGATTGAACAGGTAACAGCTGCAGATGAACGTCGGCACAACATTGCACACTTGTCAGAATGGCTCTCCTTGGGTGATATGATCAATCGGGCGAAATCATTATGCCCTGAAGATGCACCGGTGCCATCAAAAGCACTAGTGTGTCTCCAGTTTGCCCCCAGGAACCCCTATGCTCAGGCATCTTTGAATTTCACCTCTAAATTCGAAGTGCAGTACAAGATCCAGAGACGCCAACTTAGAATAGCTCATATTGATGATCATTATTGCAGTGCTCTTTTCAAGTATCTTAGGGAATTGGCAATACACCTTGATGAAGATTGTGTCCTTCTGTGCTGTGACGACAAAGCGAAGATTCCCTTTGGTGAGCCAGGGGCACTCCTATCCCTTGGAGTTCGAGGAAAGAAGTCCTTGGCTCCAACCACTACAACGCTAGCTGCTGCCGATCATGATCTTCATCACAAGGGTTCCTTGACACCATCTGTATGTCTCCAAGTTGACATACCTACGGATGTGAATAAGTCCTTCTACCGTGGTGATGTAACAACAGTGGTGAACTAGTATTGGGCAATTCGCCTAACAGCAAATTGCAGACCATATCCCTGGTGAAAGTATTTTGTCATGTTGAGAAATTAGGTTTGCACCAGGATATAACCAGATAACCTGAATAACCAGCTGAATTAGGTTGTGACAGTAGGTGCATCATAAATACTAGAATTAGCGATGGTTCTGGGACTGCAACAACTCAGCATATGGATGGTCAGAATCCAGCAGACAACAAGCAAATGTAATCTGAATCTCAACATCTTTCGTATCTTTTGATGAGTTTTCTGGTCGAGTGAGGGAAACCAGTTGGCCATCTGATATGGCTGGTGGGGATGAAAGCTCCCAATGTTGGGACGACCAATAATACATTGCGTCTCCACAGTATTTATATTATAATACCTCCCTCCATGCACACATGGTTCTGCTGCCAATTTTTTCTTCAAATGATCTAGGTGTCAATCATGCACTTGTGGGTACTGGCACCACGTAGGTAACTTCTGATCTGATCTTAAGTGGCAGGTTTTTGGTGCTTTGTCCTGGTGCCCATTTTTAAGATGACAAAACACTATCACCAGGGATATGGTCTGCAACTGCTGTTAGGAAAGTCACAACCTGGGGACAAAAAATAAATGTGATTTAGACTTTGCATTCCTTTGAAGTGTAGGTTGCAACATCCCAGGCCATTGATGCATGCATGGTCACAACATAGGGGCAACCGGGAATCATGGCAAGGATTTTTACAACCATTCTTTTGAGGTGTAGATTGTGATGTGAGGGAAGTGTCTTGATCTCTACATAAAATTCCTTCGACATGGTGCAACAAACCAGTCCAGTAGATATATACATGGTCATAGCATACCGCATCGAGACAACCAGTATGCAAGATTACGGCCAGGCCCAAGGGGTATGACCGATCAGCACTAAGAGTAAAAACGTAAAATGCAATAATATCTTTTTAAACTAACTGCCACAGTAGGTTTATTTATTCAGTCTTTTTGAAGTAAAAGTATTACAGTGAAAAGAACGAAATACGGCTGGAATATTATACTGGTTAGTCTTCGGACGGCAAATTCAGCACTGCACCGATGTCAAGGTTAAGACGGTTATACGACTTTGCCTCATCAGCTCCTCGTGGTCAAGGCTCCTATATCCGTGACTGATGCGGTCGCAGAACAGAACAGATGCTGATCATCCCCGTCACTGCGTCAGGCTGTAAAACAGAGCGAGGAAATATTTTAACTTCACCAGAAGTTTTATCATTCATTATTCAGACCAACAGACACTGACTACCTGCTAATAGTCTATGAATTTCATTGTCATAATTCAGAACAAACACTAATTATCACCTTTGCTGACCAATATTTTCAGAAGGTGTGTACATTCGTGTGTCCATTTACACTGCACGTGTATACGTGCTTTACTGTACATTTCTACAGGAGTGAGCAGAATGTACAGAAAAACGATCTCCAAAACTGTTGCTTTCAGCACTCGCGACACGTTAAGCGAGGTTTTAGCAATTATTTTCAGTGAAGGTATATCTCATGTGTAGAGTCTGGGTGATTTTCAGACATTCTTAGGAGTTTAAGGCGCACAGTTTGATGAAACTTGCCCGAATTCGTAATTTTTTTGATGAATGTATATCCGCCATTACGGGGATCTGGAAACTTTCGGATGACAAGTTTGCCTCAAAAGATGGACGTGCTCCCTATAATCACCCAAACTAACAGCGAATATATATTCTTAAGATCCTTTTCTTGACCTCTGATGAGTTAATTTTGTCTGATGCAGTGTTTCAACACAAATTTGAGGGCGATTACAATCACGAAAAAATCACACTCACCCAGTCTAGAATGCGTAGACGAAATGTCTGTTGGCTCTTCCATGTAGCGGGTATCCTCCCACCTGTTCAGGTCGGGACAGATCAACGTTGAGCAACTTGCCTAATCGGTAAAAACGCGGGAGGCAGTGCTATTACCGGAACGGTTCAGAACCGGCGATTTTCATCAAAAATCACCCGAAAACTAAAAAAGTAAGCAACGGCTGCAAAAATAAAGTACACGTTGTTCGTTAGCAGGTTATGAAACGTAACCCAACCAAATTTCAGGTCGTTCCGTGCGGCAGTTTCGGAGATACGTGTCGAAAACCACATCCCTCGGGTCCTGGCGATCGGCTCAGTAAAAACAATAGACCATATCCACGGAGTTGTGGATATGGTCTAATGATTCTGTGTTCCAGTCCTCCTCCCCCTTCCGTCATGCTGCTGCCATGGTAAAGCAATTGAAGGAACAAGATGTCAAAGTCATCTTGAAGTATACAGATGGAGGCACGGATCATCGTAACACATTAGAATCCGTCAAATGTGCCTCCATTTGTATCTTTAAAGACTTGGATTTAGACATGCTTGTTGCGGCACGCTGTGCACCAGGACATAGTTGGACTAATCCCGCTGAAAGGGTCATGTCAATCTTAAACATAGGATTACAGAACTGTGCCTTGGCCAGAGAAAAGAGTGATGAAGCAACAGAATCTACTCTAAAGAAGTGCACATCAATGGATAAAGTCAGAAAGGCAGGTGAAGCGGATCCCCAATTAAAAACATCATGGCAGGCAGCTATTGCAGCTCTTCAAGATCTTATTCGTCAGAGATTCGACAGGCTTGCACTGAAGGAGAGGCCAATCAAAACTGTAGATCCAGCAACTTCTGCAGAAATCGACAATCTTCAGCGTCATCTCGGAGTCCTTTTCCCCACTATGGACCTATCAAAGCTCCAGAAAGTGCATACCAAGAAAGTGAACTCCTACCAGGAATGGCTTCAAAAGCATTGCCGAGAGAGGAACTACAGCTTCCAAATTAGATGAAATGGCCAGGGCCATTGTGCTCACCTCATGTGAAGGAAAGATGGATAAAGAGCATGGTATTGTGTCATGTAGTGTTAGGTTTGATGTAGGTCCAAGCAATTACAATTTCCCCAAAATGGCCAATTTACAGTACATTCGACCTCTGTGACCTTGAAAAGTAGGTCAAATCAAAGAAGACCCGGGTGACACATTGAATGGTTGTTAGAATTAGATGTACCTATGATATAAAATTGGTGCCAATCGGGCAAGTCATTACTAGGAATAACGGCATTTTGAAGAATTTAGGATTTGGCCCCCTCCCTGGAGGCCAAACGGCAAATCAGATCGCACCAAACTTCGGTACCTGAGATCACCTGACCAAGGGGTACATGTGTACTTAATTTGTGATCAATAGTCATTGCAGTTAAGAAACGTGCCATAGTTACGGCCTGACGGCGAATTTATGCCATTTGACCTCTGTGACCTTGACAAGAAGGTCAAATTAAAAACCTGTGTGACATATACTGTATGGTGGTTAGATGTACCCATGATATCAAATTGGTGGCAATCGGGCAAGAAGTTAAGGAATAATCACATTTTTAAGGTTTTTGGATTTTGCCCCCTGGTGGTCAAGTGGTGAATCATATTGGACCAAACTTCGGTCCCTGAGATCACCTGACTAATGGGTAAATGTGTACCAAATTTGGTATCAATAGTCATTGCAGTTTAGAAACGTGCCATCGTTACATCCTAACGGCCAATTTACACCATTTGACCTCTGTGACCTTGAAAAGGAGGTCAAATCAAAAACCCGGAGGATATATGATGCACCTTTGCTAGAAGTACCTACCATATTTTTTTCAAAATTTCCCGACTACTATTAAGGGAGATATTGCATATTTTCACTTTTAACGTTTGGCCCCCTGGTGGCCAAACCATGAAACAAATCGGACCGAAACTTGGTCTCCAAGGTGTCATTACATAAGGGTACATGTGTACCAATGTTTCATCTCAATAGCTCTAACAGTTACGAAACGTGCCCTGCTAACGGACGTCGGACGACAACGACGACGACGACGACGACGACGACGACGGACGACGGACGCCACGGTATGGGATAAGCTCACCTCTGCTAAGTGGTGAGCTAAAAATGTGATGATGCACTTTGCTGTCGCCCTCCACGTATACTCAAGGAAAAGATGAAATGGCTACCTGACCCAGTCCTTGAAGAAGATGGTGAGCACTACAAGAAGTTCATTCAAGTGTATGGAACTGAGACGACCGAAGATGATAGGCCCTCCCTCAAGACTGTTACAGTCAAACCAGCGACCCATGTAGAAACCCCGAGTCGTACTGTTAAAAAGCTGTCAACTGTAACAGTTCTGATTCCAGATGACCCTGAACTCCAGGCGGATACCTCAGTCTACACTGGTCAAAATGCTAGAGCAGTGGTACCCTGTGTTGAATGTAGGAAACCCAGGGTAATTTACAGCACACTTAAATTTACCTCGCGCCATACAACTCAGGTTGCTGTTCTGTTGTCGGAGTTTGATTTTACATGCGGTTCTCCTATCACAACACCAGGTCATGTTCTCCATGGTAAAATCTACACCCGCCTAAATCTTGTCTGCCAAAGTCCAATTGAGATGCCCTATTACAGTTCAGCATCAGGTGCAACTGGCAGGAAGGATGTATGTGCATACTGTGTTGCTGCCAATACCCAAGTTGACCCCGACTTGAAGAAGCAATTTAAGACAGTGTTGCCCATCTGCCAGGAGTGTCTGTCTGCAGGCCTTGAGCCCATTTGCCAGCGCCCTTATGGCAAGAAACCCAAACGAAACTGAACTGAAGTCTGATCATGGTGATGCCATGCAGTATGGTTTTTGGAACAACATTTTCTTTGGTTGTGACAGAATAGGATGGCTGTCACAGTATCACTGTATTTTATTGCACAAGTTCATATTTTATGGTACAATTTCATGTTCTGGTTAAATCTTTAAAATAAAGAGATTAATTTGATAAACTGATTCTTCCTTTGGCTTTTTTTGTTTCATCTGAGACTGTTGTACCATATGTCAAACTATTAACAATCTGACTCAGCCACTACATGATGGGCTGATACATGATAGAGAAGAGACAAGGAGACAGATCTAATAGAAATATCAATTTAATTCAAATACATGAAAACCTACATTCCTACATGTACATAGGGCCTACATGTACATGGAGTGGACACAGTCACAGGAAAGAAACATGACGAAAACATGTAAAATTATTTGTCTAATGTGTGGAACCTAGGAAATTGAGGTCCAAAATTATAAAATAAAAATGCCTACCTACCTACCCTAATTTTGGGAATGATGTTATAGGAAACGCAAGCTTTTTTTTGTTAGGCCTAAGTACCAAAGTTTTTTCACCTTTCAATAATGAAGGGTTAAGAAAAGGTGGCCAACACTTCATGCATGGCCTGGTTTCACAAATCCAAATTTTTAAAGTCAGAAATAAAGCCATCTATTTGGCTCAATCTTGATGACTTATGACTAAGGGGTGGTCCATAATTTTCAACATTTTCACAAGTGCACAAAACGTACTCTTTTAGGCAACCCCCCTCCCCCCCTAAAGTGTACAATCCCGAATGAAAAATGTTGATGGCCGAATGACCCACGTCCCAAAATACACAAGCAAGGGGGTTCTAGTTGTGTTTCCTGGTTGTATTTCGAACTTGGTCAGTCATTGCCCGTCAACATTGTTTTCAAAATAATATAAACAAGATATTGTTCATATTCATTGCTGGGTCGGCTGTGAATAGTCGTATCACTCTTGTTAATTAACAAAAATAGCGCATCAAAGTCACCACGTGCGGCCATTGTCTTGTTGAATAGGAAGCAAGCAGAGCTAGCCGTGTGAGCAGCGCGCGAAATTTGAATGCGTCCTGCGATTCGTACAATACAGATGATCAACATTTTATTGATTTCTTAAAGTGTACATTGGTGTTTTGACCCCCTCCCTCCCCCGTACGTTTTGTGCGCTTGTGAAAATGTTGAAAATTATGGACCACCCCTAAGTTAAGAGAGACCATTTTTTGTGAAACCTAGCCATCATGGTGCACAAAGGCAAAAACATGCCACAGGTAGAGGATGGCCATCAAGAGTGATTAAAACATCCCACATAGTGAAAGGTAGCTGTAGTAGAAAAAATAAAAGTCCTTTAAAAATCACCTTTTGCCTTTATTTTGTCCTAACTTGACATAGGAAGGTTAAACAAAGCCAACAAAACCTGTTTTTTCTCAATTATGCAACTCAAAGTTGCCATGGCAACCATCAATGATTCAATGTCCCTGAAAACGACTCCTTTCAGACAAAAAATTGGAATCTTTGCTTCTGAATATGTTGATATACTAGGTAAACTATCTAAGAACAAACAAACAAACCAGGTTTTCAAAAAAAATCATATTTTGAAGTTTTTTTCCCACTACAGCTACCTTTTAAACTTACATGTACATCACCATAAGTCCATGGGCGGTTATTCCTGCCAATTCAGAATTTTCCCACGATTTGATGTTTCATTTTGCAATCTATAGTGTTAAAATCTCTGGATTCTACTTTTTGTTCTCTCAATTTATGCATATATTTACCAGGCGTGAGACACCAAGCGCGAGTTTTAAATCTGGATATGGGCGTTAGTATGCCCCGATTAGTTGTTTTACTTTCTAGATTCACATTAAAACTCGACAGAGGTTATAACTTGACAGACATTAAAACATCATTTGAATGTTAGGGGGTGTGTTGGTCAAACTCATACCAGGGTCGTTATGCAGCGGTCAATGTAAACCCTGACACCCCCCTGGTCAGGGATCGACGCTACATCGACGTCGATGTAGCGTCGATGTCTGAGCAAAGGATTTTTTTTCAAACGACGATGTCATGGCGATAAGCTGAAAAGATGTCGGTGAAAAATCGTCGACAGCCTGGACATCAGGAGAATTAGCTGTGTCGCATGCATGGCGCATGGCTTTTTCCTTGGTGGTGTACGTCTGGCGATCAGGAATCTTGCCCGGCCAACGACGTCAGATCACCTCATTATCATAATATCACTATTATAGGCAAGATGGCGGGGATGGCCACGAATTTCCCGATACGCGTCGCCCGCCTGCCAGGCATCGACGAAGTTGTGTCACCAGTGGAACAACGTCATGTTTCATGACGTGATGTCATGGTTGCCGGCAGCGGGCAATTTTTCACAGATTTTGAGCACTGAATTGCCTTTTTTGGCGAACAACTTGGTATATGATAATCATAAAAGAACTCTCGTGTGATTTGTGTCAGTGCGCAGAACACACTTGTGATGGTCTGTGATTTCTCAGGCCGAATACCATCACTCGCGTGTTCTGCGCACTCAAAAACCCCCTCGAGTTGTTTTTGTTTTATTATTGTCTCCTTTCAAAGACTGACTTTGACAAAAAGATTAGTTGGGGCAATATGATTGTTTTTATTGTTGTTCTCTTTGACATATTCTTTTTTTTCTGTTTTTATTAATATGGTGATATCCTGACTTACGTCTGTCTTCTCAATGGTGAAGAACAGTCGAAGCCCTGACCTGTTCAACCAACCTAGGGTGGTGAAGTTCTGGTGCATGTCTGCACCACCCTGGGTGCAAAAGGGTCGATCCCTGGGCGCATTGAAATTTCAAAAATGGTGATAAAGTGTCGAACGCCTGACCAGGGGGGTGTCAGGGTTTACATTGACCGCTGCATTACACTGCATTACATTACATTAAGAGACCCTGGTCTCGTGATCGAGGCTGAGGTCTGTGATTCGTTTCTGGAAAATGTGGGAGTGATGTCGCGCATAATTCAATAAACAAAAGCATGTGGCTTTTCAAAAACACACGATGGTCAAATTGTGCATTTCATGTACATTGTATAACATTTGGATTGTAGTAAGGGCCTACCTTTGTCAAAGTGTAATCATTTGGAATCTGACCTGTTAATCTGCTTCGATTATCTATATTGATGGAGAACAGCAAAATGTTTATTTTCAAAATAGGAAATCCCACGGGTGATTTGACGCCATCTAGCGTTGTACTTGCATATTAATGCCAGTCCAGTTTAAACCTCAGTCGAGTTTTAACAAATCCGCAATTTCAGGTTTTCTAACGAATCATTTACAATGTCGATCGAGTTTAAACATTTGTCCATTTTAGATACACATATCGAGAGAGTAAAACAATGAATCCAGACCGTATCTTTCAGGATTTTTCATGAAACAAATGTGAGATCGGGAGAATAACAAGTAAAATCGGGCGACTTCTAACAAAAAATCAGGAAAAATCTAAATTGGCGGAAATAACCGCCCATGTAAGTCAATGTGAAGTTCTAAAACACCATTGTTATTTTCTGCACAGATCTTGGATGATGAGAACTTTTAATGTGCTAGTAAATGTTGATTAATACAACTCGTAAAAAATGAGAGATGTGTCAAATTAAGGCATGTTCTGATTTTTTAAGTGTCAAATAAACGAATAGTTCAGACAATATACCTTTCTTTGTTCCTTGATCTCCCCCTGTCCTGATTTTAAACTGAACTTCTGAGATTCTGCAGGAAATGCATATACAGGGCAGTCCAGGAGAACACTACCTCCAAGGACCTAAACCAATGATTTGCACAGATCGGAAGGTTTGTCAGAAATAAAATGACACGAAGAATACCAAGTAGTTTTCACAGTGTTGAACAGTATCACAGAGTAAACCAGAGGTCTGGCGGCCTGGATAGCTATGCTAAATTAACACCTCAACAAAAGTAAATAATATTTCATTATTTTGATAGGGTGTCTATGGAGCACATGCTCGCCTAACTACTAGGGACAGGAAGGGCATGACCGACTCAACTCTGACTAACTCCCCAAATGGTTAACAACAACCCAGGATTAACTCCAGTTCTCCTCAGCAAACTGTTCATCAAATTATGCACACACTTCATAACTTTCACTGATCAATTTTTCCGTTGAGGAGGGGGGGGGTTAAGTACTCAATCAAATAATACACTGAGGAATGATTATGTAAAGTTTGAAAAGGGGTATCCATGTTATGAAATTGTGCCAGAGTAAAACAGTCTATTTAGCCAAGGGACCTGTGTCCCATATGTACACTTATTAAAGGTCACAGGAAAAGCTTTAGAACAGCTTCCTCGCTGCTTTTACGGGGAGAAAAGAATTGTTATTCGCCATGTGACACCCTCAGACAAGAGTGAGCCGGACGGCACGTAAGGAACCGCCACGATGCAGCCACGTCATTTCACTGCGCTGTCGCGTCGCATGCTGGTGACATGACGTCAGAGTTTCCAGAGCTGATTTGTTCCTCATTGGAAATAGCATGGGAAATTGCTGCCTTTCTTCAAAATTACGTGGTTCCTGATGAATTTCAAGAGGATGTTGTGATAAAATATTCCAAAAAAGTATAGAAATCCTACATATATTCAAACTGTCACACGTTGCTCGGCCTGTGGTGCCTGATAATTTTGGTAACGGCGATGGTGTTGAGGGTGATGAGTTGCAGGGATGAAGACATGCGGAAAGCAATGGCAAATCTGACATCACGTCTGACATTCTCTGGATGCCGTCCGAGCGTCACTCAGTCCCACCAAATCCGGTGACAGAATTGAAATTTTGGGATAATGTAAAACCTACATAGATACATAAACACGTGAATTTTGGTTGAAATCCCATCATCAGTTTCAGAGTAATATGACTTCGTTTAATTTTCAAGATGGCCACCTGGCGGCCATATTTGATGTCCAAGCAGGCCAAATTTTAGGTGTACATTAGAGGGTTACTAGATACATGTCCACACAAATTTAAAAGCCTAATGAATTTTGGCCTCTGTGACCTTGAAAACTACAATCGGGCGTCATCGATGACGTCCGATTGTAGCTGCGACACCCCGCTACTGCGAAGTGAATGGAAATGACACTACGTCGTAATAGCGGGGTGATGTGAACTCGGACTTCGGCGTGCACTGAAGTGGCGCGAAACGTCTTTCGCGCCAGAACTTGTGCGTGTTAAAAATAATTAAAAACGCGTTTTTATACTATTTGAGAGTAAACATTTTTTGGAAAAACATCAAAAACTTCCGGAAGTACGGTTTCTTAATGAAAAACGAGAAGATGAACCATACTGAAATAATAATTAAAGAACTCCTTTAAGGGAAATATTGCATATTTTCACTTTTAGCATTCGGTCTCCTGGTGGCGGAACCGTGGATCGCATCGTACCGAAACTTGGTCTCCAAGGTGTCATTACATAAGGGTACATGTGTACAAAGCTCTGACAGTTACGAAACGTGCCCTGCTAACGGACGACGACGGACGCCACGGTATAGGATAAGCTCACCTATTTTGAGAGGTGAGCTAAAAAGTAAAGAAAATGTAATATATAAGTGAAAAAAGTAAAACTAAAAAAAATTAAAAATTTGACCCGAAGTGGGATTGGAACCCACAACCTTCAGAGTCATACAAGAGCGGGAAATTCAAATCAAGCTTAAACACCCGGGAGAAGGAGATCGGCATATTGCTGAGCAGCGACCATCCTGCAGAGCTGCCGATGCCATATTTTACATGCAACCATTGATGATTTTTCAATACAGCACCAGAAAATCCCTTTCAATGTCAAAAAATCGCCTGACCATGAAATATCAATGCCTCCCTTCGGTGCTCCAAACATTCACTAAGAGATCGACACCTTAGACATTACATTTGATCAAGTAATAAGGGAGCTTGAAGCAAAAAACACACACGAATTCAAAAGATCGAAAAGTCTGCTTTGTTTACTTCTGAATCGGCCCAATCCACGGTCATTTGAATGCATTCAATTGAACAAATTATCCCATCAGACAGGCTAACTATAGACTGAATGTGTTGGTAATCTTCCCTATCACCGAATAGAAGCATTCAAATTACGATATACAATAATTCCTTGCAGTAAAAGACTATTTCATGCGACCTTATAGAAAATTTTCTTTGGGGTGTATGTAAATTATGGATTTGTGTGCTTGTTAGGATGGCCGTTGCCCGTCAGTATGCAGATCTGCTTCTCCGGGGTGTTAAACTAGGTCAACACAGATTTTTGCTCAGTAATGCCAACTGGTAGTATCAATCAAAACTACTCTATTCAATTTCAAGATCTACATGTACATGCAGACTTCAAGCTTCTACCAGCTAGAATAAAGCGAGAAAAAATTGTTTTGTGATTTACGCTTTTTGCCCCCGAGTGAGCTGAATTTGAGTTGAATCGCACTGAATTTTCTGTCAGCAGCATATCTCATCCAGTTGTTCTATTTTGACGAAGTTGAAATGCCTAAAGTCTTACGGTTACGAAATGCCCAACTTTGTCTACAGATGGATGGATGGATGGATATGCCAATCGAATAGCTATTAGACTAGCTCCGCTGACTTGTGTCCAAGATATCAGACGGTATGTCACGAAGTGGAGGCAAACTCTGCAGAGGGTCCTGGGTCACGTTCTGGGATGGTTCTATAGGAGTCGGTTCGATACTATCTTCATCGTCTGAGCTCTCGTGGGAAGTCTCAAACATTTATATGCGCCTTGCGGTACCGTATAACATTCACATTTTTTGACGCGATGGTCCACCATCAGTTATCCGCACTGATCCAGGCTCTACACAGTGACAAAGTCTTAGCTGAACAAAGACTATTCGTAGAAGTCGGACAAACGAAAAACTGCAACAAGAACCCAGTCGCAGAAAAGGCAATCCAGGAACTGGAAAAAGAGTTGTTGAAGATCGACCCCATGGGAGGTTCAGTATCCCAGAAGACCTTAGTAGTTGCCACCGCCCTGCTTAACAGCCGCTTCCGATCGAGAGGATTATCGGCACGAGAGATGGGGACACAGCGTGACCAATTCTCCAATAAGCAAATTGATGTTAATTCAGATGCAGCATCATAACAGAGCCACGAATCACGGGTACAGCGAGAAGTCCAACGCTCCATTGGGAAAAACTGCCAAGGCACAGTCAGTTGAAGTCGGTGAAGTAGTCTATCTTTACAGTGACCGTAATAAGAACGCATCACGTAACCGTTATCTTGTCACATCAGTAAAAGCCGACTGGTGCAACATCCGAAGATGGTATTGAACCGACTCCATTAGAACCATCCCAGAACGTGACCCAGGACCCTCTGCAGAGTTTGCCTCCACTTCCTGACATACCGCCTGATATCGTGGACACAAGCTGTCAGTGTCAGCCTCACAATGCCGCTGATATTCAACCAGTTCCCGCACGCGACATTCACGTGGTCAACACGTAATAGAACCGTCAATGAAATAGAAACACCCCCTCTGCGCCGTTCAACTCGCCAACGCCGTCAAACTCAAGGCATAAACTGGGTCTGTTAGAAAGTAAGTGGCAGAAAACTAGTTATTCAATGAAACGTCAATGTGAAAGGTTATCACTAACTGCAATGACTTTACCTGAGACATACTACAGCGCTGTTTTTTACTGCAGTAAACTGACTTGGGAAAATGCCCCTGGCCATATTATCGTGTCTTATGTACTAACAGGACAAGTAAATTTTGCTGGTTCAAGATAACTTGGGACTTTTGAAAGCATTATCATATTACTTCCATCCGTTTGTTCCTTATGTGACTGACAGTGGGCATCAAGCTTAAGGTGCTCCCGATAGTAGTGAATGCCTGAGGATTTTTCATGGAAACCAGATCTGAATTTTAGAGCTCGTTCATCAGGACATATGAAGTCACAACTCAGGACACACCAAAGGTAGAATAGAGCATACTCTTCAAGAATGCCATCAGTTTGCAGAAGTATGGGTTGAGTTCTTAAGAGTATGTCATTTACAGAATCATACAGAAAAACTGAAAACCGTTTTTTAGAGAGAAGGATGGTAGGGCACAGTCCCCTCTGAGGTTTCTTTACCTGTTGCCCATCAGAATTATACTGCCGATAAAATGAAAATACAATACAAGTGGCTGTTGCTTGACTCATTGCAGAAACACCTGCCTTATTGTCACTATACTCCTGGGCAATGCCAATGGAGGAACGATGGTCCGGATAAAACTTCTTTCTTGGAGGTTCAGCGTCATTTGTTTCTTCTTCATCTTCATCGCCAATAACGTTTCTTGCAACAATTGGAACGGTACCCACAATAGCATCAATTCGTCCATGAAAAACCTTGTTGCAGCCTGAAAGTGAAAAAAAATCTGTGATGACACACACAAAGAATGAAGACCCGTAAAGTGAAATGGTTCATGGACCATATGCTCACTGCTGGATCAGGGACATAAAGAAGTAGGCCCTATACACCTATGCATAACCATTGTCTAACATTCAAAAAAACAGTGTTGTCACTGTCAGGACATTCACGTGACACCTTGAATGAAACAGCCAGGGACCATTGTGCTCACCGTAAGAACATTTAGTAGACAATTAATAATTCATGCTAGTTATAGAAAGGGCTACAGTATGTAGACAAATTAAAGTTTTATGCCATTTAACTGCTTTGACCTTGAAAAGTAGGTAAAACTAGAAATACAGTGATTGCGAGCAATCACTCATGATACCCCCCCCCCCCCCCCGTGGGAGCATGGCAGTGGTTGTGGCTAGGTGAAAACATGTTTTTGAGGCTAGAGGTGATTGTTTTTTATGGGCGAGAGTTTTTGCAAGCAAAGGTTGTGAATGAGTTATTTTTATGTACAGAGAGTGGATTGATATTAGTATGACCAAAAATCTGCAAGGCTTTTTGGTATTTTATTTTGTTGAACACGTAAGTTCCTTGGCTGCTTTTATAGAGCCATGGACCATACATTTTTATGAAGCATTTCGTCGTTTGCACCGTTTTCATTAATCCTTGCAGTTGCTCTCCCATAAATAAGTGGAAACGAAAATAAAGATGGCTGCCCCTGGTGGCCATATTCGATAAGTGGCCATGGTGATTTTCAATACGAACCATCGGCAACGTGATACCAACCTTCCCTAGAAATATGGGATCCATCAGTGCGCTGGTTCTCTTTTAAATGAGAACCAATATGGCTGCCAATATGGCTGCCAATATGGCTGCCCTTGCCGCCATATTGGATAAGTGGCGACGCCCATTTTCAATACCAACCATCGGCAACATGGTACCAACCTTCCCTAGAAATATCAGATCAATTGATGCACTGGTTCTCTTTTAAATGAGCGGAAACAAAAATCAAGATGGCTGCCCTGGCGGCCATATTGGATAAGTGGCGACGCCCATTTTCAATACCAACCATCGGCAACATGGATCAATCAGCACACTAGTTCTGTTTTAAATGAGCGGAAACGAAAATCAAGATGGCCGCCCTGGCCACCATATTGGATAAGTGGCGACACCCATTTTCAGTACCAACCATCGGCAACGTGATACCAACCTTCCCTAGAAATATCGGATCAATCAGTGCGCTGGCCGCCATATTGGATAAGTGGCGATGCCCATTTTCAATACCAACCATCGGCAACATGGTACCAACCTTCCCTAGAAATATCAGATGAATTGGCGCACTGGTTCTCTTTTAAATGAGCGGAAACGAAAATCAAGATGGCTGCCCTGGCCGCCATATTGGATAAGTGGCGACGCCTATTTTCAATACCGACCATCGGCAACATGGTACCAACCTTCCCTAGAAATATCGGATGAATTGGCGCACTGGTTCTCTTTTAAATGAGAGGAAACGAAAATCAAGATGGCTGCCCTGGCGGCCATATTGGATAAGTGGCGACGCCCATTTTCAATACCAACCATCGGCAAACTGGTACAAACCTTCCATAGAAATATGGGATCAATTGGTGCCTTGGTTCTCTTTTAAATGAGCGGAAACGAAAATGGGCGTCGCCACAAAAATCAAGATGGCTGCCCTTGAAGCCATATTGGATGTGTGATGACATTAAATACCATACCATGCGATCTCCCACTCATGGTGAGTTTCCACAAAAAAAACATATTTGTTCTGTGCAGTGGTTTTTATTCAATCAGTCCGGACAGACGGACGCACGCACGCACGCACGGACGAGTGCAAAACAGTATACCCACCACCAACTCGTTGGCAGGGGGGTATAATAAAAAGAAACATGTGCAAGTAATACTAAATGGTGGTTGATGTTCCCATGTTGATCAGATTGGTGGCGAACAGACAAGTAGTTAAGCAATAATCACCTTTCTTAAGGCTTTCAGATTTGGACCAGATTGTACTGAAATTTGGTGTCTGAGGTTATCTGACCTAGAGGGCCCTGTATACCCAGTTTCAGGTTCATAGCTTTAGCCGTTAAGAAATGTACCAAAGTTACACTCTAACAGCCAATTTTCATCTTCACTGACTTCAGGTTATCATCGGGCCTGCCCTCTTCTAACCTTCACACAACCAGCAAGTATGACGCATTCCTTGGCTGTGTGCCAAATGTTTCATTCTTGCCGGGAGTTAATTGAACAGCCAATCAGACTGGAGCCTATCTGCCTCGACCCTTGTATCATGGCCTCGGGACTGATACGGCTCTGCTCATAAGATAACATCTAAGGATCAAAAAAGCGTACGGTGAGTGTTGCATCACGTGCTTCTGATGACCGCGTGACCCAAGTTGGGCCGATCAGATTACAAATAAATGGCATCATATCTATTTATAACCAGCTTGAGCCGACTTTCAAAACTAGGTTTCTGATTGGACGCAACGATTTTGCCTCGACCCTTGGACGTCTAAATCCATTGGTTGTTGCAGAGCGTTGGGAGGATATAGCAGACGACGCACGCGAGGCATTATGGAGAATGCCAATTTTCGCTATTTGACCTCGGTGACCTTAAAAAGAAGGTCAAATCCAATAAGTACGACATGTGATGTATCCTTGCTAACGTTAACGCTGACTTTAAAATCTAACTAATATGAGAGTTGGTATCAGTTGAAATGGTATTAAATTCCAGATAACTGTTAACGTGACACAATTTTTTCAAATCGTTCATATGTAAGTGAGATTTTCTATCCAGCGCTACCGCTAATGTTGGCGTTAACTCTTACGCTGATTGAGTAACCGGACCCAGGAGTAACCGGACCCAGAAAAAATGCGCGATTTGCATCGCTGTCTACGCACGTCAGCGTCGACAGGCAGTGTAAATGACGTCGTCCGACATTTGACATAAGAACACATTTTCAACAATGAAAATATGCACCTGAGGTCGGGTTATACAAAATGTTAACTATTGCCGCGTTCACACTAGCGTTTTAATTCGCATTTAAACCGAATTTATTGCTTAATCCGAATTAAGCGTTCAGACTAGAGGCCCCTTAATGCGGATTATATGCGAATTAACAAATACGGTTTTAAATGCGTATTAATTAATTCGCACTTACTTAATCCGCATCAACATTTGCGGTATGAACGCCGTAGTGCGCATTAACGTGATTTACCGGGTAGTACAGCGTACGGACATGCGCATTGCTAACTAGATCACTTCCTTCCGGTTTTTCCACTTAGCCAGACGCTGTTGATCTTGGTGCCGCTGCCACCGAAATCGCCGCTCAGCCGCCAAATGACGCTGTCTGAGGCGCCGCCGACGTCTATGTTCCCCATTCATTCTCATTACTTGCAGCATGAACACAAAAACCATAGCAAACCCTTCATTTTCACGATTATTTGCGTTGAACTCATTCAGCAGAGACAAGACCACAATTGATTTTTTAAGCCTTTTAGCAGTTAAATTGTCAATGTTTGACCGCGACGCATCAAAGAATGCGTCAAGTAGTGAAACTGAAATTCGGATATGATATACGGGTTAGTCTTGCGAGTAACTGGTGCGATTTAAATTGGTGATTGACCACGGAAATTTTTTTTTAAATTGACAAGTTTGACACAAGTGGACATTTTTACCCATTTCGGCCATTTTCACTCCAAATTTGAACCACCCCCTATGGCCAGGTTGTCAAAATTCAAAATTATTTTTTTTACCAAACAATTCATTTATATCTTTAGAATTGCCACAGCAAATATTTTTTCAATACCTCTCCAAATATGTACTTGAGAGTAAAAAACATGCACTCGTCTAATAGATAGGCCTCGACCCTCCAACCTATGAATATTCATTAGTGGTCTTGTCTCAGCAGATTATCATCTATGGGCGCAGCCATCTTGGAATGAATGACCTAGACCGCTAACTAGAGCAGTTTGATTCGTCTTTTGTAGATGGCGCTGTGGTAAATACGGACTAGTGAGATTCGTGTCTGAACACGGCTAGTTCGGAATGAGGGCTTAATCCGCATTCCGAAGTGCGGACTACGGAATACGGTTTAAATCCGCATCTAGTGTGAACGCAGCATTAGTCCCCAATTCCTGGGTTGGGAGTCTCAAAATATCCCCCTTTCATGCTGTTGCATACATACTTCATGTGAATAGATAAAACCACATGGCATGCATGGTAAATGTACTTTAAGAGCGACATATAGGGAGCTAAATGTGTACCATTACTAAAATGTTGTGTTCCAAAATGTCATTTCATGATGTTTCTGTGTGTTTTTTTAATAAAAAAGTGTAGTGTCTGATATCTAACAAGGGCTGTCCGAGCTCTAACATGCCCTGTCCGGTAACTGTCCAGACGGTTCTCCAAGAACTGATGACATCACAATTAAATACTGGATCATCACCGTAGCAACGGTTAGAAATGGTTCCTGTAGACTTCCTGTGCCCGATTGGAAAGTGGATGAAGAGTTCGGCAATCGTCGGAAATGGCTTAGGTGTCCGATAACACCCCTGATTACCTTAAGTTGTTTCCTCAAGGGAAAAGTACCTTACTGTTTTACAACACAGTCTAATCCCCTGTTTTATCTGAGGAGACATTGACTCTCAAATAATTGGTATAGCACTCACCAATACTAGTGTTAGTATAATTCACACTGGTTCCACATCCGCAGAAGCACTCAGTCAGCTTATGTGCAGTCTGGTCATCGAGATAACATGCACAATCAGGTGCAAGCGGCTTCAGCACATGGTTGACAAGTAGTGTGACCATTTCACTTTCATAGACGCACTTAGCATCTTTAATCTTCTTCTTAATTTGGTACACATCTCCATTTGCTGAAACAAATAAAATAATGTTTACAAAATGGCATCCAACAACCTTTTCATAGACTGGTACCGCTCGTCCACAATACACTTTTACATTGGGAATTTTGCCCGTACTACTAATTCAAGCTGCGACAGTGGCGCCAGAAGTCATAAATGCCTCCAACTGAAATGTTTGGAATGGTGCTTTGTGAGGTGTGGGGACCAGAAAGAGCATTAGAGACGATTTTTAGGCAGTTTTTCAATGTTTTTGGGTTTGTTGATGTTTACTATCAATGTTTTCTTGCATTATGAGTGACTTTTTCATAGAGAAATCCATATTTTTTGATTTATAATATAAATCATATTGGCATTTTCTTGGCCGTGCGACCCGGATCTGACAGGCCCCTGGGGTCAGGAGCGCTTAAAAATCATCTATAGTCTGGTTCATATTGATAAGAAACGTGAACAAGAGGCCCAAGGGCCTGGCGCTCAGCTGAAATTTGGTCCTAACCAAATTGCGATGATGGTACAGTATAATTGACGAAATGGTGGCCAAACTAAGAGTGGAACGTTGCCTTAGCCCAAAAGCAATTCCATCTGAAGAACAGTGTATTTGGATGTGAAAATAACATGAGCAGAATAATATTTATCAAAATAGATGTTACATTATTCACAATTGGCTAAAGCACCAGCAATGTCATCTTAAAAGCCAATGAGGCTGTAAATGGGGGGGGAGGGGGCTTTATTTTTTAGTGGGTCTTAAGGCCCTTTTCCACTACCGCACAATCTGTCCCTGTTCAACTGTGCCGTGCTCGGTCCGGACCCGGCCCACTTGTTTTGTACCATTTCCATTGCGCGCAATAATATCCAGGCCAAATTCTGGTGTCCACATCGGCCGCTGTCAGCAGCGCTACTCTCCTATTTTCGGAGTTAGGAATGCTCCATGTTGCCCCTCTTGTTGTTGCTGAAGGTGCTGCTGCTGGCATGTTGTAGCGATATAAATCAATAACTTACGACAGAACTGCACATTGACAGAAATACCGGGGAATGACAACGGTCAAGGTCATTAGTGAGCATGCGCACTATTACTCAGATAAGTGGGCCCGGCCCAGTTCGCGTTTCCACTGCTCATTTTTATTGCCGAACCGTGCTCGACCCGGGTCGAGCTCACGTCCTTTTGGGGGGTTCGGCCCACATGGAAATGGCACCGTGCCGAGCCCGGTCGACCCATTTCCATAACACTTTTTTTAACCGAGCCGTGCTCGACCCGGGTCAAGGCCCGGCAATTTTTGATAGTGGAAAAGGGGCTTTAGTTTTGTAGTGGGGGTCTTTGTTTTGTAGTTGGTCTTAGTTTTGATGTGTGGGGTTTTAGTTTTGTAGTGGGTCTTTAGAGGTGATACTTTGAAAATATTCCAAAAATTGTTCAAATGAGAGCAATTTCTTATCTTTATGATTTGAACCATGGCTAAAAATACCGTGCTAAGTCGCACGTGATACCCCTCGGCAGAGTTGAGAACTGGTGAAAAGTTGCAGAGTGGGTACCTTGAAACGTGTGTGGCGTTGAAAATGTGGTGAAACAAGGAACTTGAGTGACACATGCTATTCACTTGAATTGCATGGAATTCCCTCAAGTTTTATAAGAGTGATTGCACTTGTCGAATTGGATGTGGGCAATTTTTAATACCGCACTGCTCCCACTGAAATGCATTACCCTTACCAGTTATTGGAAGGAAATCTTGAATGAGTATCAAATTAGAGCGTTTGCCTCGTTGGTCAAGGGACTTTTGAACTTTGACCTCTATGACCTTGAAAATTAGGTCAAACCGAAAACCAATGAATGGTCCAGGGACCATGTGCTCACCTCAGTCAATGTTAGTGCATATCATTTGCAGTCGATGTACATGTCACTTGGAAATTGGTTGACATCTAATCAACAGTTTAGGGAGTAACAAGGTTTCGTTGAATTTTCAAGATGGCAGCCTAGCGGCCATATTTGTCATCAGATTACATTGAAAATTTGGGATAACATAAAGAGTACATACAGGTAGATACATAATCACATGAAATTTGGTTGCAATCCAATTATCAGTTTCAGAGTAATAGGACTTTGAATGATTTTCAAGATGGCCGCCTGGCAGCCATATCAAGTGACAGATTTGGGATAATGTAAAGGGTACCTAGATATATAAACACAAGAAATTTGGTTGAAATCCAATTATTGGTTTCAGAGTAATAGGACTTTGTTCAATTTTCAAGATGGCCACCTGGCGGCCATATTTGATGTCCGAGCACACCAGATTCTAGGGATAGATTAGAGGGTGACTAGATACATGTCCACACAAGTTTAGAAGCTTCTAGCTCAAATAGAAACGAAACGTGCCACCTTATAGTGATTTAAGGAATTTTGACCTCTGTGACCTTGAAAAGTAGGTCAAATCAAAAGCTCGGAGGATATATGATGTACCTTTGCTAGAAGTACCTACCATATTTTTTTCAAAAATTTCCCCCCAGTATTAAGGGAGATATTGCATATTTTCACTTTTAGCATTCGGCCCCCTGGTGGCTGAACTGTGATACGCATCGGACCGAAACTTGGTCTCCAAGGTGTCATTACATAAGGGTACATGTGTACCAAGTTTCAACTCAATAGCTTTAACAGTTACGAAACGTGCCCTGCTAACGGACGACGGACAACAGACGACGGACGCCACGGTATAGGATAAGCTCACCTCTTCTGAGAGGTGAGCTAAAAACCATAAACCTGACTGATATATGATAGATCCTTAGGAGATACACATACCACGTGAATTTCATGAAATTCGGTTTAGTTGAATAGGAGTTATTGGCAATTTTGTGTTTTCAGCTAAGCCCCCCTGGGGGTGAAACGGTGAATCGGATGAAGACCATTTTAAATAGCGACCTGCTCTTACTGATAAGCTTCAAATATACAGCATATGAGAAGAAAATCTTGAAACAATCTCAAGTTACAGCATTTACGTCGTTGGTCAAGGGAACTTTGACCTCCGAGGCTCTGTGACCATGAAAATGAGGGTAAACCAAAAACCTGTGTAATATCTGATAGATCCTTAGGAGATACTCATACCATGTGAATTTTATCGCATTAGGTCAAGTTGAATAGGAGTTATCGCCAATTTTGTGTTTTCAGCTAGGGGTGAAACGGTGAATCGGATAGGGACGATTTTCAATAGCAACCTGCTCCTACTAATAAGCTTTACATATACCACATATGAAAAGAAAACCTGGAAGCAGTCTTAAAGTAAGAGCGTTTACGTCGTTGGTCAAGGGACTTTTGAACTTTGACCTCTGTGACCTTGGAAATAAGGTCAAACCAAAAACCCGTGTGATATATGATACATCCTTAGCAGATACACATATCAAGTGAATTTTATCAAATTCGGTCAAGTTGAATAGGAGTTATCGTCAATTTTGTGTTTTCAGCTAATGCCCCCTAGGGGTGAAACAGTGAATCGGATCGAGGCGATTTTCGATAGCGACCTGCTCCTACTGATATTGATAATTTTTACATATACCAAATATGAAAAGAAAATCTGGAAGCAGTCTCAAGTTAGAGCATTTACGTCGTCTCGATGTGCGGACAGACGGACGCCACAGATGACGATGATGACAATACCCCTCGGCCATGCCGTTGGCCGAGGGGTAAAAACTGCTCTCAGTTTTAAAGTATCTGAACAATTTGGATGAAACCTACCTCAAATGAATCTTCATAGAGAGTCCCAGCATTCTATTCCATTCAAAGCTTTGCTCCGACTGAAATCGCACCAGAAATGTTGACTTTGCAGCAAGATGTTTCCTGTGCTGAATGCAATGAAATGCACTGCAGGCAAACTTGCGTCATGAATGACGCGACGTCGTCAACAATGTAAGACGCTCTGTGTTTGACGTCATTTGGTCCCGACTCTCAAAGCCTGTACAAACTTTGTGTAGAAAAATTTCCTATGCCTTTACAATTCGCCTTATTTTGGAATGGTTGTGGACAATACAAATTTTAGAATGGAACAGAATGCAGGGACTTTCTGAGGTGCGTACTTTGAGAATATTCTGAAAATTTTTCAAAAGAGAGCCGTTTTTCACGTTTCTTATCAATCTGAACCAAACTATATTTCACACAAATATGACATTGACAAAAATGTTGTGCACACGAGTGCAGAGTTGAGGTGATGGCGAATGAGAAGACAAGGGTTTGATCTATATCCTATGAAGGTTTATTCTCAACTGACTCACATGCATGATAAATGATACAGCACGAAATACATACAATACAATAGAGCTGATTGGCAAAGTAGCGCGGGAGGCGTGGCTAATGCAATGGTAATTAGGCCAATGGTAACCAGGCAAATGCGGAGGGCCGCAACAAATGTATGATTTTTTATTATTAAAGGGGTGGGCCAATCGTTCACATCTAATTACCGTTGGTCTGATTTAATCTAGTTCCTATTCCTAGGCCACTAGTCCGGCCGTAATACTTCTACACGCATGCACACTCGCGCACTATCTGTACTGATTGGTGCATGTATCAGCGCTTCCCGATCGCTACGTGTTGATTTAGGCCACGAGTAATATCATGTTGGTTATATGAGAGTATTACGAGGAATGTGTACGGTTTCAATTATTGGTAATCTCCCGAAAATGAAAAGTTTTCTCAGGTGCCGGCACGGCTGTGATGTGCACCGTTTTCTTTGAACAAAGTGGCTATTGATACGGAAGCGTAGAAGATGTTCTGTAGACTATTTTCACGGCACTTCCTGCCGTGCATGCCTATCGAGGAAATATTGGACTTGTTATTTTCTTATCTTTGTATTGCTGTAAGATACAGTGTACAGAATCTGTATGGGAATGTGCAATCTGAATGTGATTTTAAATCGCTCATCATCCACAAAACTACAGGACTTTTTGTAGATTTATTTTATTTCATAAATTCAAGAAAAGGTCTCATATTGCATTTCAAGTCTTTGTTTGAAACAATCCCCCTAAAGCAAAGTGATTTTGAGGGGTTTAACGCACGCTACTTTGGTCGGGATTTTGGTGCAGACAATGATTTGAAGCAAGATGAGTTTTGGCCCTTAAATAGTATTAATCGGCTCAAAATGGGAATAAATATTCACTTTAGTAATATCAAACAGGGTTACATTACAGCAGACTCAAAAATCTTTCGTAAATCGCAACATTTACGGCATTACGAACTACAGTACATACACAGTACATCATCATGTACATACTCTAGATTCTTCTCAATAACACACCTTCTAGATATTCAAGCTTGCATTCTACGTACCGCCCCCGAAATAGGTACACAAAGAGTCGTTGAGCTCATTCACTGTGGATGACCAATCGCTAGGCCTAATATTGCATGGTTCAAACTACTCGAGTGTTCCAGACCGTGTCTGGAGATTGGGTTTATGCAATCAGTGTAATTCAATCGGTCCATGTTCAGTTCATACAGGGTAAGCCGAAAAAAATACCCATGCATTCCTTTCGTCGTCGTATCCTAACAGTGGCACGTTTCTTAACTGCTAGGGCTATGAACTTGAAACTTTGTACACAGAATGCCCTAGGTCAGCTGACCTCTGACACTGATTTTCGGTCCGATCTGATTCTCTGTTTGGCCACCAGGGGGCCAAATGTCGTTTTCTAAAAAGTGTGATATCTCGCTTATTAGTGACTTGTTTTCGATAAAACTTTTGTTGTAGGTACTCATAGCAAATATACATTTTATATTATACGGGTTTTTAATTTGACCTTGTTTTCAAGGTCACAGAGATCATATGGCGTAAATTGGCCATTAGAGTGTAAACTATGGCACGTTTCTTAACCACTAAAGCTATGAACTTGAAACTTGGTACATATAACCCCCTATATCACATAGCCTCTGGTGCTGAATTTTGGTTCGATCTGATTCCTAACTTTGCCACCAGGGGGCCAAAAGTGGAAATCTAAAAAGTGTGATATCTCACTTATAAGTGATTTGTTTTCGATAAAACTTTTGTTGTAGGTACTCATAGCAAATATACATTTTATATTATACGGGTTTTTAATTTGACCTTGCTTTCAAGGTCACAGAGGTCATATGGCGTAAATTGGCCATTAGAGTGTAAACTATGGCACGTTTCTTAACCACTTAAGCTATGAACTTGAAACTTGGTACATATAACCCCCTATATCACATAGCCTCTGGTGCTGAATTTCAGTTTGATCTGATTCTCAAATTTGCCACCAGGTGGCCAAAAGTGGAAATCTAAAAAGTGTGATATCTTGCTTATAAGTGACTTGTTTTCGATAAAATTTTTATGGTAGGTACTTTTAGGAAGAATACATCACATATCTTACGGCTTTTCAATTTGACCTACTTTTCAAGGTCACAGAGGTCATATGGCGTAAATTGGCCGTTAGAGGGTAAACTATGGCACGTTTCTTAACCAGTAAAGCTATGAACTTGAAACTTGGTGCATATAACCCCCTACATCAGATAACCTCTGATGCCAAATTTTGGCCCGATCTGATTCTTTATTCGGCCACCAGGGGGCCATAATGGAAAAAGTAAGAAGTGCAATATCTTGCTTATTTTTAGTGATTCGTTTTCAATAGCATTTTTATGGTAGGTTCTCCTAGCAAGGATACATCACATATCATATGAGTTTTTGATCTGACCTGCTTTTCAAGGTCACAGAGGTCAAATGGCGTAAATTGGTCATTTCATTGTAACAATGGCACATTTCTTAACCACTAAAGCTTTGAAATTGAAATTTGATACACATGACTCCCTACGTCATGTAACACCGAATTTCGATCTGATCTGGTACTCAACTCGGCCACCAGGAGGCCAAAACTAAAATAGGTAAAAAGTGCAATATCTCGTTTATTAGAGACTTGTTTTTGATGATATTCTTATGGTACTTACTCCAAGCAACGATACATCACATGTCATATCGACTTTGGTTTGACCTATATACTATACATTTACAATGTTTCTTAATCTGGATGAATTCCAAAGCACCAAATCTCTATACGGTGAGCACAATGGCCCCTGGCCGTTTCATTTATAAAACAGTGTGTAACGTGCCCTGTCGTGTCGATTGCGTCTGCCCCAGGCCTTTAAGCGACTGCCCGCTGCTTGGCAGCTGACTATTCTCAAAGAGGATTGAAGTATAAATGGACGATGACCACGCATTGCTGAAGAGAAGACGTAGATACTCGTTATCGGAGAAAAAACGGTACCTGTCTGACCTCGAGGAAGCTATACTGAACAGGACCGTGACCAGCATGACAGAATTTGCGACCCACCACAGGATTCCCGTACAGACGATGAAGCGATGGAACTTGGCGGAACTGCAACAGCAAGAACGCGAGGGGCGTGGCAGTGATCGAACGGTTCAAGAAAAAAATGATGGGCGCTGGCCAGTGGTAGAGGCAAGATTGCACCGGTGGTTTGGGCAAATACGCGACAGAAAGTTACCAGTCTCTGTCAAAGACATTCAGGAAAAGGCCCTGACATCATTCGAGACTTGGTGGAATGAGCTTCCAGAAGAACAGAGGCAAGACCTCATCGAGAGTAGACCCCAACACCATGACTTCTATGCATCTGCCGGATGGGTTGAAGGTTTTATGGCCAGAAAAAGAATCTCTCTGCGAAAGGTCAACAAAAACAGCACAGCCATACCCGCAGATGCTGCAAATCGTATTCAAGTGTTCCGTGACAACGTGATGGAGACTATCAAGCAGTTTGACCTTGCTATGCGCTTCCTGTTCAACATGGACCAAACGTTTTCACTTTTTGAGTTTCGTCCGATGTACACAGCCAGCTACATCAGGAGCCAATTCGGTAGATGTGCGCACGTCAAGATCTAATACTAAATTGGGCTGTACGGTAACCCTCACCATCACTGCCACAGGAGGAAAACTGCCAGCACACGTTACATTTCCCCGGAGAGGTTTCGTTAGACAACTCGCTGCGCTACAGGAAGGAGAATTGCCAGACAACGTCGTTGTTACGTCATCGGCCACAGGTTGGATGAAGGCGGAGACGGCGCAGCATTGGCTAGACGTAGTGCTTTATCCATATGTTACTGCTGAGAATGCCGAGCTCTTTCTCCTCATCCTTGACCGGTATCGTGTCCACCGTAAGAAACCTTCGGCATGGCAGTTACAGAGATCGGGGGGATGTTGCATTTCATCCCTGCGGGCTGTACCTCCCTTGCGCAGCCTCTAGATCTGACGGTTATGAAATCGTTCAAGAGTAACCTGCGGAGGAAGTGGAAGTCATGGAAGAAAGAGAATACCAACGACGAAGGACAGTGTGAACGAATTGGCCTTCGTGTCGTACTCAACATAATCAGTGAGGCCTGGGACGAAGTTCCTCCACAAGTTGTCGAGAAAGGATTCGAACTCGCATTCAGAGCTGCTCCTGTTGAGGAAGGTCCACATCAGCAGATAGATCAAGAGGAGGAAGGACTTGAGTTTACGGATGTCGAAGACAACGAAATTGAAATTGAAATGGACTAACCAAATGAACATAGTGAAGCCAGCGTACAGTCTGATTGACTGAATGTACCTGGTGCATGGACAAAGTGGGGTTAAAGTGGGTAAAAGTTGATTAAAGGCCATATTTCAAGGTTTGAAAACATGCTTGATACTCATGAAATATGTTGAGGGTTAAAAAAACAAGATCCCAGACATTAAAAAAATTCTAATAATAAAGTCATTATTTAGTTATTTCAATTTTCAATTTTAAACTATTTGAATTTCCCACCACACACAACTTTAGATTAGTTCCACATGTGGCCGCTAGGGATTTTTTGATGACGTAGATCAGGTCAGTCAGAACAAAGCAAGATGGCTTCTGCATACAGTTCAGAGAGTGAGAGCAGTGAATTTGAGGATGTTTTGGTCGATACAAAAGGATATTTAAACGTTGAGCCGTACATGTTCGAGCCATTAATATCACTAGATCATGATGAGAGTGATCATTCGGACGAAAGTGATTAGAATTTGTGGTTAATCAATTTGCATGGCAGACCTGCCGATATAGCAAAGAAGACATTGATAGACGGTTGCAGATGCATAACATGTATGATTTTTGAACAGACTAATGTTGCACAATATTGTTTCGCCTCGTCAGTGTTGTATCGCCAGTTATGTCATGACACTGAACTACTATTGAAAAGTGATGGTATTATGCACAATCATCTTGACGTGACGATATAATGCCGTGCAACGTTAGATAGGCCTAGATGTCAGATGACAATAATCTGTCATTGACAGTGGCTGTCACTGACACTGACCTGTGTCGCTGTCACCTTGCTATGGCTGGAACACAAGAAGACACTATGCGGTATCACAGACCCCATTAGGGCCTACACATTCTGTATAACAACCGACCTCAGCAGCCTCGGGCATTAAATGCAATTGACATGGTTGGAACAGCTGTTTTTAACAAGTGGCATTTAATATTCAGTTGGATGCAGATATCCGGCTTCATGTGATAATCCGTCATCGATAAAGTGATCACTGCAAAGTTTGGCCGAAGGCCCAGGCTTCCAACACTCCAAACGTTTGCACTTCCGAATCCACAGCTTCCTCCTCTATCGTTCAACTGGCTTTGGAAATTCATGAAAATGGGTCCCATCCGTCATTCGATTGTTCTTTGTGCTATCCTTGACACAATTCGGAGCCACACAATACACCATAGTGAATGAAACACATTACTTCCAGGTGTGCATAATTAATTAAGGCCCTCCTGCTTTTATGATTGCATGACATGTACAGATAACCTGATCTACATCACAACTTTTGCTGAACCCGCCGCCTGGCTCTAACAAGCCAGTTGCTAGCCTGATTAGGTAATCAAGTTGTCAAACACATAATTGGCTATATCTTCAAAATGGATGGAGCTAATTGCATTTGGTTTTCTGTATTGTATAAAGTGTTAGGTACACTTTTGAAATCGTCTTACAGCAGAAAATGGCAAAAAACCTTGATATATGGCCTTTAAATAAACAAATCAACAACCTACTCCTTTCCTTTTTTGCTCGAGTCATCTATACAGTACGCACTAACGATATTCATCGTTTTTCGACGTCATCGTGTAATTGTTATGTCATGCCACAAGTGTATAATGCCTTAACATGATGCATGAACACTTGACGCGACGTCACAATTGCACAGCTATTACGTCGCAAAAACGGCGATAAATACCCAAGTGGAACACTTATGAGTCACCCTGTACATCGCAAACAACCCCAAGATGAAGACGAATCGCAAGGGCCATGTCACTAAACCACAGGTCACTAGTGGTTGTAATTGGCTGTCAACAATACCCAACAATATCCACGCCCGGTCTCAGCGCTGACCAATGACTTCAAAGGCCTTTGTCATGCCCAGTGCATTATACGATTGGGGCGGTCCCACCACTTAATAATGAAGGTGTGTTATTGAGAAGAATCTAGAGTATAACAAGCTAGCTTACGTCAATACCAAAGAGCAGAAAATTAACGTTCGAATCATCCGAGTCGATACGCAGTATCGACTCGAACTGCAAACTCAATCCACATTTGATGACCTCATTATAGCGCCAAAAACTACTTCATTTGAACTCGATTCTAAAATCTCTTCAAAAAAACAATTTCCATCGTTAAAATCAGATGAAAACATTCTTAATCAAATCATTCATTATTTAAAATCATTATCATCAATATGACATATTGACTAATTGAGAAAAAAACGGACAAATATCGAAATACGATTCTTTTGCCGAGAAATAGTTCTTGCCGATTCACTCTGCCACTTGCGCGACCTCGTCACAATGGCCATGTGGTGGCCAGCGGATTAATTTATCAAATATGGAAGGTTTCCAATGGCGTTAGAGGGACTATCCGTCCCTATGGTATCGCCCTCTATGTTTAGAATGGAAAATTAAGTCCAATATTTAGAGATGACAAGCCATTTTCAAAAGTACTGAAAACATAGACATATTATATACATGATATATCACTGGAAAGAGTGAAAAATATGCAAAAAATATGATACCATTTTTAGACTCTGATTTAATTTCTGTGATTTTCTATGATTTTTAAAGATTTCCATTTTCTGGAATTTTCTGTCAAATTTCATTTCCTTCCTGCCAGTTCCAATAAATTGACAAATACATTCATATTCTACTTTCTTTTCTTTGCAAATAAGCTCGTATTGACTAACAAACATCATAACCACACTGTTGCAGCCAATATTGTTCATAAACTTCATGATCTTGACCAAATTCCAATAAACTGCATGGCTTTGTTATTGTTGTGTGCTATAAATAGTTCATGTCATACGTATTACGCATGCGCAGAAAGGTTGCGCATGCGCAATGTAACGATTTTCGGGAGCAGACATTATTTTCCGGTGTGCAAAAGTTGTTTGCGCTAAATTGCGTTTGCCTAAAACAATGAGATTAGACTTTAATAACGTATTTTGACACCTAAACTACAGTGGAACCCCGGTAACACGACCTCCCAAGGGACTAAGCCGAAGTGGTCGTGTTACCGGGGTGGTCGCGTTAGTGAATTTAAGAATCATAAGTAGGTTTTCCCGCCAAAACATCGTCCTAGCAGATATGCTGTGTGTACATTGACATGCATTAATGACTACGCCACCGGGTGATTCGATAATTTGTGTGTATATCACGAATAAAAAATCATTTTCTTGAGTGTTTTGCGTTTAATTTACAACTTATGTAAATGAGTAAATAAACTGACGAGAGCTAATTAGACCAAACATTACATTAAAACTTGAGCATGCTAATTAGAGCAAGCATGTCATTCACACCATCGGCAGCTGCCCTTCTTGATGTCAAGCTAATATTCCCGCTAACATTGAGAGAGGTGATGTGAGAAGATGTTGAGAATTATTCCTGATGTCTTCCTGCTTTAACTTCAGCCAATTTGAACTGGTACTGATTAAATCATCTTTTTAAAAACGTATTTTATCAATATTACGACGTAGTAAGCACTCTTTACTTTGAGTATCGGTACTCTTACTAATCAACATAATTTATTTGTCCTAAAAACTACGTGTGCATGCCTCTTGACATCATTTAATACTAAATGATGAAAAACAAACCGTGAGTCGAAAAGAAAGTTTATTCTTCATTTTATTTGCGCTTACATTTGATCAAACTCACTTACACATCATTTATTTTCATATGGATTCCCATGGTCATTGTGTTCGAGGTGCCAACTATCAACACGGATTTGCGAGAAGGTGCCAATTGATACGATGCGGTCATGGTTGATTACGGCAATTAGGCCTCATGGTCGCGTTAGCGGGGTTAATTTGCAGTTTGGGACCGACCAAGCTGGTGGTTGCGGTCTGGGTACCGGGGTGGTCGTGTTAGCGAGGGCCAGTTAATGAGAATTAGAGAGAAAACCATTCGGGACCGGAGAATTTTGGTCGTGTTCGCGGGGTGGTCGCGTTACTGAGGTGGTCGCCGACCGGGGTTCCACTGTATATTCTATTACTTCGTCGGGCTTCGTTATCAACTCTACGTATGTCAACGAAGGGACCAAAGGGAGGATGCAAGGAGGATACCGCGGTGACGTCACATCACGTGATCCCGACCCATATTAGTGATCGCTATGGCCAATCAGATTCAGTCTACTGACAGCACCAGCACTGAACACATCTCCACGTCTCACTGTCTGGTGCGCTCCTGTACACAAAAACACCAATAGACATGAAATATTGCAATACCTAGTATGGATTCTTCCTGTGTAAAGTAAAATTTACAGAGCAGATTAACTTCCACGAATAAAAAAGACGTTTGGCGTGGCCAAAGTGCGGAAATAATGTCTCCGCTAAAATACACTACGAAATACACTAGGCAATGCACTACGCAATATACAGTAGAGATGCAGTTGAGTTTGTTATTGTTTTGACTTAGAAGCCCGCCCATATCATAATATATTCATGTATTCATGAAGTATGAACTCATTTCTGTCCCATACAACTCTAAGAACAGTCAATTTCTCCTTAAATCATTACCGAAACCGCGATATCCGCAGGAAGATTTCGTTCTAGTGTCCGAAAATGCATGATCTTACAGGGGCGCTAACTCGACAAATAGAGGGGATCTATGCGAGTTTTAGGTATTACAGGTCTCGAAATTGTAAAATCTGTAAACATGCCTCCAAATCCCATTATGATAATGAAGAGATTGCCCCATATCTGGGAGACTGTTTTGAAACCATCGCTAATTTTGGAAGATCGGTGCCGGCTATAGGGTTTAAAAAACCCTATTTTTTTCCCCATCAAAACAGCACTTTTCATTATTCAAATGATAGCTTATTGTCTGAAGACTTATTTCATAGCAGAAAAGTAGTAATAACTCTGATTTGATGCGAAAAATCTAACTTTTTTGATGACTTGATTTTCCCTTGGCCGTGGATCGAGTTTGTTTACAATATGCAGCGCCATCTTGGAAAAGCCGTGACGTCACCGCGGTATCCTCCTTGGGGAGGATGGTAACTTTAGAATCAATAAAAATAATGAAAACCTGCAACAAGTAACGATCCAAGGCCTGATTTAGCAAATTACACATTTCTCCCCGCCACTGCACCACGTGATATCCCACAATTACCTCCGCGACTCATCAACAAAAGCCTAATCAATTCCGGGACATTTTCGTAAAATCGGAAATGCAGACGATTTTTCGTGAAAACCCTGTCACGAATTTTCCCGCCGAAATCTATCAAAATCATCTTGGAACATTACAAAAACACTTATGCACGATAGAAAAGTACCATTGCTAGCGAACAAGACCCTAAAGTATTTAAAAGGAACTTTGAAACACATCAGATTGATCTTTGAACTTGGTCAAAAATGTACGGTGGCAGAATAGGAAAACTCAAAATGGCGGCTGGCTTGTCATCCCTACAATATTTCCTCGATGCGCATGCGCGGCAGGATATGCCTGGAAAATGGTTTAAGGAACATCTTCTTACGCTGCCGTAAAAATAGCTGTGATAGATTAAGGTTCACTTTGCATCGGTCATGCTAATTCCCGACCTACCCCGACTTTTCCCGACATTTCCCGACTTGCGGAAAATGCTGCTAAAATATAGTGTATTAATCATCAGAATATTTATATTTGTACTGTTTACATACATATACAGCACGTCTGTTAATTTCAGGACTTTTGAAGGATGCTAAGTTGAGCAAATCAACTCCAATAATTAATTTATGCTGGGTTCAGACAAGGCCGTATGCATGTACAGTTTACAAGAAGCGACAACCACAACTAACCAAGATTACCGACCTGCAGAAAAATTGCGGTCGGTTGGGTAGATGTAACTTGCTTTGCTCAACTTAGCATCGTTCAAAAGTCTTGAAATTAACAGACGTGCTGTATATGTATGTAAACAGTACAAATATAAATATTCTGATGATTAAAACACTATATTTTGGCAGCATTTTCCGCAAGTCCGGAAATGTCGGGAAAAGTCGGGGTAGGTCGGGAATTAGCATGACCCCTTTGCATGGACCATGGACCTCCATGCATTGACTAGGCCTAGGCCTAGGGGTCTACTTATGGATAGGCCTATACTTACTTGTTCCTTCTACTACTTTATGATCTTCATCTACTAGTACTACTTCATTGTAGTGATCCATGTACTCGAGGATAGCAGCCAGACGTTTGTCCATTCTTGTATAATAGCCATCCTCACATGCCATCTGTAACTTATCAATAGAGTTTTTGAAGACGTCCCAGGCCAATTCCCCCTCGTGCACGTCATTACATCGTGCGCGTGCGGCTGATTTGAATAACCCAGGCAGTAGATCGCGTTCAGCAGAGCACTCAGATAACGTACAACGAAGATCATTGACAGCCACGAAATTCGTGTAGAAAAAATCCCCACGATTTCCTCCTCCCGCCAGTTTACCCGAAATCTTATCTAAAAAGTCCTTTATAGCAACTTTCGTGGCGTTTGAAATCGGTATTTTCTCAATCTGTTCATCTTCATGTTTTTGCTGCGTTGTAGAAATTGCCGCCATAGTCAGTCGTATCCTCGTTACTGAGTCGTTGAAGATGTATATTGAAGATGCCGTATGCCTGGCCGCGTACCTCCAACCAATTTGCACACCAAAGGTCGACGGCTCACCTACGATAAACGGCGAGGGTGACCTCCAACACTAATCTCCAAAAGCAGAGTTAATATTCAAAATATCATGTCGACCTCATCACACACCACCTAGTAAACCACGCACCTCCCTGCGAGATCTCGTGATAATCGACCAGTAATGTGAATGAATGAGAGGTCTCACTAGCCAGTGCAATGGCCGGGCCTACCTGGCTGCGATCGCTACCTGGCTCCACAAATGGCGCGACGTCATTTCATGCATACCCCTGTTCAAGTGGCTGTCGACCTTGCAGTATATCACTCTCACACATAAACCTATACATGTCTGAATAACTTGTCGCTTCTAGAATACATCTGGTCAGCTTTCATTGTTATCAAGTAATTCAGTCATGAGAACATGGGGGCAGCACAATACATGAGACACCCTGTACGTCGATGAAAATTTTGAAAATTTCACCTTGCCGCCTTATAACTTGACAATTAACATGGATGGTGAAATAATATTTTTATAAACTTCTACTTATCACCTTGAGAAAGCCAAATAATAACAATTTTAAATTTTGATACCAAAATAGGGTGCCGTTGCGGCTTTTCTTTGAGCATTTTGACCGCGAAGTCTCACCTTGAGAACATGTGCATGCACTCTGACAGGAACCAGTTCATGTCAACATCCGATTGAGCTATTAATAGCATGCAAGGCCTGGTCACTGCGGACGTGCACAGAAGAAGCTGATATTTTCCTCAAATAATCGTCAGAGCTACCTCTTCACAAAATACCCAGGACACCGACATTTGAACATGCAGCAATAGCGATATGATAGGCTTATCTGTATCCATGGTAATCGCCTGAGATTGAAGAACTTTTTGGGGGGGGACCAATGTTGACCTGATCACCACTGGCTAGTGAGACCCTAGCATGTGCATTGTACCTGTCCTCAACCTGGCGATCATCTGCAGCTTTTTTCTCGCGGTACTGATCGGTTGCGAAACTCTGCGCTTTGATTGGCAGATTAGACGAGATTCGTCGATTGAAGAATAGTTCTACTGGAGATGGCATGTTCGGACCAAGGGGTGTGGTACGATGTGCGAGCAATGCTTCGTTAGTCTTTTTTAGCGATTTGCGAATGAGGCCTTGTGCAGTTTTTACACAGCTTGGCGATGAAGCCGTGCGATTTAGCGTGCTTTGGTGAACAAGTGATGTGCACAATACCAAGTTCTTCGATCATTTCCCTGAATTCACGTCCTATGTATGGACCACCGTTATCTGAAATCACGGTGTTAGGCACGCCGAACAATGAAAACATTTTTCGCGCAAATTCTGCGGTAGCATGGCTCATCATGGTTCTCATCTGTTCAACTATTGGGTATTTCGAATGGTAATCGGCCATCACAATATAGTTCTTTCCATCCACCTCAAACATATCAGTGCCAAGGGTGTGTCATGGCACAGGTGGAATGTCCGGTAGGATGGGCATCATAGTCTCTTTTGCTTGCGATTTGCGGTGTGTTTGACAGGTCAAACAGGTTTTCACTATATTTTCGTTGTCAGTGTTCATCCCTGGCCAATAGACTGAATTTCGGGCACGCTGCTGACAGCGGTTTATGCCTTGATGGGCTTCATGAATGCGATTGAGGAAATCGTCGCGCAGTGATCTCGGGATCACGATCTGTTCTCCTTTAATGACGAGTCCATCGTCCATAGTTAGTTGGTCTCGGAACAGCCAATATTCGCGGATTTCTCTAGGTATTTCATTTCGCGTGTTAGGGAATCCTCTCATTATGAATTGTTTCAATGTCAAGAGTTCCTCGTCATTTTCGGTCGCCTGGCGCAATTCCCTCAGTTTAGATGAGCTAACCTGTGCGTAGCAGATTCTTGCTTCGAGTTCTATTGGCGTGTCCTTCGTGGTCTTCGGCATTCTTGACAAGCTGTCCGGCAGTGTCATGTCTCGTCCTGGGACATATCGATTCTCGTAGTCGTATCGCTGTAGTCTGAGTAGCATACGCAGTAATCAAGCAGGAGCTGCAGTTAATGGTTTTTTGGAGATCATCTTCAGTGGTTTGTGATCCGATTCGATTGTAAATTGTTTTCCATACACGTTTGTATGGAATCGTTCTGCGCCGAAAACACACGCCAGGAGCTCCCTTTCGATGTTCGCGTACCGGCTTTCTGTTGACGTGAGGCTTTTTGAGGCGTACGCGATTGGTTTGCCATCCTGTGTGAACGCTGCTCCTAAGGCGGTCAGTGATGCATCGACCTTGATCACGGTCGGCTTCTTGGGATCAAAATATGCTAGATTGCTGGACTGGCATATCATATCTTGGATGTCCCTAAACGCACTTTCTTGTTCATGATTCCATTGAAATTCATTCTCGTGTTTTAGGAGTGTCCTGAGATTGGCGGTACGGTCGCTTAGGTTAGGTATGTGAGGCGCTAAGTACGTGATCATGCCAATGAATGATTGCAACTCCTTGACGTTGGTTGGCGATTTGAGGTCCTTGATTGCTTGAATTTTGGCGGGGTCGGGCCGCACACCAAAACGTCCGTAAATATTTCCGAAAAATTCAATTTCGGGCTTGAGAATGTTCATTTTCTCGTAATTAAACACAAGGTTGTTTTCCCTTGCTCTGTCCATCAACCTTCGCAAGTTGCGATCGTGATCACGTGTGGCTTCCTCTATTGTGTCGCCCTCACCGTAGACGGTGATGTCATCGTGGATGCTTACGACTCCGTGGAGTCCATCTAGGATCTTGTCCACGGCTGATTGAAATTCGTCGCCGCTCGTCCGGAGCCCAAATGGCAGTCGACAGAAGCAGTGGCGCCCGAACGGACTATTAAATGTGGTGAGGAGTTGGCTTTCCTCATCAAGCTCGATCGACCAATAGCCAGATTTAGCGTCTAGTTTTGAGAAAATCTTTGCGTTGGCAAAACGATGCGTTAATTCCTCTAATGTAGGCGTATGGTGCTGTGCGCGTTTGAGATTACGGTTAAGGTCCTTCGAGTCCAGACAGATTCTAAGAGACCCATCAGCCTTATGCACGTATGTGATGCTACTGACCCAGTCTGTGGGTGTGTCCACTATGCGGATGACACCTAGTTTTTTCATACGTTCAAGTTCTGCCTTTATTTTCTCGCGCAGCTGTATCGGGGCACGGCGTGGCGCGTGCATAACAGGCTGTGCACCATTTTTCAGAGTTAGTTTGTACTTTCCGGGAAAGTGTCCTGTCCTATTCCTTTTAAACGGTCCGGGTAGAGTGCCTTTCATTCCTCTTTCGAGCGAATAATGGATGAAGTAGAGTCAATGCTTACTTCGCAGTTCATCTGGACAAGGCCCAGATGGATACATGTCTGCAAACCAAAGATGACGGGACCGGCAGTGTCCACTACATAAAACTTTGTTTCAGCCCATGATCCTTCAAAATATTGACAGGACATTGTGACTAAACCGTATTGCAGAATGTTTGTTCCGTTATATGCAGTGAGTTTGACGGGTGATGACTCTGTGCCCGTTGGTAGCCCATTTTGATCAAGTTGGTCTGGAAACATGTTGCGGAAGGTGCGCAGTGGCAAGACGTTTCCTTGCGCGCCTGTGTCTGCCTTCCCACGTAATTTAGCGTTTCTCTTCCCATGTTGAATGTTTACGGTAGCGTAGGCTTCCGTCCTTCTATCCACGTCGATGGAGTCGAAGGTTAATGAACTGAAATCATCAACAAACTGTTGATTGTCCTTAGAAAGCTCGTGTATGTTTCCTCCGGTATGGTGCGAGCTGTTTTTTCCGTAATTCCGACCACGGCTTGGCACATGGCCTCGATTGCCACGACCTCGGGATGGCCTGGATTCACTACGTTCCCGTTGTGCTGATGACTGGCATACTTTTCCCCAGTGGCCTAGTTTACCACATTGATTACATTCATCAGATCTGGCGGGGCATTTGTCACGTTGGTGGGCGTTTCCACCACAAAACTGGCAGGCAGTTGCGCTGGTTCTAGGGTAGGATTGACCGTGACGGTTGCGACTTTGGCTACGTCCACGACCTCGGCCTCGGCCACATCCACGCATTCGTTGTCGTATCTCGGAAACGGTAGCTTTTCCGTCGAATGATTCCATTTGAGATTGCGTCGACTCATACGTGCGGGCGTATTCCATGGTTTTGTCGAGTGTCAATTTCGAGGGCTCTTGGCTCAGCAGTTTTCTGCGAACGGTTGGATGTGCTGTCCCCTTTACGATCTGGTCGATTAGTTGGTCCTCCATCTGGGCGAGGTCGGTAAAGTTACATTTCTGCGCCTGCACTTTGAGGCGGGTTAGGAAGGAATCGACATATTCATTAGGGTTTTGCGTAAAGTCACGAAGTTGAAAACGTTCTAGCCGGTAGTTTGACTTGGGCTCAAAGTATGACAGGAAAGCTGCCCATACTTTTGCAGGATCATCTTTGTGCGTCTCGTTCTCGAACTTTAAATTGTCAAAGATTTCAATGGCTTGAGGCCCCATCCATAGTAGGATGAAGTTAACTGTCTCTTTCGGGGCCTTGGTTGCATAGGTGGGCGTTTGCAGCACCAGTTCACAATAGCGTTTAAAAGTCTTGAATTGTTGGGTAAGGTTTGATGCCTCCCAATCGAAAAATGGTGGTTTAATCCCTGATAGCTCGCTCCCAGCTACAACGTACGTTGTTGTAATGGTTGTCGGAGTTGGCTCTGTGGTCGTCATGACGGATACAGCCTATCCACAATGTGCATATGTACGTGGTTATTCCAAGGGAACTTTTTGCCACTTTGCAGTTCAGAGTTCAGGAGTGAAACTTAGTAATCTTACCAGAATGTTATAGTAATTTCCGTTTGTACTATCGTTTTCCTATTCCATTTGCTGAATTCGGATTGAAATTAACTTTTTTCCAGGATCCACTCCCTTTTCATGGCAGCCATGTTGGAATCTATTGTTCTCAGCAAGAGTCAAGTCATTTTCCAGAGGGTGATGACAAAAGTTTATAAATCCTCATACATCCTTATGTGAAAGTCACTTTAAATAGCACCAAAAGCACTCTGACACCATGTTTTATCCATGGAATTTATTTATTGGAATAAGAATAAGATCGATAGGTATTCTGGTTCAGGTGGTTTTAATGTAGAGATGAGACGGCTACAACATTGCTTGGCTCTGGTGGAATTGAAGCAACCCTAAGTAGGTTAAGAAGATGCAGATATAGGTCTATTCCTTATATGGTCTTGTAAACAACTAGATCAGAGGTGACATTATCTTAAGGACAATAAGTCAGCTGCTTGTTGGTAGATGGCAGTAGTGTGCAATGTAGCTAGGAAGCTGATAATAGAACATATGTGACTGGATGCAACTTTTATTCTAACACATCTATTAACTCGCACAGAGAGGTACAACATGAAATGACTTACATGTACACTATCAAACTGCAAGAGTCAACAATACAAAAGCCTTCCTCTTCATATGACACTTCTGTGTACAGCGATGCGATTTACACATCGCTGGACTGAATTTGCATCTAATGAGTTATTGTGGGGACAGAAATAAGTCTATCTTTTGTGGGGACATGGATTTGCCGAAGAGTGATGTGTAGACGGCATTAGGTTCTGAGCTTTTGTTGGGACAAAGTATAAATCTGCATCTAATAAGTTGATGTGGGGACAGAAATAACTCTATTCCTTGCGGGGACATAGATTTGCCGATGTATAATGTGTAGACAACATCAGGCTCTGAGCTTTTGTGGGGACAAAGTATAAATCTGCATCTAATGAGTTGCTGTGGGGACAGAATAAGTCTATTCCTTGTGCTGACATGGATTTGCCGATGTATAATGTGTAGATGGCATTAGGCCCTAAGCTTTTATAGAGTCAAAGTATAGATCTGTAGGATAGTCAAACATGACATTATTATCAAGATTGTTCTCAAGAGCGCTAAATGGATATGCCGTGGGTGCTTCTAAAACTTGCCGAGTATTTCTGTCAGTGCCCATTGATAGAGCATCATTTTCGGCGATGTCGTGTGTGCATTGATATTGATTAGTAACCTTCTGAATACACCACCAAGTTATGATATCCACGGTCAGTGCAAGTGCAAGTGAAAGTGTTAGGCCGTGTTCTTTTGTAGCGGCATCAGATGCCATGAGCACTATCCTTTCTACCAGCGTCAAACGACGTTATTTGCCAAGGTTCTTCTGAAAAGGCATTATTGCACTTAGTGCTTCTAAACCTGACATGCTGTCACTGTCCGTGCTCTTAGAAAAACTCTTTTTTTGGCGTTTTCTTACATGCATTTGTATTTCGTATCTTATCAGCCACAACAGGATTTTTTTCTTCAAAAGATGGCCTTGTCAATGAAACATTAGTCGTACTTCCACCTATCAAATCCCCGTGTCTTTGGCGCTTACACCTATGAATTGCCGTGTCTAAATAGTCCTGTGTGTCAAATCCCCGTGTCTATTAGCCCCATCGAGCTCGATGGGGCTAATCGGGGGCTAATTTAGACCCGTGTTCAACACAGGTTTTTTGATAGGTGGAATCTGAATAGACAAGGCAATTGCAAGTTCTACGATCCGGCGACAGATGGCGCGGTGTAGTTGCCTCGGTATTGCGCATGCGAAATTCCCCTCCAACGGGAAAGAAAGACAGGAGAGCTCCCTACCTACAGCGCACCTGTCGCCGGGGCTATTAACCATTATCTAACACCACTGATAGGTGTAAGTGCGCCCCGGGTTTTTTGACACACGGCGAAGACACGGGTCTTGAAAAAACTCGCGGGTTGTATCAAACATCCATGCGTATGTACATGTTGCATATAACAATACATTATACACAACAGAGACTCCCTTCTTACCTCGACACACTACTAAGCTATTTCATTTATGACTTGTAAAATGGGAAATTTTTGTGGTATTTTCAATTTTGCGTTTTTTGCGAATGTCTGTAATCCGCAAAAATAAAAATTGCAAAACAATTCCTTCCTTCTCTGCCTATATTGCAATAACGTTGTTTGACTCGGTTAGTATGTAATTGATGGATAAGAAAACGTTCATATTTTACTCGTTCCAACTCTTCCGATGGCGGCGCTCCTCCGAATGACTCAAAGGAGTATTGCACCGGTTTCGCCACTTTTTGTGGAGTTGGATGGAGGCCGTATATGCTAGAGTATATGCTAGAGTGATGACCGGTCGTGCCTGCATAGTGCATATGGAGGTATTATTCAGATGGAGCAACTGCATGCATCTCAAAGGTGATATTACTACATCAAAATGAATTCGAAAGAGGGGCAGAATTTGGAAAGAAATCATGGGTCTTAGTTTTGTACATCAGGGATCTTAGTTTTGTACAAAACTAAGACTCTGATATTTTTCTTCAAAATTTCAGTTTGGAATTGGGTCTTAGTTTTGTACCTCGGGGATCTTAGTTTTGTACGTACAAAACTAAGATCCCCTGATGTACAAAACTAAGACTCTGATATTTTTCTTCAAAATTTTAGTTTGGAATTGGGTCTTAGTTTTGTACCTCGGGGATCTTAGTTTTGTACCTGGGTCTTAGTTTTGTACTTCGGGGGATCTTAGGTCTTAGGTCTTATGTCTTAGGTCTTGGTTTTGTATACACCCGCATGTGTATGGATCCTTACGCTTGTCAAAGGTGAGATACTGAAGTAAATTGAACTGGTTCAAAAAATGGGATTACTAATTGCTGAATTACCACGTTTCAATATTCATTCCCTGCATATATCCAATACAGAAATAAGCTAAACAAGGTCTTTTAAAATCAATTGTTGGCCAATGCTTCGCACTGTTTTGTGGGAGTGAGGATGTGACAAAAATGACTGGACGATTGGGTGTGGCAGAATTGAATCACATGAATGTGTATTTCTCAGTTGCATTCTGAATACTGCAACCAGTATTTTGTGACATGTATCAAAACATTCGGTATAGGTAATTGTCACGCCATTTTCTTTTTCCCTGACAGCAAAAGCCAGAAGCTCTAATCTGCTAGCGTCAAACGACGTTACCTGGTACTATCAGTATTGCACACCGGTGCTTCTAAATCTGGCAGGCTGTCACGGTCAGTGCCCATTGAAGGGTTGTTGGTTGTTTTGTTCATAACGCATAATATATATAGTGAAGTAAAATAGAGTGAAAATAGAGTGAATGCTACTGGTGCAGCCTTGGCCTTCCTCTTCATTTGGCAATTCAGTGCACCACATTTACAATCTAAATGCCAGTGAGCACAATAGAATTGAATGTCACTGGTGCGGCCTTAGCCCTCCCCTTCATATGACACTTCTGCACATCAATGCAATTTCTTTCTATGTGCTATGTAGACTTAATTTGCATCTACCAGGGTTTCCCCCAGAGGGGGGGCAAGGGGGGCAGTTGCCCCCCTAAATTGTCCAAAAACAGGCAAAATTTGTTGTTTTGACCAGGATTTTCTGCAAAATTATGGTTTTGCCCCCCCCCCTTGAATTTATTTCTGGCAGAAACACTGTCTACACGTACAGAGTTATGGTGAGGACACATTACAATATCCTGTTTCTGTTTTTTTTTTAAAATTGAATTGCCGGTTTGACGTTTGGACAACAGGAATCTGAGAAAGGAATTCTTTCAAAAGATGACTGTCATTAAATCTTTCAGTATGTATAATAATCATGCACGTTTTTAGCTAACCTCTCAAATGTGAGCTTTTGGTCTAGCGTGGCGTCCGTCGTATATCGTCGTCTGCCGTCCGCTGGATCCGTCGTCGTCCGTTAGCAGGGAACGTTTCGTTTCTGTTGGAGCTATTGGACTTGAATCTTGGTACACATGTGTGCTTATGTAATGCTACCTTGGAGACCAAGTTTCGGCCCCGTTTCAAATTAATGGCCACCAGGGGGACAAATGTTAAAAGTGACAATATGCAATATCTCTCTCATAATACTGGTAGGAAAAAGTTTGAAAAAAATGCTGTATGTACTTCTAACAAGGCTCCATCATCCTCTTGGTTTTCTGTCTGACTTACTTTTCAAGGTCACAGAGGCGAAATTCACTAAATCACCGATAGTCAGCACGTTTCGTTTTTATATTAAGCTAGAAGATGCTAAAGACATGTATCCAGCAACCCTCTATTCAATCCCCTTGCTCGAACATCAAATAATTATGCTGCTAGGTGGTCCTATTGAAAATCAAACAAAGTCCTATTATTACTCTGAAACTTATGATCTGATCATGATCTTGTTGTCTAATTTACATACTTTATTGCCGTTTGCTAACAAGCTAGGGCTATTAATTAATGCATAGCTTCAGCCCTAGTGCTACTCTCTATTGTATAATTCCTTTTTGAATAAATCACATTACAAACAAACTTGTTTTATCCAACAGAATCCGATGAAATCTTCAACAAAATGTTCTTTGAAACTAACCTAATGAATTTGTCTTCCCCCAATTATCTTATTTGCTTTTATTCAACCTAAACTAGCCAAACTACAATACAGGTCACATGGTCTGTAATGCAAAGCACGCATCGTCTGCTCAAGAAATTTTAGTTCGTGCGCCGAATAAAACCTTCGCTATTGGCGCTGATGGTTGGCCCTTTATGGGTGGACTGACAATGTATGGTTTTAATGTAGGCTAATCTAATGACAAATATGGCCGCCAGGCCACCATGATCTTGAAAATTCAACAAAGTCTTATAACCACTAAACTGCTGAACAGATGTCAACCAATTTCCATGTGACATGTACATTCACTACAAATGACTTGTATTAACATTACGTGAGGTGAGCACATGGTCCCTGGATCATTCATTGAATAATAAACATGGTGCTAATCATCGTGAAATCTTTGTTGGGTTGAGATACCAAAATGTGTAATGAGGACGGAATATCAAAGAATTGTGGGGACATATACTATGCATCTAACGATTCCGTGCATCATTGTACATGTATGTTACGTTGCAGAGACCAAACACTCTTTCAACCTACGTGTCATTGTTTATCTTGAGCTGTTGCATTATTGACTTCTTGTTGTCCTTTCTCCTTCTTGAGCAGTGGCTCTGCACTTGGAGATGTCAGGCCTATTTTCATGGGAGAAAAAAGCGGGACGAGTATTTTTACATGCCACTACCTGTGTAATGAGGATGGAATATCAAAGAATCGTAAGGACATAGACCCTACTATAATTATATGGCCTGTAAAGGCAAACAGTTCCATGCATGGATCACTATATTGGAAAATTATTGAGACCACTACTATTTCCAAGTCAATCAAACGTCTCTGAGACACTGTAATCTTTCGATTTGGAGAAGTACAATCCTAATCTATGGTTGGAAGCATTATTGTGATGCATTTCCTTTTGCGAGCTATTATCATGCAGGCAAGTTTTTACATCTGTGGTTGAAACTCTTTATGACACTCAAGTAATCGGGAATTGGAATTAGTTTCGGACCATTTTCATGCAGTTAGTGTTAGGGGGTGTGCCTCACTCGGTCTTTTGGTTTTGCATCCAGACAAACTTACCAATTGTCTAGCAAAGCCAAACCTACGGTTCAGGTCATCAGGTGGTCAGTGAGACCATAGCCAACTATACCAGAAAATGAACAGGAACTAACTGGAACTATCAAATTTGTTAGGCATAAATGTTATGACGAAAAGGAAGCATTTTTAATTGGTATGATTATAATGATTCTAGGGCATTTGCCCCCCGGACATCTGCCCCCCGGATCTTCCCCCCGGATTTTTGCCCCCCCGGACATTAGCCCCCCTAGGACTTCTGCCCCCCTAGGACATCTGCCCCCGAACATTTGCCCCCCCCGGACATTAGCCCCCCTAGGAGTTCTGCCCCCCCCCCCCCCTTGTAACGGCTCTTCATTTGATGAAATAAACACAGTACGATTATATGCCGTTTAATCTTCTTTTATTGCGTCTCTTGTTATAACAACCTTTGATGCAACATCCTTTTGCGTGGCTTTTAATATGGAACTGTCTCTGATGTCACGTTGAACTGAAAGTACACAAAATAAGGACTAATAAGTCCAAGGACAAACAACCTAAATTCTCAAAAACATGTCTCAGGCACAACCTAAGACGAAGACGTCACAACCTTAAAGACATGACCTGAGACATCATATCGTAAAGAAATACAAATACACTATTGTCAGCAGATTTTAGCTTGCCCAACAGGGATATCTCAAAAGGCCTCAAAAACATAGCCAAAAGACTTCCCACAAAATCCCAGGACACCTTAATGCTACCCCAAGAAGACAAAACTAGAAATGAGAAAGAATTTATGAAACCGAGATTCCCGCTACGGTGCTGCCACCTACTAACAATCGGTAGAACTGAACGAAAAAGATTGTCCTCACAGTTTGTCTCTCCAAATACACCCTTCTTACAATAATAAGTAACCTGACAAGCATTGGAATGCTACTTCAGATGATATAGACTATACAGAGCCTGATGACACAGTGTCAAAGCTCGAAAATACCGCAAGAATCAACTTTCAAAAGTGTTTCTGTTGTGACAGAGGGATTATACACGTCAGACCACAATGCGACACTTCCAAAATAGATGTAAACATCGCACCCTTCTTCGCCAAATTACGGCTCATCGGGCCTCAAAAGACAAGTGCCAATCATACACATAGTTTCTATACATATTGTTCTTTAACTTACCCGAGTCTGGGCAGTAAACTCCTGTAAGAAAGCCATGATAGCTTTGACTAAAGATGCCCGATATTAAATAAATGTGTTCTTCAATAAATCAATATGGCAGAAGGCGCAGCTACTGCGCACGCGCAAATTACGTCATGTCATGCAGGAAAACCCCGCCAAATTCTAATACTGGATGACCCGTAGTAGGGCCGACACACACACCCCCGGACATTAGCCCCCCGGACATTAGCCCCCCTAGGACATCTGCCCCCATAGGACTTCTGCCCCATAGGACTTCTGCCCCCCATGACATTTACCACCGGGGACAGTCAAAGAGAACTTGGATGAGTCGGTCAGTCCAAGAGTAGCAGGATGATCAGCTCTGGCCTGTATTAATAGATTTAAGAGCATACTTATGTGCATTACTCCAGGGCAATCCATAGGTCAAATGTAAGAATGAAGGAAGGGGATGCTAACTAACTTTTTTTTTATTCGGGCTTAGCTACGCAAGCCTATCGTCACAAGCATCGGACTAGCATTCCGCGACGTTACTATATGTAGAATTATCGTTACTAATATGTAAAGTCAAGGACTTAGTGAGCCCCCCTTTAGGTCGGGGGAGCTCCCCCGAACCCCCCTACGAGCATATGTTAAGTGCAAGCTCTAACAACTACAGCTGTTACAATGGGGGGACACCCCCCAAACCCCCCTCCGTCGACATAGGTTTTTACCAGTGCGTTGGGGGGAAGCTCCCCCCAACCCCCCCCCCCCCGGTGGACAGTCAACTAGCCCTTCTTTGTCATACTGCTGGAGGGGGGGGTGCGATGGGACCATCCATATAGTTCCTTCCGACACATTTTTGTTTTGGTAATGTAATACATTGTGATTGTCCTTATTCACGGGAATCGGGCGTTTCCAGTGATATACGACACTTAAATGGATTGTCCTCATGCATTCACTTTGGAAACGCATTTTAAAATAGACGTCACGTCCTGTTAATGGGGCACGTCATCATCGCGTACATTTGGGAAAAACTCCCTAACGAGACCGGAGCAGACAGCTGAAAGTAGTTTAATTATTGGCCGCTAGGGTTCAGAATGTCGCTCACCCGAATTTTTCACGCAACTTTTGCTAAATAGAGCTAGTTCTAGTTTGTAATTCATTTTGATACTTCAGATTTGGGTAGTAGACTAAAATAACTTAGTCGTCAGTGTGGTTTTAAGCAGGAAAAACGTATTTGTTTTTCTTAAAGTGCCTTTTTTGGACGGGTGTGTGCGATTGTTTTGTTTTTATGTCACGTGACCTCGACCATGTCGACACAAAATTGAAATAAACCACCCTTTTCTGTCATTATTTAGGACGGATATTTCTCTAATAAAAATATTAATATAATTGGCCAATTTCTTAGGCATATGATGTAGCGAATTCCCATGAAGATTTAAATTAATTTCAACCAATGGGATAGCAACCACCACCGGAAGATCGCGGAGAAATCGGTAAACTCAACGGAGTTAATTCAGAAAAATACCAAAAAAAATTGTTTGTAGGATATACAATATTTACTCTCTTTATTTCTCATCAAATCAGTATATACTCCCACACACACGTGTATCTTAAGAGCCCCTCCTAAAGGGGGGCTTATAATTAGAAAAGAAACGATGTATTCAGAAATCCTATGGGGGCTAATGTCCGGGGGGCAAATGTCCGGGGGGCAGATGTCCTAGGGGGGCAGAAGTCCTAGGGTGCTAATGTCCGGGGGGGGGGCAAAAATCCGGGGGGGGGCAGAAGTCCGGGGGGGGCAAATGTCCAGGGGGGATGTGTCCTGATACCGATTATAATACGCTTATGATGTTGCCTGGCCTTCGACCAAATTCCTCGTCATGAGCACGAGATCGTGAACCCTTTCATTACCCCGTATTTCCGATCGATATATGGATTGGATAAAGCAAATGTTAAGGAACAACAATGTATAACCCGTTTGCATTTCACAATTCTATCCGACAGTCATCTCGAATTTTTATTGCTTTTACAAGGTAATGTCCTGTATCATCGTTTTCATATCTGACAAACTTCAAAATCAAGTGAAGATTATATGTCCTCACACATGATGACGTGTGTGAAAGCACTATACTCAACATGTACTCAATGTATACTCAATAATTCTTGTAATAGCAATAAAATAATAAATACATACCATCTTATGTTATGAATTTCATGATTAGCACCCCTATGACAATCGTTATACAAATGAACGATTCACTTTTCATGCGTTGCAGCTCACATTTTCCTTACGTTGAGTCATGCTTTCACAAGGAACGAAAGAAAACGTGAGCTGTCACGCGTGAAAAGTGAAACATTCATTCCTATGTAACGGCTGCCTAATCGACTATCTTGCATGTGGATGCGATCAGGTGACCCGGTGCAAAAGTAGAAAGTGTCCCCTGGAAAATGTGTCCGGGCCTGTTGTATTCTGACAGATTTATGGCATATGGTTCTAGAGAGGCCATCACCGTCAATAGCTCAGCGCATAACAGAATCCTTTGTTTCCGGACATTTCATCATAGGACATTTTAAACTTCTACACCGGCCTCAAACTAATGGATTTGTCTAGGGAGATGAAGCTGGTGACTATAAGGGGCCATCTCCCCGCCCCCTTACCTACGTCCCTGGCCATGCCCCATATGGACTGATATCCCCTGCAAAGAACATGGATTCTTATTCTCAAAAGCGACCTAGGATAGGTAAAACATCAGAGCATAAACACGTTGCAGAGGCAGTAATCAAACTGATGCAAAATAAAAATAAATTGACCTTTATTGAACTTTATCCCATCGTAGTAAGTATGATGGCCCGTCATAGATTCTATAACGGATTCCATCAACTATACACTGATGGCACATGCACGTTCCTTCCGCGGAGGTCCGTACATGGATAGCTAATTGAGATTCTCCATCAACTTCTTGCCCACGAAAAATTTCCCCATTGCTACTTTAGATCAGAAAAGCTTTTTGCTTTCCGTTTTACAGCTGGAAATTCACCGATGTTAAAGATAATTGATTTTGAACGCTTTGCGAAGTTTGTCGCAATCTCGCGCACCGAAATAGGAGGAATGACTTTTTCTCTGGTGTCACATAAAATTCTGATCGCCTTCCATTTACATGCAGATTGCTATATGGGTCTTGGGTTGAAAAAGTCCCCACTATGAAGGCCAGTGAGATGCATGAATAATTGCAGGCTCTTCAAATGCCATACAGGAGTCAATAATCGAGGGGAATCGCCATATTTGCGGTGTTCAGGTCCAAAGGGGTTAAAACGCAGTTCAGCACCCAGCGCGTCCGCACTGGCAAGACGTTTATCATAGCACATGGGAATCCGAAAACGGTACAATCCCGTCAGGTCTGCAGTGAAATATACTTTTGGACCCCCGAGAGTAGGGTCCAAAGAAACTAATTGTTTTCCCTAGAAACGACCGTTGTGAAAATCAGCAACGCCCTTCAGAACTTTAACGCAATCATCGAGGCATGTACAATGACTTGATCATACGAATAGTAGCGTAACGTTTTTTCTTTCATGTAGTCCCCGAGGTTTTCTCTACAGGGTCTCACGTTCAAGGCGAGAATAAATTAAGCTTTTTCACAAGAGAGAATACATCGATTGAGGACGTTTCACCCGAAAGCTTGTTAAAGACTTGACACCCGAACTTGACACTACATATTGTGGGCTACACGAGAAAAGCAACCTTCTGACCTCTCACGGAAGGGCCATAGTTTCACTTCACTGGATAATACGATGTTGTGGCGACATAATAAAATTGACATAATTATTATGAGGGCCTGAGGTGTTAAGGACATCTTAGTCCTCCTAACGCTATATATGATAGTCCCCACAAAAAGAATAATAAATTTCTTCATTTTTAGCTCAGCTGACAAAGTCAGCGAAGCTGGTAATATTACTAAGGGAATGGTGTCCGTCCTTCCTGCCATCCTTCCTTCTATGTCAATTTTGGGCATTTTGTAACCGTAAGACCTAGGCACTTTGTTGACGCTGCTAAATTAGGAGTAGCCCATGGGGAACTTAGAAACCAAAAATCAGCGCGATCCGACCTACATTCGGCGAATGAGGTCATCGGGAAGTTTAAACTTCTTTCCTTTATACCTCGGCCCACAGAGGAAATATTGTTTTCAAATCTGGCCGAATATTTTTTAATAATTTTTCATTTTGACTTCTAATGGAATTAGTTTAGTTTTCACCGCCAGTTGGCGCTACAGGCACATTTGACAGATTTTTGACGATTCAAAAGCCCGGGTTATGACGTATAGTTGCGCAGTTGTATTCTGCGCATTGAATTGGCCAGGGAACCAGACAAAATTTCAGCATACCCACTGCGACGAGTGTAAAGATGGAAGATTGATTTGGCAACAAGTAACCAATTTTCTGCTAAAAAGTAGTCAAGTAGGCGATATTATCACTACTTCCTTTCAGTGGGTAGTCATAAGGTCTTAAGGGAATACTTTCAGAAATTAGTTCTTGAAAATTTGGCCACAATTCTGTGAAAATGATATCGGAAGTGCAGGCTCTGTTCGCGATGTATTTTGAAGTGGAGAATTCCCACAGTATGTGCAGTGAATCGGCATGATTCTGTTTGCATATTAGTTTTTAGTACTACGATTCTTACATGAGTAAAAAGTAGACGTTTTAAGCAACACAATAATGTTACTCCCATAAAAATTGATTGCAAATTGACGGAGCTGCGGCATTCTGTTCGGCAATTGTCAGCGCTGATAAAATACATTGCTTATGCATGCCAAATGGCACACTTTAAAAAGTGTTCATTGGACAACGTAGGGAATCACCAGAAATGACGTCATCGCTGGTCTAATCTTCTATATAATAATATTAGAAGGGGGACGAATAAAGTCACACTTAGAGGCGTTGGATCGCCTTGAAATTTTGCATAAATGGTGGTGACACCTTACCCTGATGCAACGTCTTGGTTTTATTCAAAAATTTACTTCAGCGGAGCAGAAATGAGGGATTTTTAATCGGACACTGTCAATTCTCCTTACCACTCACAGAAGCCAAGCCATTGCTGTTAAGTTATGCAAGGGCTTAATCAATTACCTGCACTCCCTGTGGGGTGAATAACATATACCTTTTGAACAGCTGGCTGTAGGGGAATGATTGGAACAGCCGGTATACCTGCTGACCTGCTGAACCCAGATAAATGTTATTTTCAATCCACGATTGCAGGTCACCTGATTTTCGAGATTTCGCGGGAAATTGTAAACAAACGCATGTGTGCAGTTCAAATGTAAACAAAAATGTATTTTTGGTACTTTTGGTTGCTGGACTTGGGTTTTACCGCAGTTGGTGGTCTATTGTTTATGGGTGCTGTTTTAGTCGGAGGTAGCCCTTGATTATGAAGGGATTTTCAAATATGAAAACGACCCTTTGTATTGTAAATTCCAATCACCTGCAGGACAGGTCAATTTCTCTCAATAAAATTAATTTTGTTGACTCCTGTAATTTCTACCTTATCAAAAAAAAGACAGTGGTGTTAGTCCCAAACTGGTCATTTCTATTTATTTTGACCTCTGTTAAATCAGGATACCTCTCAATTACAGACAGCATTTTGTATCCTTGTGCTGTACAACCAAGCCTGGACATACCACAGTTGTCCATGGAGAAGTCTCATCCTCTCTGACACTTCTTTTCTGTAAAGCTACCGATACAACTGAACTAGGGATATCTTCCGTTGCCTCCTGTAATATTTATGGCTGATTAGTTCAATCGTATTTCATCCAGTTGGCAGCTCTGCATTGGAAATCTTAGTGGTATAACGTGTTCTCTTGACCTTCAAACAGTAGTATAAAGCTGATATTTACTACTTTACACCCTCAGTCCTATGTTATTAGGTCATCCAGCTGAGCGCCAGGCCCTTGGGCCTCTTGTTGGTATTAAAATGACCTGGAACCTAATTGTGCATTCTTATCTGAAACATGTACAGATGTAATCGACCTGTCCTCTCGTGATACCACAAGAAAGCCATGGCCCCATAGTGCGGGCCAATATCAAAGTCCCGATAACTGAGTGCGGATGAGTATTATAATTGTAATTATCATTACATAATTTTTATTTATTATTATTAAAAGGGACGAAGTGCAAGGTGCCTATTGCGAAAATGATTGGTTGACGAAACAATGGCCTTATTGGTTGGCTAGCCTTGTGACGTCAAACTATTTTTATACTGGGGGGTTTTCCTGTTTTTCTTCATGGCTTAAAATGCATTTGGGCTGGAATTTCGAGTTGGCACATAGGTTCGATGTACAGCGTGGATCGAGGCTATATAATGGGCTAGGCATCCCTTTAGAAAAATCTAAATCTAAAATTTAAAAACCTCACATCCGAATATTCCCGCATTAGGAACTTATGAACGGTGGCGCCCCCTTCGACATACATGCTTCAAAATGGCTGGTCCGCCTCCAAATTTGTCTGTGTTGCAGGGTGATTATAGGCCAACACCTGGGTTTTCCAGTGCTTACAACACTAATCAGACAGAATCGCACAATGCGCAGCAGAGCAACATGAGCACCTCGCCAATGGAAGGTTCGCCGATGAATATTGAAATACTGAAAGATGGTAGAAAGTGGAAGGAGGCTGACCTGAACAAATTTGGAATACATTATGATACAGGACCTATCTCCCCATATTCCATTTTTCTCAAAGTCCAGAATTGTGGACATGCTCCGTCACTATTAGGGTCGAAGCGTTCAAGTTTTTTGTTACAGTATGCCAAGCATGTAGAGAAATTGCAAGCAACTTTTGATGAAATATTCATTTTGAACCAGAATTCTTTTGAGTTACTGGAAGTTCGGTCACTCATGAATGGGTATCGTCGTACTCCGTTGACCGCCACTGGCACCAGGCACAGGTCCTCAGAGGAGCAGGACCTAGGGGCTGGCCCAGCATGCCAAGCAGCAGACGCTGATGACAATGAAATGGCTGAGCCTGAAGCTGCCGTGGACGAGGTGAAATGTGTGGATCAGGATACCGCCACAGGTTCAGGTATGGAAGCACTTGACTATCGAGAGGAAGACAAGACATGCAAGAGGAACAAAGCTAGATACATCGGCAGGAAAATTATGAACGAAATCATCAGAGCCCAAAGAAGTGCAAGCCACAGCCAGACTGAATATATTGATATGGACTTCAGTGAATCACGGTATGTACCTGACCCGTTCTTTGATGGTCACGTCTTGACTTTAAAAGAGTCTTGACTTGCGCAGTCTACCGGTACACACTCATGCAAAACCAGGAGGACCAATACTCATGGTTTTCCATGAGCCCACAATGAACATTGGATGGTTACATGGTAGAGAAAGTCGAAATCAGACAAGAACCATTCCACACTTTCCATTCCAATAAAAATCCAATTAGTGTGTACCGGTAGGCGGTATGTGTACCGGTAGGTGGTATGTGTACCAGTAGGCGGTATGTGTACCAGTAGGCGGTATGCAATTTGAAAGAAGACTCGATAAATGGTGGAGTACAAACACATGCTCTGCTTTGGCAAAACAGGGCTTGTGTGTGTACAAAATAGACATAAAACGCAACTGACAATTGACATGGCAATTAGCATGCAAAGCCTCATGTTCAGTTGCATTTTTCGTCGATTTTGGTTTGGCAGGACGTCACATTTTCTCGTGTTGTGACAGGTTTTGGTTTTTTACTAAGAAGATTTTGCTGCAAGGGGGGCATCAAAGTTCACCCCTTACGAGTCGCACATACTCTATTCTCGGTTTTAAACGACCAGTCCGTTCGCCATGCCCCAACCCAATTTTCAATTATATGGGGAGGTACGGTCAAGCGGAAGAAGAAAGTTTCCATCATGTTCCACCACCGCAGTCACATGAGGCATGCGCTATCTAAAGCTTAGCGCACACGGGCGACAACATTTGTTTTCAAATATTTTTTCACAATTTGTTGCCCGTCTGCGGGCGACAAAAACTAATGTTTTTCGAAAACATTTGTTTTTGAAACAGTTTTCGAATTAAACATGCAATATATTTTTGACCTAGTCAAAATGTTTTTCGTCAAAACGTCGCCCATTTGCGGGTGACTGCAACGAAACGTAAAACATTTTTTGCGTCATCATCGTCATTAGCCAATCACGATGACGTTCAGCGTCATGTGATACCAACCAAGCCAGGTCAAAATGGCAGCGCCAATTTGAAACGAAATGGAGTTGATTGTGGATGAAGAATCGGAATTGCATGAATTAATATGGACGGCTGAGCTCGAGTGCAGGTTGGTCGAGCTGTGGCAGGAAGGCCTGCCTTGTTCGAGGTGACCTCGCCGCTCTACAGCGATAAGAACAGGCGGTATGCCGCAATTACTGAAATAGCAAAGACCCTAGAGATCGGCCGCCATCTTGGAATACGCGGGTGTGACCGGGGGTGTGACGTATGGCGCAACCATGGTTACCCCTTGTTAGCTCACCTCTTAGCAGAGGTGAGCTTATCCCATACCGTGGCGTCCGTCGTCCGTCGTCGTCGTCGTCGTCGTCGTCGTCGTCCGTCGTCCGTTAGCAGGGCACGTTTCGTAACTGTTAGAGCTATTGAGTTGAAACTTGGTACACATGTACCCTTATGTAATGACACCTTGGAGACCAAGTTTCGGTCCGATTTGTTTCATGGTTTGGCCACCAGGGGGCCAAACGTTAAAAGTGAAAATATGCAATATCTCCCTTAATAGTAGTCGGGAAATTTTGAAAAAAATATGGTAGGTACTTCTAGCAAAGGTGCATCATATATCCTCCGGGTTTTTGATTTGACCTCCTTTTCAAGGTCACAGAGGTCAAATGGTGTAAATTGGCCATTAGGATGTAACGATGGCACATTTCTAAACTGCAATGACTATTGATACCAAATTTGGTACACATTTACCCATTAGTCAGGTGATCTCAGGGACCAAAGTTTGGTCCAATATGATTCACCACTTGACCACCAGGGGGCAAAATCCAAAAACCTTAAAAATGTGATTATTCCTTAACTTCTTGCCCGATTGCCACCAATTTGATATCATGGGTACATCTAACCACCATACAGTTTATGTCACACAGGTATTTAATTTGACCTTCTTGTCAAGGTCACAGAGGTCAAATGGCGTAAATTCGCCGTCAGGCCGTAACTATGGCACGTTTCTAAACTGCAATGACTATTGATCACAAATTAAGTACACATGTACCCCTTGGTCAGGTGATCTCAGGTACCGAAGTTTGGTGCGATCTGATTTGCCGTTTGGCCTCCAGGGAGGGGGCCAAATCCTAAATTCTTCAAAATGCCATTATTCCTAGTAATGACTTGCCCGATTGGCACCAATTTTATATCATAGGTACATCTAATTCTAACAACCATTCAATGTGTCACCCGGGTCTTCTTTGATTTGACCTACTTTTCAAGGTCACAGAGGTCGAATGTACTGTAAATTGGCCATTTTGGGGAAATTGTAATTGCTTGGACCTACATCAAACCTAACACTACATGACACAATATCATGCTCTTTATCCATCTTTCCTCCACATGAGGTGAGCGCAATGGCCCTGGCCATTTCATTTTTGACATGACCTGTGACGTGACCGTGTCATTTTGTCTCCCGTGTGCGAGTGATTGAAACAAACACGACAAAGACGCAAAACATTTCGAAAACAACTGAAAACAAATGTTTTCAGTTTCGCTGTCATTTTGTTGCCCGTGTGCGCTCAGCTGAAGTGACATTACATTCTCAGCCGGTATTTAAAAGATCTTTGCCTTGAAATCAACAACAGTTATTTAAAAAAGCCTCAATACTTTAAAAACAGGTAAACCTTTTTTCAGCAATGCCCTGTATACTGCCTTTTCCACGGACAGATTTGACGCAACCGGCTGGTCATCATTCTGGTATTCTGACTTATCACCAGTAATCGACACAATTTCTTCAATGAATGAATGAGCGGCAAAGATAAGATTACACACCGCGGGCCTATCCCCAAGATTGGCCTGAGCATTATTGCAATGCTAATTTATGACCGCCTCATTGTTGAAAAGGGGCTGGACATATTACATGCTGAACTGGTCGTTTAAAATCGAGAATAAAGTAAGCGAATCATAGTCATACATTACATACGATATGCGACCGGTTATTTGGTGTGTATCACACATTGCGACTTTGAAAATAAAGCTTTCTTTTGCGACCTGTATTGTCTTGTGCGATCAGTTATTACAAGTGCGAGTATAAAATCCAAGAAGAACTCTATGTCAGTTCGGGACTTTTCCAATTTTGGAAGTTATGCTTCCAAATTCAGAATCGCTGCTGATTTTGCGTATTTCTCTTCCGACTTCAGAAGCGTTCAACTTCAGTGCCACCGTGGTGCCTAATAGCATTAGGCTACCCGTCATGGGGCATGGTCTGGGCATGCCTCAATGCACTCATTCATTGTCACTTGAAGCATGATGAGATGGAATTACTACAAAAAAATTACATTGATTATGCTGAATATTGATTGATTGATTAATGTGTTTGGTTGTTAGTTTTGAACAACAGTGTCTGGTGACCAGCAAGACCCAAGCAATTCAATCGATGATTTTTAGCTCAGCTGACTAAGTCAGCCGAGCTTGTCAAATAAGTTGTTCAGTGGCGTCCGTCTGTCCATCCATCCATCCGTCCGTTAAACCCATGGTGCACATTTTGTAACCGTAAGACCTAGAGACTTCAATTTTGCATTTCTGGATACTTCTGGTCAAACTCTACTTTCAAAACAAAATTTGTCGCCATTCGACCTACTTCCTGCGAGTGAGAGTGCATGAAGGAAACTGGCCTATATCGGCCTAGGAGCAGCAGAATTAGTCGAAATATGCTCTAACATTAAGATAAAATTCTTGAAAATCTATTTTATTGAGAAAAAGTTCAAAATTTTAACAGGAGAGGGCGCTACCTGCCTTTTAATTATTTCTGCCGATTCAAATTCCCGCCCGATGACGTCAGCCATCAATGAAGTCTCCTATTTGCCAGTTCTCAAAACATGGCAGCTACACAACAAAAGCAGCAGCTCCAGGAATAAATCACTGTTCACTTCAGCTTCGTAATCGATTGTACCCCCACTTTATTGTGTTTTGTGTGGTGTTCCTATTCAATCAACGATGTAAGGCCTTATTATGTTGGTTTTAATTGAGAAGGTGCATTATAAGCGGCGTACGAAATACCGAAGCGGAGACAAAATGGTGGCATGTTGTTTACGCTATGTGCAATAATCTTGGAGCTCAATGACACTCAAGTACCCAATTTTCTGCTTAAAAAGTAGTCTGGTAGGCGATATTATCACTAGTTCGTTCCAGTGGTAGTCATAAGGTCTTTAGGGACTAAATTCAGAAATTAGTTCTTGAAAATTTGGCCACATTTCTGTGAAAACGATATCGGAAGTGCATGCTCTGTTCGCGATGACATCACCGATGTATTTTGAAGTAGAGAATTCCCACAGTATGTGCAGTGAATCAGCATGATTCTGTTCGCCTATGTTTTAGTTCTACGATTCTTTCATGAGTAAAAAGTAGACATTCTAAGCAATACAATAATGTCACTCCCATAAAAATTGATTGGAAATTGAGGGAGCTACGGCATTCTGTTCGGTAACTGGCAGCGCTGAAAAAATACATTGCATACTGTACAATACCAAATGGCACATTTTAAAAAGCGCTCATTGGACAACGTAGGGAATCACCAGAAATGACGTCATTGCTGGACTAAATAGAAAACTACGGTGGCGCAGTAGAGCACAAGAAAAGGTTTAGCATTAACTTCGTCATGCAAGCTTCAGCAACAAAACGATTTCTCATGAATGATTTATTTGATTGTTAAATGAATGATTGATAAACCTATTGTTAAATGAATGATTGATAACCTATTGCACCTGCCACCCCTGGCCCCTGAATGGTAGAAAATACCTCGCCAGGTATCCGAAGCCTTGGACTGGCCAGGAAAAGGGGGTGGAGGGGATACAGAGTTGGAATGTAGATGTTGAAGAAGATGGATGCAAAATAAAGGAATGTTATCAAAGATACGAAGTTGTTAAAAATGAATGAAACGGATCCCACGTAGTGATGGTGCCTCAGCGTACAATGGTGATTGGACCCGGGTAAAATGTCTGTAGAGAAGTTAGGAACTAGAACACGGAGTAAGACAACGATGGAACCGAACCTTCAGGCGCTCCACGACCTGCTAACAGATAAGTTCGAAAAAGACTTCCAAAACGCAAAAAAGGAGTCTGATAGCAGACTGCAGAATCAGATTGATCGTGTTGAAGGATCGTTTCAACGTTAGTTTGAACAAATAGGGACAAATATTGACTCTCTAAAAGGTGAAATTCGTTCAGTGGATGAGGAAGCTAAAGATGAACTTAAGGAGCAGATCGATGGTGTAGAAGCTGCTTTCAAAGAAAAATTCGACGATTTGGGATCTAACATTGCCGTGATAAAAAGTCATGTCACGGGTGAAAGTGAGGACGCTGAGAAAAGACTCAAGACACAAATTGATCGAATCGAACGCTCATTCGGAAAGCAGTTTGAGGATTTAGGTTTGACAATTTCTTCATTGAAACATGAAGTGCAAGATGCAAGTGAAGCAAACCGCGACTTAAGGAACCATACAGGATTCCATAGGAGTAGTCCCTTGCACTGCAACAGTGACACGACGATGTGCAGCCCAGATAGTGAGAAACGTGAAAAAGAACGAGCGGTGAGACACGTGCATAACATAAAAGGCAACCAACTACAGAAACCAGATTGTTTCACAGGACAAAACGATGCGGTCTCCTGGCTACAAAACTGGGAACAGTATGCATCCCTGTTGCAGTGGACGGAAGAGGACAAGGTAAGCGGTTTTGGATTATTCCTCCGCGAAGGACCACAGTCCTGGCTCCAAGGTATTGACAAGAAAAACACCTGGGAAGAGATAAAGACAGCGTTCCTGTCAAGATACAATAATGGAGATCAAAAATGGATAAAGGCTCGCGAGTTAACAGGCCGTCGTCTCCTTCCAGGAGAATCCATAGAGGCTTACACCGATGACCTCAGACGTCGGTTCAGAGAACTCAACCTCCCTGAGCATATGGCACTCAGCATATATATAGACGGATTACCGACAGAAATCAAAAATATCGTATGTGCAGCTATTCCAACAACATTTGGGGACGCTGAAAAACTGGCTAGAAATGCTGTCAGAATAATCAAGCTAGAAGGGCCTTCAGTTGCCACGATGAAAGGGGAGGACCAGTTAGATAAACTGGCATCTTCCATCTCGGACCTAGCGAAGAGGATTCAACAGATGGAGCAGAAGATGCATCAAGGCAGAATAGAAAACCGTCGCCCAGATTACGTACAGAGAAATGCCCCAGGAAGGAATCAACGGGACGCAAGGGGTGAGCCGATACGATGTTACGATTGTGGTGGCAACCACAGAGTCAGGGATTGCCCAGGAGGACGCCACGGACAATAGGAAATAGGCATTGAACCCCAATGGCACGGAGATGTTCAGATGCCGACAAAATTGCCCCCAACTGAGACAGAGACAATTAGCAGTGATAAGACCGATACGATGCCAAGGGTGAACAAAAGTGACAATCAGGACTTTTCAGACCCTCCAGTGAAAATGAAACTCAACCAGAAGTTATCTGAACCTCATGGGACTCAACAGAAGACTATACTAGGGACTAAACTACCCACTAGAGCTCCGGCAAAACCTCAACAGAAAAGAAATCAGAAGAAGATGGGTAAGTGTTCAGAACCAAGTTCTTCCATTGTGAATGGCGGTGGTAACAAAATTTGTGTTATGTTGCATAATGAAATGAAACTAGTAGCAATGTTAGACACAGGAGCTGATGTTTCTGTCATCTCCGAAGATCTTTACAACAATTACAACAAGGAGATAGCACCACTTCCCCTTGAGCGTAGTGATATAGCCATTACGTGTGCAAACGGTACTAAAGTAGATGTCATAGGAAAAACTCAAATAGAAGTAAATGTGGGCAGTGGGAGCTATGTCAGAACTGTACAAGTAATGCAACACTTAACCCAACCAATTATCCTTGGTCTCGATTTCATGCGACAGAGCGGTGCTAGGCTAGATATAGGAAACCATACCGTAACATTTGATACAGGAGAATCATTTCCACTGGGGAAATATGCTCATTTTGAAATGAAACTTAAGCTGGTGAACCGAAACAACGTCGAGATACCTGTGTACTCAGAGTGTGTTATAAGAGCTGTACAGAGGGGAGGAGAAGGATAAGCCATGATAAAACCGTCCTCATTGAACCTAGTCCAAAACTGCAAGATCGATATAACATTATTGGGTCAAAATCAATTTGTACAACTCATGATGGCTATGTCTTTTTCAAATTGGCAAACTGCACATCGTCACCAATAACCATACGTAGGGGTGCGTATATAGGACACATGACACCATTAGATCTGGAAGCTCCAATACTAGACGCAAATATATACCACTACGAAGTATCCAAATCAAAGGAAGCAAAACAGCAAATTAACAGCAATGAAACTCGTTAACGAAACGATCATGATTTGGAACATTCTTGTCTAAATGAAAGTGAGCGAATAGAACTAAATGACCTATTAAATGAGTTCAGAGATGTTTTTGCTGCTGACTGGACAGAGTTAGGTGAGGCAACAGGCTTTGAGGCAGAGATAAAACTTGAATCGGATGAGCCCATTAGATCTAGACCATACAGAGTACCATATTCATTAAGAGAGGTATTAGACGAACAGATGAAAAGAATGGAAGCTGCAGGTATAATTCAACCATCAAACTCAGCATTCTGTTCACCCGTACTCCTTGTCCCCAAGCCAAATCAACCAAATAATTGGAGAGTCGTGGCGGACCTACGAAAGGTCAACTCTAAAATTAAGATCGATAGCTTTCCTCTCCCTCAAATACAAGAGGTCTTGAGCAGTATGGGTTCCCCAAAATTATTCACCTGTTGCGACTTAGATCAAGCCTTCTACCAAGTGCCTATTAAAGAAAGTTGCCGCCATTATTTCGGCCTAGTGACTCATAACAATCAGTGGGAGTTTAATCGCCTCCCTCAGGGATGCATCAACTCAGCGCAGATATTTCAGAGAATTATGACGCAACTCCTAAGGGGCCAATGACAACGCCCTCCCATATCTTGATGATGTAATTTTGTGGAGTGATACGTGGCAGGAACATAAGACACATTTGAGAGAATTCTTCATACGGTTACGTGCTGCTAACTTAAAACTCAAACCGTCCAAGTGTTCATGGGCCAGGGATCAAATTCGCTTTCTCGGGTTCCTTCTAACACAGCAAGGTATCCAAGCCGACCCCTCGAAGGTATCAGCTATTGCAGAATTCCCAACACCACAAACGATGAAAGAGCTCAGGGCTTTCCTCGGCATTACATCATATCACAGAAAGCTAATCAAGGATTATGCTCACATCGCAAGGCCCCTGCAGGAATTGATAGGTAAAAACAAGAGGTTTGAATGGTCTACAAAGGCTGAACTTGCCTTCCAGAAACTAAAGTTTGTTCTCACAACTGAACCAGTACTAGCTTACCCAAACTTTAAGAAACAGTTCAAGATACACTCAGACTGTTCAGATTTCAGTTTGGGCTACAGTCTCTTGCAAGAAGACGAAGCTGGGGTAGATCATCCAATATCCTATGGTGGTCGAGCTCTCTCTAAGGCAGAACAGAACTATACTGTTACAGAACGGGAAGCACTGGCCATTCTTGAGGCAATAAAGGCAAACCGATTTTATCTATACGGATCAACACCTTTTAAAATCATAACCGACCATTCAAGTCTTACATGGCTTTTTCAAAAGGCAGCACAGGAAACTCTGTCAGGGAGACTGGCTAGGTGGAACACAACCTTGCAACAGTATTCGTATGTTATTGAGCATAAAAGTGGAAAACAGCATACAGATGCCGATGGTTTAAGCAGAAGGTATTATTCAGATCCCCCAGAGGTGAGTCTGAACCACGTGTGGTCAGAAACAGGTAGCCCAGATATGAAAGTCGAACAGAGAAAGGATGAGGAATTACTGACCATTATCGAATATCTCGAACATAAGAAACTACCACCTTGCGATAAGGAGGCCAGGAGAATCCTCTTATCAATCGATAGGTACTCTTTGAATGAAGATGGTGTATTACATTATGTTAACAAGATCAATAGGAAAACAGACTATGAACTCCAGGCTACAATCGTAATCCCACATCATCGAAGTGCTGCACGAAATGCATGAAAGCAACGCAGGAGGTCACGGCGCAACAGATAGAACCTACAAGAAATTGGTTGAAAGAGTGTACTGGCCAAATATGTATGTTGATTGCAGAGAATACTGTAAAAATTGTGTAGACTGTGCAGTGTATGGACCAAATAGGGAAGTCTCAAAGGCCCCACTAATACCACTTCCAATCCCCCCTCTATTCAGCAGATGGTCAGTAGACATTGTAGGACCCTTTCAACCATCTGGAGAGCAGCAATACAAGTACGTTCTGACTGCTCTTGACAATCTGTCAGGATGGATGGAGGGATGGCCTTTACAAAACATCACAGCCAAAACGGTAGCCACTAACATTGTGAATGGAATCTTCTTCCGTTTCGGAGCATTTGGGGGAGTGAGTATTCTGTCTGACAGAGGTTCTCAATTCCTTTCTGAACTCTACAAAGAGACATGCAAACTCATGGGTGTACGAACCCTCCACACATCTGCCTTTCATCCTGCTTGTAACGGAAAAATTGAGCGCCAGCATAGAGTACTGAAGGTTATCCTAGCCAAAATGCTATCAAACAAATCTCAAAATCAATGGCATGAGTACCTGAATTGTGCCCTTTTTGCCATACGCACATCTGTAAATGTAATGTCTACACATTTCACACCATATGAAATAGTATTTGGTGTAAGAGCTCGATTGCCTATCCAGGTAGCAATGCAACCGTCCAAACTAATGAACACTTCATACACAGACTACATGGCTCGGCTCATTTCACAGTTACACATGATACAAGAAACAGTCACAAAAAACCTCAAGAAAAATCAGCAAGACATGAAAAAAAGGTATGATAAGCAGGTAAAGGGACCCCAGTTTGAGGTCGGTCATCTAGTATGGCTCTATTACCCAGTTGTCAAGGTAGGTAACTCGAGGAAGCTATCTAGAAAGTGGGTCGGCCCCTATGAGATCATTGAAAAGCTACCTAATGGGGTAAATTTTAGGATCCGTACTCTGGACAACAAAAAAGTAAAAAAGCTGGTGCATCAAAATCGTTTGAAACTAGTGCATGATCAGACACGGCCACCTGTTCATGATTTGAACATACCTACAACCTTGCCCAATGAATCAGAAAACGTTGGGTTAAACGAGTCCGAGATACCCAGGAACCAACTGGCTAGAGATGTAAATGTAGGATTGCCTGCATATCGCCAAGGGGAGAAACAAACTCAGGTTGCAAGGGCCAAAGAGATTACAGAAGAACAAGGTAAGCCAAAGGAAACGAGGAATGTACCTGCTGATGATAAGTTATATCATGTTGAATGCATCCTGAACCACAAATCCAAAAGGGGCAACAGGTGGTTCTTGATCAAATGGGCGTCGATAGATGGTATGCACTTTCGACCCACATGGGAGCCCGAATATAATATAGTGAAGAAGGATATCATAGACTCCTACTTTGGTCGGAAGAAGCAGTGTGCACTGGCTAAGAGGAAGAAACTAAAGAGGAAGTGATCTGAACTCACGTGATCGGTGACGTCCATTAATTCATTATACAGGATCTCATTTATTCCTGAACATTCAGTTTAGTGATATCGAAGTGCCTAAACTGTTTTAGTACTATGTTTGGTGTTTCAATGTGATGGCCTTTCTGCGGTAGGCATTTGTATTTGTACGGACAGCGATAATTGTATGCGAAATATTCGAGCTGTGATGACATTGACTATGAGTGTGTTGATATTTCTGATTGGCCTCCTGGCCACAACTAGTGCTGAGCACAGGATCAAGAAGCCGGAGAATATTGTACGTTTCAATAGTGGCACGATCTTTTACGCACTAGGATCGACTACCATTTCCTCCACGGTTTGGTCACATACGTTTGGTGTCAGACATGTTTTACCAAATGAATTGCACAGTGATTTTAGAATTCCACCGGACAATTCAACTTCTACCCTCGACAATTTGATTATGGAGACCGCTACACTATTAAATACTCACAGGAGCTCATCCCTGCAGTTACTGCAGAGAACGTTAGATCAACTCAATCTGCTACTTCCCTTGGACAACTCCACTACAGGTACGCTAAGAGTCAAGAAAGGCCTATTCGACGTTATCGGGGACTTGGGGCATGCTGCTTTTGGTTTGGCAACAGACAAGCAGTTGAACCGTCTGGCAGGACACGTTAACCATGTATTCGCCCAAGAAGCAACCAACACGAAACGCATTACCCAGATAGGGAGTGAACTCTCGTCAGTTGTGCAGGTAATCCATAATTCACTGGACCGGACCAGGATCGCTTTGGCTCAGACAAAGACCGACCTTATTGTTCTTCGTGAAAGTTTGCAGAAGTCGCTTTGGCGGGAGTCCAAAACAGAACTAGCAGTCAGCCGTTTACTGATGCTATTTAGGAATAAGATACTAGTGGACGAAACTCTGGATGAGCTACTTGCACAAGCAGACAGCTGGATTGATGGGGCGCGGGATCTGATAGCCCACCGGTTACCTTCTGTTTTCATAGACCCAGCTAGACTACAAGATACCCTTGACGAAGTGGCCGCAGTTCTCAGGCAGCAAGACTCAGATTTTACGTTGGTTCACCCGTCCGCTGACACCTACTATCACTTACGATCGACCACATACATGAATACTGACTCCCATCTATTCATTAACATTCAAATACCCCTATCCTCAGGATCGTCCATATTTCACTTATATGCAGTGGAGTCATACCCGCAAACCTTAAATGACTCAGTATCTCACTCCACTCAAATCTCCTTCGCTCACCGTTACTTCGCCATAAATGAAAAAGGCTCCCACTATCTTGAAATGTCCCAAGCACAATTTGAAATGTGCGACAAGAGAAAGCCTATCATGTCATGTGACATGAACTTTGGAATTAACCCTTTCACTGCCGGTAGCTTCTAATTTTTAGCTACCTCACCTGCCGGTAGGTTTCTTTGTTTTAACATGATTTTGAGTATGGATATTTCTCAACCCTGTAGAGAGAAAGCCTCTGGAGATAGAGCAAAACAATGTATATAAAAGTTGTTCAGTGTTGCCTACTCTTCAAAATGGGACCATAATTTGCCCTAATTTGCATACCGCCATCTTGAATTTATAATGAGGACGAATTTCTTTTTGAAAAAACTATGTAATTGGCAAAACACAATATACACACTCTCATTATCGCTAATTTGTTCATCATTTACATCAAAGTCAGGATCTAAATCATCATCATCGACGAACTCCTCACCAGAGTCCGAATCGTTCACTATATCCAGCTCATCAAGGACCTCAGACACAGTCAGTTTCTTCTTGGTCATTTTGGCTTCAAATTACTCGATAAATTTCCAAACATCGAAATATAAAACCATCTGCCATGTTTTGCTGAACCATCTATACTACCACGCCATCTATCAAACTTTATGCTAACCACGCTCAATAACGAAATTTCAATGGTTTTATAGTGTCTGGATAATTGTCGCAGAAGTGCGCCTCCGGCAGTAAAGGGAATAATATTGATTGTCGCAGAAGTGCGCCTCCGGCAGTGAAAGGGTTAAACCTATAGCCTCTCCTTCATGCTTATCAGCATTGTTTCAAGCGGATCATGAAAATATATTGAAATTATGTAAAGTTATATACAAACCACATGTGTCAAGTGAATTCCTGATACCACTCTCAGAAAGAACATATTTTGCCTCTAACGTCAGATCAGATTGGCATTTTAAGTGTAGTGACTCCCCGCCAAAAGTCTTAAAACCATGCCGGTATTGCATAATAAATGTACCTAGTTGTGACTGCACCCTCCAGTCCAGCAGTTTCCTCATTTTGGGTCAACCAAAACAATGTGATCCCAACAAGGACAAGGTTTCTTACTCCCATACCGTAAATGTAGCAATAGGATCTCTAGACCCAAAACTATTAAACAGGTTATCGTCTATTGATGTGTATTCGTCACCCCCAAATGTAGTAATACCAGAACTGCCGGAATTACAGTTAGACAAAAACGACACCCTAACCGAAATCCCAGATATTGATTTCAAACAGCTGACCAAAAACATCAAAACAGGCAACAAGTTATTTCTTTCGGAATCAGAGAGAAACATAAATGATATATATAACAAGATAGCTCTTAACACTGAAAACCCTTCAGTTCTTGGCTAGTTATTCATAGTGTGGTGCTCGGTTTTCTCCTTGTCGTAATTGGTGTTTTTTACCTGAGGCTGAAACGTCTTACAGCAATGCTTTTACTCATTCAGCGACCATTACCTGTTAAATCTTTTAACCTCATAAATTCCACCGACCAGTTTTCTATTTTGTGGAAAGAACAAGAATTGGTGATGAACACACTCATCGACATGTCAACAATTGTCAAATATTTCATGGTTGTATCGATTATGTATTTGGTGGCCAGAGCCTTACTGCGGGATTTCCTTCAGGTGATCAGCCTTTTGAGAAGGGTATTTAGTCCGACATTGGATGATACCCTGAAGGCAGATTTCGTGGCGTCATTTAATTATGCGAATGAAGTTTTAGCCATCAAACTTGGGCAAATCCCTTATCATGCTTTACCGGAGCTAAGACCATATCTCAAACTTGCAGATTTCAACTGCTACTTTAGTTTTGGGTTTGCCTTTATCTCGGTATCTTACCTACCAGAGATACCCAGAAATGTACAGCTCCGCCGTAAGGTAGTAATCCCAACCTTTGGAAAACGAGCTTTAAGGGATCATCTGCGCCTTAATGCGCCACCTGTGTTGTAAATTGTACAACTGTTGCATACCATGGTTAGCACGGACACTTCGCAGCCCACAAACGAGAAATCGATCTACCCAAGTTTGGTTGGCTATTAGATAATGTAAATCATAGCATGTTTGTCAGTTACCAATAAGTATGGAAACCATTTCTAAACAGAGCCTGAATGGTCCATCCTGTAGTTACCCATCAGGGGATCCCATGCAAAAAGAAAATTTTCATTTTTGATGCGCGCACACAAAATTAATACTATTTCTGGAACTTCTTTTCTGATTGGTGCATTGGTTTCTGATAGCTTAAATGTATTGAGGTACAGTATTCACATACCCTGGATATCTGATTAGCATGAATCATTTTCAGTTGCATCAAGAAATGAACTCTGTGTGGTTCCGCACGGCCCCAAATACTATATGTTTTTAAGTGGACGTACCTTGGATCTGCATAACCAGGCACATATTATGTTATGTTGAAAGAAATTGCCTGAATCAGTTGGGTTAAACTACATTAGATCATGGTTTTCCTGATACAGTGGATTCATAATACATACTATATAGCATATATGATGTTTATTACGTATTATAGATTTGTAGTTACATGTTTTGAAATGTGTGTATGTCATAATAGTAAGGAAGGTATTTATTTATGGGATAGTTGGTTATGTATGCTACCCCTTCCTTCGGACGATAGATGAAATGGACTACGGCAAAGAAATTTTGGCATTTATGCTCTTTATAGTATGGATAGTTACACTGTGTCTGAGGGCAGACACAAGATGGGGAGGGGGGTATTGTTAAATGAATGATTGATAAACCTATTGTTAAATGAATGATTGATAACCTATTGCACCTGCCACCCCTGGCCCCTGAATGGTAGAAAATACCTCGCCAGGTATCCGAAGCCTTGGACTGGCCAGGAAAAGGGGGTGGAGGGGATACAGAGTTGGAATGTAGATGTTGAAGAAGATGGATGCAAAATAAAGGAATGTTATCAAAGATACGAAGTTGTTAAAAATGAATGAAACGGATCCCACGTAGTGATGGTGCCTCAGCGTACATGATCATCATCAGCTTGTTTCCCCTGATAAAAAAATGATTTACAATTTCCATCAACGTTTTCTATTTTGTGTATAGTCACATGTTATTTAACTGGCAAGGAGCCAAGCAGTTTTGAATATTCGCGGGAAAATACTTCGTACTTGTAAACGAGGCTATGACAATGAGTATCCTCATTCATGGCATAAACTTCATGTTTCGGTAAATATTTTCATACGATGATTTCACCCGAATTATGGTCAGGATTGAGGAATGAACAGTGGCATAATTATGTCAACCAAAAACATTGGTACCGTAGTGAACGCAAAAGGATATCAAATACCATGGAGCATGCCATTTTCATGCATAATGAACTAAACACCGGGAGGATATTAATGATATTAACTCAGCTGAGCGCCAGGCCCTTGGGCCTCTTGTTCCAAACTTACGCCGGGGATAGTGATGAAACGCTGCAGAATGACGAACTATATCCACTGCCAAGTGCCATACCAGTAGAAAAAGACACTTACCGATCGTTGATTCTGATATCCTGATTTGCATTTAAAGTTGAAAGCTTCCAAAGTCGGAAGCGATGTGCACTTCCAAAATCGGCAGCAATTCTGAATTTGGGAGCTTCCAATATTGGAAGCGCTTCCGAAATTGAAAATGTCCCGAACCGCTAAAAGTCGCAAGGCCAGTGGCCAAATACATGCGTAAGTGTTGCGACATACACCGCATCCATGGCAGCCAGAAAAGGCTTGTGGTATTCGACTCGATGACTCAACAACGCGATGGCTCGATGACGCGATCGTTGCTATGGATTTTGCTAAAATACGGAATCCCATGATCCTGGTCTCCGGGCTACCGCTCAAATAGCAGAGGTTTTAGCTCGGCCTTCCCATACCCAGCTACGGTATGTGGAAGGATGTGCCCCCCCCCCCAGCCATGGCCACTGAAGATTGGTCCCCGCGGTTGATTTTGATATTTAAAGGACTCGCGGAAGTTTCATAGCATGCAAAATGACAGGAGATTTAATTGACACACAAGCTTCTAGTGGCCAATGTCAGATGTCATGTGGTAGTCTGTCAACAATTGGAATTTCGCACATGTGCTGTTTTTTAGACTCAGTCACTCAGTCCCTCTTCCATCCCTTGACATCTGCCCCCCCCCCCAGACATCAGCCTCTATAGGACATTTAATATTGCCCCCTAGGGCATATCCCCAGATATGGACATGTCCTGGTTGGAGATGCCCTAAGGGGAAAGATGTCATACGAGGATTTATAATTCCCAAACTAAACTGACACTTAAAATAATTCTCGGAGTTTGGCTGCATGATCATTGGCAGCTGGTGTTTGCTGATGTGTGGCCTCACTTGGCGGTCACTTCTTCTTTGCCGATCTGGAGACATCTTTTGGCCGTGGGCTCGAATCCTTCACTGGGACTTTTGTTTTATTTTGCTTTTATGCCGAAGAGGAGTTGTCCTCGGAAGAGACAATGCTGGGGGGATGTCCGATATATCCTGGGTAGGAGGTTGATCTGAACCAGCTATATTTAGGTGTATTTAGCTGTATTCACAGTAAGATACCAGTGGCTTGCATAGCAACATGGTGCATGGTTTTATCAAAAATGCGAACTTGTGGGAAACGAAAAAATGGTCGGATAAGATACAGTCAAAACAGCTGGAAAGGGGTTGGTAATGATCGGTTCTTTTTTATTTTCCTCCACTTATGATTCTATGTATAAATTACAGTCCAAGCAGTGATATTCTTTAAAAAAATTCCAACTTGATCGCGTCATCGTCATCGCGTCGTCGAGTCATTGAGTCGAATACCACAAGCCGCCAGAAAAAGGATAATTCCATTATAAACTATGATTGAGCAAATCCTGCTTCCATGCACGCTATTTGTATGCAGCAGGATAAGCATTTAATGTAACATCAGGCCTCTTTAGAACACGGTGCTGGTTCGAGGAAGAACCTCCTGAACCCACCCGAGGCCTGTTCGGTTACAAGTCAGTTGGTTGGTTTTTTACACGGGGACGGTTCGTCAAACTGGCCTCGATCTGGATCAAAGTGGGTTTGTTGGGATCACAACATTTTGTGATTATTCCAAGATAGTTTTCACTCTTATGTATCTGCTTGAGTAAAAAAAATACTGTTATCATGATATGCTTTTTGTCATATGTGACCCACTACAGCAAAATGAGTCGCATGTCGCTTCGAGCTTGACAAGTTGAGACGGACTGGTTGTTCATTTCACTATAGTCTGCCTTCTGTAAAATCTGAAGGCTCATCTTCTGTGCGACATGCGACCCATTTTGCTGTGGTGGGTCACATATATTGCCTTCCGAATCCAGAAAATCTCTAAATTTCAACCTCTTCAGTAGCGCACACAAACCAGCTCGGGCCGGGTTGCTTTTAGTTTTACACACAAAATAAACCCACCTGAACCAGCCTACATTGTCATTGACCCGCGACTGGTGATCGTAACCCACCTCAGACAGGAGGGTTCAAGACGGTTGCTTCGTTTCTACATGAGGGAAAATAAAATGGCTGGTAGCTGAACTAGTCTCAATCCGGCTTGAACCCGCACCGTGTAAAAACAGCTATCATTACTTAGAAGAGCGAAGTTGCTAATTTGTCATGCAACTCTCCCATATTTGGCAGTGAGCTAATTCGTGCAAATGAAATTCGTATAGGGTGGCCTTGTTTCGAAGGCTGTCTTGGACAATATCCAATCACATCAAAGCCCGCGCCCATGTAACAGTGTCTGTAATGTGTGCATAATTTATGTGCAGACGCTCTTAAGTGATGGAGGCATTTTAGTTCAGTACCACAGCACTAATATAATGGCGCACATTGTTAGTAAATCAACTGGTTGCAGAGTGCAGATGGTCAGACTGTGGAGCGTCTGGTTTCCAGAATACAAAGTTGAATGGGTTTTTAGCTCAGCTGACAAAGTCAGCGGAGCTAGTAGTATAGCTGTTCAAATGGTGTCCGTCCTGCAATCCATCCATCTAGGGACCCATCTGTGGACAAAATTGGACATTTCTGACCGGGAAGGCCTAGCCACTTCGTTGACGGTGCTAAATTAGGAGTTGCCCAAGGTGAACTCAAAAAACGAAAAATCGGCGCGATCCGACCTGTATTAAGAGAATGAGGTCATTTCGCGTTTAGATTTCTTTCCCTTTTTACCTCGGTCCACAGAGCAAATATTGTTTTCAAATGTGGCTGAATATTTTTAAATATTTTTTCATTTTTTACTTTTAATGGAATTAATATAGTTTTCACCGCCAGTTGGCGCTGCAGGCACATTGCCTGAATTTTGGCGATTTCAAATTTGGCGGTGGCTTAACTTTTTTGCAAGCAGTGCCGCTGATTGGCCGATCGATAGAAGAGGTGCCACCATTTAAAAATGGCGGTAGTCGCTGCTTCAATGAAGGTGAGTGAACTTTCTCATGTTCAATCGGTTGATACTCTTTTAATCAACATGACCATGTACCTGAAATTTGTTTAGGTACTGAAAAGAGTCTATATAATTCAGATTTATCAATAGTTTTTTATAATATTCCGGAAATTTTGTGCACAAATCAGCGGAAGTTGGTGCTCGTCTCATGTCATTTTAGAGCAAGAAATTTGTTTCCGTCGATCTCTACCACTGAAAAATCGCTTGCATAGCTTCGAATTTTTGTGAAAATAAGTATCTGAACTTGGTTTCAAATAGTCTAGAGAGTTACCTTTGTGGTGATACATATGGTATGTGATAAATATTTGTGGAATTTGTGAAATTCGGTTTTCAAATGTGCCGATGATGCAAGCGATCTCGCGTGAATTTTGCAAGTCCTGATATGTCGACTGGGTGTCAAAAATCACTCGCCTAAATTCAATTCAAAGATCGAAAATGATATCTGAACTTAGTTTCAAATAGCCTACGCAATTATCATTTCGGTGATATATAATGCATGCATGTAATAATTGATTAATCTACCTAAAACGCGCAATTAAAACGGCGAAAGATCGTGATAAACACTCTGGTGGCGGTCGCACTAAATAACGACCGGTAGGGCCCGGCGTGTGGCGGAGAAAAAAAGGTAGCGCCCGGAGGTTGAAACGGGATTTTTATGCACTTTTAACTGTATATATATGTTGTTTAGATGTATTTCTAACAGTTCTGTAACTTTTATGACCAAGCTTGCACCCAAAGTTGGTAAAATTGATGCTTGTTTATGGACTGCGCTAGCGACCGGAGAATTCGCCGTCGGCCATTTTGGGACGGTCAACAAATCTCGCCATTTACGTTTGTTTACAATTATTTTGAAAGTCACATTATGACATCGTAGTATGAATTCCACTGCAGTTTCCTTACGCAGCAATGCTCATGTTTTTGGTTGGCAATCCTGTACTGTCTGTACACTGCGCTGTGCAGGCTTAGAGTATAACTCAACAGGCCCTCATGATTCATTTGATGGACACCTTATTTGATAGTACCTCATCATTAAGTCCACTAGATCCTGTTCTGTCACATGTTGTAGACGATAGACAATTTTCAAAATATAGTACACCACTCGCTCACGGCTCACATCATGTGGGCACGGTTGGCTGTTGAGTGTTATGGTTCAGTCTGTGAGACTAATTTAAAGAGGTTACACTTTTATTTTGAATTGGAAAACAACCCCCAGGACTGACTTTTCACTGAGTGATAAGTGTGCCCTTCGAAGGTTAAGTCTCTTTCTGGATTTGCTTCCATAGATGCCTTGTTCAGGATATCATCTGACCGATGCCTGATCAAGCACAGACTGTATCCGGTGGTGTACATTTCCCCGTCTATGTCACCCTTTTTTATTCAGTCAGTGTTAATTTCTCTTCTCTTTTTTTACAGATTAACTGTTGTTGGTTATTGCAAGAGGAGTCGTTGGCACATTTCAAGTCCAGGAAAGCACTTGCTGTTCCCACATTCAGAGTAAGGTGTGCTTACTCATTTTACTGCTTTCCATTCCTGGAGAGCGTTATCAAATATCTGCCGCAAGGCAACAAATATCTGCCGCAAGGCGCTTCAAATATCTGCCGAAAGGCATCAAATATCTGCCGCACCAATAAAGTTCATTTTGTTAACCAACTCTTTATCTTCTTCGTTGCCTCATAATAACGGTACCGACACACACTTGACCCTTGCCTTCACCTATCCATTTCAGCTGAGCGCCAGGCCCTTGGGCCTCTTGTTAACAGTGTTATGTGAGGATATTTAAATCGGACCATAGTGGACGTATAGTGACTTGAAATTGCAGTGTGCGAATGTTGGGTGAGGTCGCATTGTGCGCCGGGGAAAAAAAAGGAACTTTGATGCCTGCAAAGGGGTAGCCTTTGATTGTGTTGGTAGCAAAAAGTACCAGGGCGATTTTTCTGAAACTTGCATGGATGAAACCATGACCCAAAACATTAATTATGGTAAAACAATGTATAGAAAATGACTGAATTAATTTCTTGTCTTTCTTCAAACCAAAAAATGAAGGGTAAGTAGTGGGAGCTTTGCATTTTTAGACATTCCACAAGAATCGCTGTGACAAACTCCTCAATAGTGAAAAAAATTACATTTCCTATAGATAATGTCTCAAAAAGCAATTTTCGGCCGAAAGGTCTGACCTTATTATTGAGTAAAATCACTCTGCTGCGTCATTTGATACTGATTAGCATGGTTTAGGGATTTATTTCATTGCAGAGCACTAAACGAACCTGAGGACTTCTATTGGACTTGGGGACAGTGAAGGCCAAGGGGAACATCCGAAATCAGTCCAGAAATTGGGGCTTTGCCAAATTCTTCATTGTGCCATTTTGACAGCCTGTATCTTATGACCATTCAAGCATAGGGATACAAAGACAGTTTTAAAAAACAAATATCCATCATCAAAACGGATCCAGGGCCCATTTCGCTATTTAGGACCAATTGACACCTCATCTCAAAAATATTTCTCTGGACAGCATTATAGTTTTTACCCCTCAGCCCAAATGGGCTAGAGGGGTATTGGCGTCACATGCGCCGTCCGTCCGGGCGGGCGTCTGCTACTTGGTTTCCGTCGATTTCTAGGAGAACAGCTTTGATAATCAAATCAATTTTTGGTATGTACATTGGGGGTGACTAGAGGAAGGTTCCTTTCGAAAAAGGGGTTTGTTCTGATTATCAATATGGCCACCAGGGCTTCGTGTTTGAAATGGGTTTCCGTCAATTTCGAGGAGAACCGTTCGTCCGATCGAATTCATTTTTTGTATGTACGTTAGGGGTGACTAGAGGAAGGTTCCTTTCGAAAACCGACTCATTCTGATTCTCAATATGGTCACCAGGGTGGCGTGCTTGAAATCGGTTGAAATTTCGAGGAGAACCGTTCGTCCGATAAAATTCATTTTTGGTATGTACCTTGCGGGTGACTAGAGCGAGGTTCCTTTCGAAAGCAGGCTCATTCCGATTATCAATATGGCCACTAGGGCGGCATGCTTGAAATCGGTTTCAGTCAATTTCGAGGAGAACGGTTCGTCCGATCAAATTCATTTTTGGTATGTACGTTGGGGGTGACTAGAGGAAGGTTCCTTTTGAAAAGCGGCACGTTCTGATTCTCAGTATGGTCACCAGGGCAACGTGCTTGAAATCGGTTTCCGTCAATTTCAAGGAGAACGGCTTGGAGGATGGAATCTATTTTTAGTGGGTGTAGGCCTAATGCAGTTTTGTAAGGGGAAGGTTCCTTTCGTAAATCAGCGAGATTTGAAATTCAATATGGCCACATCCTCAAAATAGGTTTCCACAATTTTAATTTCCATATGAAAACTAGGCACTTCACTAAGCCGACTTCACCATTATCTCACCTTCAACCTTAATAGGCTGAGGGGTTATGCTCGCTTTGCGATGCTATTTTTATACCATGGTGAAATTTGTTTTAGCTCAGCTTACGAAGTCAGCGCAGCTGGTCCAATAGCTCTTCGAATGGTGTCCGTCCTTCCATCCATCCGGGCCATGCAGTGTAATTAATGCAACAGCGCAATCAAATGAACGTTTTCAAAAACAATGGCGGCGCAACATGGTTTGTCGCGATTTGGTTTTTGGCTCATCATAAGGGAGTCTATACAACACCGCAGTGTCCGTCGGCGTCCGTATCCTGTTTCAAAAACAGTAGCACGTTTCTTAACCGCTAAAGCTATGAACGTAAAACTTTTTATACAGGACCCCCCAGGTCAGATGACCTCCGACAATGGATTTCAGTCCGATCTGATTCTTCACTTGGCCACCAGGGGGTCAGAAGTGGAAACCTAAAAAGTGTGATATCTCTCTTATGAGTGACTCGTTTTCGATAAAATTTTTATGGTAGGTTGTCCTAGTAAGGTTACATCACACATCATACGGGTTTTTGATTCGACCTAATTTTTATGGTCACAGAGGTCAAATGGCGTAAATTGTCTGTTTTAGTGTAACTATGGCACGTTTTTAACCCTTTAGGCCAGAGTCCTCTATTAAAACTTGTGTACATTACATGTGCATTGTTGTGCATATGTTTTGGTAAAAAAAGTACACCTTGGACCAATCAATCTGCACAAAATTTTATATATGTCAAGAAGAACCCTTTGCCAATAGCATAATAAAGTTTAAAAAAATTCCAATACCGATTGCCTGAGAAAAAAAGATTTCCGTACACCATATCCATCAAAACGTCACTGGCGCATTGATATGGCCCTGTCAAAGTACAAGTTCTAAACTGACCCTTGAGACCACATTTTCTTAAATATATTATCAAAAAGCATATTTCTGTGATGGCCTGACTCTGTAGATTAAGAATCAACCACAGATTGAGAATTAATTCCACTTTGGTCCATCCCAGCCATGTATTTACCACAACTTCACATTTTGATAAGCTCTATGTGACTGTGCCACACTTCCGGTCGCGGATGAATACAGGTCTCTGCCCTAGTAGAGAGCCAGTGTTGGCCCCAGGTCAAATGATCTGCTTTTCAGATTCCCCTAGATGTCCACATTACTGTGCAAAAGGAATTTTTGAATTATATTGAATTGTAAAATTTTTATTCGTGTTCGTCTTCTTGCTATGTCCGGCCTCAAATTCTATGTTGAAGTGATGTGGGCGTGGCAAATTCTTAAATACCCAACATGTAATATTTCTGTTAAAAATTATTGAATCCTACTAAGCACTGTTAGTTTGAAATAAAGGATATATACATTATTAGAAATAAGAGTTTTTGAGTTCATATGGTCATTGCTGGATGTCCCAGGGCCAGGTTTCTAAGTTTGGGCAGTTACCATGACAACGGATTATAGAAATTGTAGAATCTCTACAACACTGAGTCTGAATTTTCAAAAAGTCACAATTCCAGATTACTTCAGATTGACACTTGCCTACCTATCAAGTTTAAACTTCATATGACCAGCAAAGAGCTTGTGTGGCCAATTCAAAGTGAACCCCTTTGACCCTGAGAAACCTCATTTACTCACATTCTCAACTTGAAAGATCAAAGGACACATGTGTATCACATGTTTGTTTTTCATTAGGATATGACTTCTGTTATGGCTAAGGTATTTGTTTATCTTAGCAGCTCATCAATTCAGAGAAGCACAATGATGAACCATCCCAATATCCTCAAGTGTCAACTAGGTATGCTCTTGGGGTCACTTTACATGTGGACTCCACAGAGTAAACTTCAACTCAAGATGCCTAAGCTAAGCAAAAAGCCAAGCCGTGGATTTCAAGTTGGTCACTCTTACCACTCGCCCTACAGCAGGACAATGCCTCCAGAGAAAACCAATGGTAGCTGGTCGCGTTTCAGTAATGATGATTACGACAATGTTGTGCGTGAGCGTTCGGATGGCATAATCTATGCACCGACGGTCGAGAACACAGTCAGCCCACTGAAGATACTTCGCCGGGGGCAGGATGCTGCAAAGGACAATACGTATGTTATACTAACTGAAGATACTAACATTGTTGCCAGCAAATTTAAAATTCTTGAAATGCTGAATGGGTGTGCAGAGCTCCATTTCAACTTTATTGGTCATTGTGACATTCCAAAGTTTGAGATAGAACATGACATCAAGAAGGGTGCTAGTGCTCGCTGGGCACTGAGGTGTGCAAATTGTAATTTTGCTTGTGGGAAGCATTATTTAGCAACTCCAAAGCACCGCATGTACAGCGCGTCAAAAACGTAGAACGTGTGCGAGGCAATTTTTCCCGATCGAGCCCGCACAGCGCCGGGAAACCCCCCTCTTCAACTCAAATTCCGCGGGTCATCGCGGCATGGGAATCCCATGCAAGTTTCTGACCAATCAGCAGGCTTGTTACAATATATGTGTGACGAAACACGGAGTCATTTCGAGGAAAAACAACAAAGTTGTAAGCCGCTGAAATTTGCCAAAATCGGCCGCAAAATATCATCAAACCGCGCAATATTTTCCAGATTGGACGGAATCACCATGAAAAGTAAGTCTTTCTGCCTCAAATCATCGACCCCGTAAGAAATTTTGATTGTAAACTTACTCACACGAAGCATTTGAACACCACCTATCCCATTTTCCAACTCTGTTTTGAACTGCGTGAATACATTATCAATGACGTTGGGCGAGTTCATAATTGATGTTAGCGGAAGTAACCCTGCGCGTTGCTCTTTTGTTTGCGACCTCGCGATCTGATTGGTTAATATATTACTGGATCGTCCATGGAGGGGTAGCAGGTTGTCCCAGCTGACTTTTGTTTTTTCCAGGAAGTTTTTCAAAACAAATCATTTTAGATGAATTCTATGCGGTTTTAGTTAACTTTTTGAGTCGCATATATGATATAACATCAGTTTCATGCCAGGTAACGAACTTCCAGACAGGAATTTCTTGGGTTAATGTCAGAATAAGATGCAAAAACGCCTGGAATGATGGTAATTCAATTGTGTTATGTTTATACATTGTAGTGTTATACATCTTAACCCTCTGGTTTCTTACAGAAGTCCCTCCTTGAAATGAAAGGAGCCGTATGCTATTTGCTGGGTTTTTGATATATGACAAGCCATATACTCACAGTACCCGATCAACCCCTGGTGTTTGTGGAATGTGGATTTACACTGGCAGCGCCCCCTTTTCAACTTAAATGGACTGGAGGCGCCCCCTATTTGACTTGAATAGACTGGTTGTTCCACTATGTGGCTGAAATGAGTCCTGGAAACAATAATAAGCAAAATCCTGACGTTTGAGGATCGGAACTTAATACTGCAACCACTGATAGGCTGAAAGTGTATTATTACCCGATTTTGACTGTGGCGCCCCCCCATTTGACTTGTACTGACTGGTAGCGCCCCCTATGTATCTAAGATAAGACCTACAACCCCAAGAATCGATAAGCCAAGACATGAACTGAAAAAAAGTTACTGAAACAGGTATTTTCATTTCATTTGATTGTGTTATATTCACTAAATCTTTGCATTTCAGTGAAATTGACCAATAAATATGCTAATTAGGTAATTAAATATGCTAATTAATCACTAATTAATACATCTTTTTAAAAAAATTGACGACAGATTTGAACTTGGCATACCCAAAATAGCCAACATGCCAAATTTAGTGGTTCCAATCCTTGAAATAACTGAATTGCAGCTGTTTGATACTTTTTGTCTTGAAATCGTCAGAAGAAATTGATAATTAGATACACTAATTAAGTACATGAATATACAATGTACATTGTTCCCGAAATGGACAACTTTCCTTATATTGACCGTGCCATCAAATCAAAACCGCTTGACCAAATTTGAAAATTCAAAAAGTACTGTGATCTGTACACTAAGGCCTGTTCAAATCTGTTGTCAATATACAACATAGTGGAATTTCATAATTTGCTTTGGAGCTGCTACATTATTTTAAACTTTATAATGAAATAGAGAAGCAAGGTCGTGGTGCAAAGCAGGCTGAAATAAATGTTGCATGGGCACTGGCTTCTCAGGAAATTGGTAGTCAATCAAAGACTAGGACATTACTGTCAATCGCAAATGTTCCACCAATGTCAAAATCAAGTTTACAAAACAACGTCAATAGGGTTGGGATGGAAACTGTTGAACTCAATAAGGATGACTTGAAGAGACAACAGAATTATCTAAAAGAGGTGAAAAGAATGAGATGTGATCAATCAGGTGTCAGTGTTCAAATGGACACAGTCTATAATAGTTTTACTATTGCCAGACGAAGTAGGCCCGGTCAAGCCGCGACTCAAGCGGTGGGATTAGTTCGTGAAAATGAGACACCGTCCCACAAAATCATTGCAGTAGGTATACTTGACAAACTGTGTTATAAGGGGGCATGGCTTTTAGGAAGAGGGTTCCAACCAAAGTGTGGCACAGATGAAGCACATGATGGATGCAAGGCGAATCTTCCAGATTATCAAGTTCTCAGGGAATATGACATTGGTAATATAGTTTGGTTAGAGTTGGCAGCTAATCACTTACTTGTTCATTGCTGTACAACCGACGGTGACGGTAAATGTAGTGCTGGCATGGAGGATGCTTTCAGCACCTTTCTTGGGAAGGCCTTAAAAGTAGAAAGAATGTCGGATACATATCATTTGGGCCAAGTCCAATTTCGTAAAGGCATGAGAGCCCAATTTTCAAAGGGAATGTTTGTTGGTATAAAGGCACCTGATGCAGCAGAGGCGAAGAAATGTCTCTCCAGTGATATTGCAATCCGTGCATCCACAATTTTCGATACCCTGTTTAAAAAGTATCATGGGGACACTGACCAAATTGGTGAAAACTTAGCCACAATAGTGGACAATCTGATCGCTTGTTTCGACGGTGACTGCAGCCAGTGTTCAATCGAAACAACCGTATGCGATGGCCAAGGTTCTTGGTGGAGTGCATGCAAACTAAGCAACTTGGAGTTGTCAGCCAAGGACCTCAACATGAGTGATGCTGACAAGCTTCTTGTGAGAAGCATACTGGAGATGAAGTTGAGCAAAACATGTCTAAAAAAGATACGTCATGCGACAAATACACAGGCCTGTGAGAGTACCAATCGGCAATTGAATTTGATTGCGCCAAAAAACGTGACTCACCTTAAAAACTATCGCAGTCGTGTTCATGCAGCAATCCACACCATGAACAATACACGGGGAAAGTCCATTCCACTGAAGCTCAAGAGACTTGGTGCCCGAGTTTCAGCAGCAGCAATGAATTGTCTGAAAGAAATGGACAATAGGAAGTGGTACTATAAGAAATGGGAAAGCGAGCTAAAAACTAGGATTAGACGACGAGTTGTAAGGACAATTCGAACGCGTGCATTCTATCAAGCCAAGAGAAGGGGGCCAGTTAAAGACATTGACTACCATAAGGACAGGCTAGAACTAGAGGGGGGGGGGAGGAGGGTGGATTAAAGGAGAGAGCTAAGAGACTAGCAAGAGATTACAACCACCACTTTCGACAATACACAGCAATTTCATCCAGCTCAGAAACAATTTAAGATATCACTAGCTTCACTTTATGGTTACAGGAAAATTCGTCCCCGCAAATTCGTCCCCGGATAATTCGTCCCCAAGGAAAATTCGTCCCCGGAAAATTCGTCCCCGAGGATAATTCGTTCCCGAGGATAGTTCGTCCCCGGAAAATTTGTCCCCGAGGATAATTCGTCCCTGGAAAGTTCGTCCCCGAGGATAATTCGTCCCCAGAAAATTTTACAAAGTTTAAAGTTTCTGACTTTACTTTCCAAGACTCTTAAGTCTTGTCGAATGGACTGTCGTAATAACTACTACTTTCGATTTTTCTCATTCAGTGTTACATCTCTCTTTACTACCCTACTAGCTAGTTACCTACCCCACTATTTTCATAGTAGGTATAGGTAGGCAGGCGAAATATTTTATTGAAGAATTTAGAGTTTTTCTTTCATTCTGACCAGTAGAAATACTTATTTGTAAAAAAATTAATTATTTCGCCTGCCTACCTCTACCTACTATGAAAAGAGGGGAGTAGGTAGCTAGTAGGGTAGTAACTAGAGATATAACACTGAATGTGAAAAGTCGAAAGTAGTAAGTAGTAGTTATTACTAGAAAGTAATGTCAGAAACTTTCAACTTTTGTTTAATTTTCCAGCGACGATTTATCCTCGGGCACGAATTTCCCAGGGACGAATTATCCTAGGGGACATATTTTCCAGGGACAAATATTCTGGGGACGAAATTTTCCTCAGGGACGAATTTTCCAGGGACGAATTATCCTCGGGGACGAATTATCCGGGGACGAATTTTCCTCGGGGATAAATTTTCCGGGGACGAATTTTCCTAGAGCCTAGATTGAGGACGATGAGCAAACTGCTGTGGTTGAGTTTGGGCGTTTTGCCACATTGGCGGTTGATTGTACTGGCTTTGGTGTGGCTGATTTTGTTGGAAATTACGCACAGCACTGCGGCAAACCCTTCCAAAATGATTAAGTTTACCACACTTGTAGCAAGTTTTGATTTGAGCAGGACATTGAGATCTTGTAATGCAAAACTTACCACATCCTGAACATTCTCTAGCACGCTGCTGCTGTTTCTGATCCTCTTGGTGTGGCTGATTGGTTGGAGGCTGGCGAAACGCAAACACTGCCTTGGTGAGACTGTCTATTCTGCTGTTGAGGGCAGCGATCTCTGGCAAATTAATGGCTGCCACTGTTGTTGGTGAGGTTTTTAGTTCCTCCACTGTTCTTTCTGCTATCCTACTTTGTTTTACAAGGTCCTCGAATGTCTTTGGGTCTTGGGGAATGATGATTGCCTTGAGCTAGGGTTTAAGTCCATTTAACACTACCATAAGCACAACCTTGTCAGGCAAGTCGTGTCCCTCGAATGCTACCTGCATTCTGTCCACAAAAGATGTCACAGATTCCGTGTCTCCTTGCGAATTGGACAACATTGACATGTCCAGTGGCCGCTGGCGGTATCTGGTTTTGAAGGCCGCCTCCAGTAAAGTCGCATCCGTCCTGGTCGCATCTGGGAGGCTCCCATACCAAGTAACTGCCGCCTTGTCAAGGTACAAAGGGAACCAATTGGTAGCCGCTGCTCCATCCCACGTCATGGCCGCCCTGAGACGTGTCAATAGGGACCACCACAGATCTGTGTTCTGGCTTCCGTCAAATTTGGTGAGCATCACGGGTGCCATGGTCGCCATATTGGGTACTTCCGGTTCTGGTTCTGGTCCTTCTATGACGTCTTCTTCTTCTGGAATGTTGAGTTTTGGCTGTTCCGGTTCTTGTTCTTCTATGACTTCTACTTCTTCCTGAGCTGGAACATTGAGTTGTGGCTCTTCTGGTTGGATGTCCGGGGTTTCGAGTGCTGTTTCTGTGTTGGCAACGTCTGTGACTTCTGGCTCCGCCTCAGGTGTTAGTTCGTCTAGTGCAGACTCGAGTTCAGGTTCTGGGGTTGCTTCTTCTTCTCCGTTTGAGGCTGTCTCCTCACTAGGTGTGTCAATCCAAACCAACCGATTTGTAACTGAAAGGTTCAAGATGAAGAGATGATATATGTTGTTAAGATGTCTTTTATTGTCAAGGTATTCCAGAAGTGCGTTTACCGCTGAGGCCCTGGGTTATATAGTGCGCCCCGATGAATATTCTGATGAAGACTTTGACCAATAAGAGACCACTCAGGACCTATTTGGAACCCCTAAGGTCAACCCCTCGGGTGTCCAGAACCAATCAGATAAGTCTACTCAAATTGAGGCCACAACTTGCCTCCTTTGCAACCTTCGCTAGATACCAATCTTACTTGGCTGGAGTTGTTACATAATGGTAATCTCTTGGTAAGCTATCAACGATTTGAAAATAACTGGGCTTTCAGGCCAAGCCTGCCTTGGCTTAAACAGTTGCTAAGAAAACACACACCTCACCCAATCTAGCTACTTTATAGAAATCCAATTTGACCAATATGCCTTAAACTAACTAAGTTACTTCACATAAAAACAAGTATGATAAAACCAGGAGCTAATCTCCTGACTTATATTGAGTTAACAAACCTCTTTGACATGCCGGCACATCTAAGTAAGGTTCTTGACTCACTGCTACATGTGGATAAGCCAAGATGAATACTGGTAGGCATAGAACTGCTTATACTTGCGGTTGGGATAAAACTGCTAAAGTTAGATGGCTAGCTTTTGAAAATATGAAGTCATAAAAACATTTGATTTTGTAGAATCTAACTTGAAATTAACACCATAAAAATGGTCAAGATTTAGGTCTTGGCCTGCCGTCAATCGTAGGCCGGCCTCTGTTACAACATAATTCTTAACGTAGTATTAGCAAAAGGTTAGGTTTCTATCATTGCTTGTATATTTGGCTATTGACGGAGCCTACCAGTCTTATGTACATGCAGACAGCTGTGGTCGGGCCAGTAGTGGTCGGACCTGTCACTGCCACCACAAAGCGTAGATCGGAAAACTTTTTCAACATTGTTATTTTTGTTAGTCAGTCTGTTGACATGGTCGATCGAAAATATATCCATGGAAAACCAAGCATTTCCATTCAAATCCAAGAGTTTCCATTCAATTCCATCACCGGGAACATGTTTCAATCAATGTCAAACATCCCTTTGAAGTGTGCACTGTGAACTGGCGATAATACATGTAGGCATAATTTAATGACCTTGTAACTCCACTAACTCCGTCTTCTTTGATCTATATTTGGTCTTCTGACACCCGTCTGGCGTAAATGATAAATTTTGATTGGTTAGGGCGTGGCCTTCATGACAACCGGGCCTGTCTGTGAAAGCAGCGCTTGCAGCGCCAATGCTGTCGCCAGGAATTGGAATACGAATCACGGTGAAATCTACCGAACTGCTCCGAAGTGGATGACGTCAGGATTTCTGACCAATCAGCAGAGTACTATCAAATATTGGTCATGAATACGATAGTTGCTCATTCACCCGGCTAATTCATGAATGTACCCTGGTTCGCTGGCCTCCATCTGGGATTTAATGTCCTTTGATCAACCGAAGTGCGGGCATGTATTGCCAGAGCTACGCATAAATTACCAGTATTGATTTTCTAGTGCGACATGCGGCCGGGTCGTGAAGCGGTATCGTTGGCGGGAATGGTTTCTGGCAGGCGATCGGGCTTAGAATGGAATGCAGGTAGGAAGCTCCCAAGAAGGATCCAAATCTAACCTACCCCCCTGTGATTTTTATTGCATTTCTGCAGGAATGTCAGGACCCAACTTTCCGATCGGCGGAGATTTGACATCTCTGATATTAACATGCGCTTACGGTACCACTTCACTCAGCTGAGAATCATTATGCTCAAGTTCCGTCCCGACACAACTTTGGAAATTTTTCGGCGTAATATATGGGCTCAATTTCTATGAATTTCGTGCCAACTAAATAGCTGAAATCGCATCTCGAAGCCTCTAGATTTCAAAATTTTTCTGGGGGAGGGCCAAGACTCAGGCACCCTTCCGGTGCCTCCATGGTCAGTAATTCGGGCCAAAATCCGCCCCTTATAAATCAGATCCTGTGAAGAACACTGTAAGGCCTAGGCACTTCAAATCTGGCCAACAGGAAGAACAGCACATTGATATGCTGCTGACAGAAAATTTAGCTAATTCGACTTAAATTCTCGCCAGGGGGCAAAAGGCGTAAATAACAAAGACATTTTTTGTCGCTTTATTCTAATAGATAGAGGCTTGAAATAAATTTGAGGAAGGCTGTATGCAAGTAGGTTTCGATATAAAATTGGAATAGTTTTGATTGATACTACCAGTTGTATGGCGTTACGAAGCAAAAAATCTGTGTTGACCTAGATTTATCTTGATTTGAATTTCCCGCTCTTTTTTAACTCAAAAGAAATTCTTTTTCTTTTTTCGCTATACTACATTTTTTTCTTTTGATTTGGAAAGCGGCCATCTTGAAAAGCATATTTTGCCATTTAACATTCACCTTATGCTAAAGCTATGAACTTGAAATTCGGTACACATTACTCCTTACATTATATAACCACTGACACTGAATTTCATTCTAATCTGATTCTGGACTTGGCCACCAGGGGGCTAAAACTAATAAAGGTAAAACATGCAATATCTCGCTAATTAGCGACTTTTTTTCGATGATATTTTATGGTAGGGACTTCTAGCAAGGATACATCACATATCGTATGGGTTTTCGATTTGAGGTTATTTTCAAAGTCACAAAGGTCAAATGGTGTAAGTTGGCATTTTATTGTAACTATGGCACGTTTCTTAATCACTAAAGCTATGAACTTGAAATGTGGTACCCATGACTCCCTATGTCATGTCACCTCTTGACACCGAATTTCAGTTCGATCAAATTTTTGCCTTGGCCACCAGGGGGCTAGAAGTTGGAACCTAAAAAGTGTGATATCTCTCTTATGAGTGACTCGTTTTTCGATAAAATTTTTATGGTAGGTTTCCCTTGCAAGGATACATCACATATCCTACGGGTTTTTGATTTTACCTGACTTTCAAGGTCACATAGGTCAAATGATGTAAATTGGCTGTTGGAGTGTAACTATGGCACGTTTCTTTGCCGCTAAAGCTATGAACTTTTAATTTGGTAAACATGACTCCCTACGTCCTGTAACCTCGAACATTGAATTTCGATCCGATCTTATTCTCCACTTGGCCACCAGGAGGCCAAAACTAGAAAAGGTATAAAGTGCAATATCTCGCTTATTAGTGACTTGTTTTCGTTTAATATTTTTTATGGTAGGTACTTCAAGCAACGATATATCACATGTCATACCGACTTTGGTTTGACCTATATACTATCTTAGTTTTTTGCATGTAATTGAATTGGTTGTGCTATTTAGCAGTTTGCTGTTACTTTTATTTTTGCATATATAGTCGATATGCCAAGTCATAGATGCAGCTGAGCAAGTGGGGGTATCTCAGTGATAGCTCATAATCAATGACAATGTCTAGGCTCTAGTTACCTTTATCCTCATTTATACTGTATATGAAAATAATCACTCGGTGCTGAGTTTTATAGTTACAAATCTTTTTTTCAGGCTGAATGTCATGCGTGCCTTACAGCGGGTGGATGACTTCCTTGATTCTCTCATATCTCTCTTAGCGAATGCTCTCAGCCTTGACCCAGGAGAAATGAATGAAAATTCATTTGTTGACCTCTTCCAAGAATTTGCTAAAATTTTCTGTGTCAAATTTAGGTATGTATTTCAACTAACTCTATAGGGTCTGGGTGGCCCTGAAAACTTTCACATGTCTTGGAAACCTAGAGTAAATTGTACATTCTCCATGCATACATGGCTGTTAATGTAATCCTTTAGTTAGCCCGATCAATTATGATTGACTACGCCGTAATCGGAATAAAGCCTGTGAGATGCACTCATAGTTACCATAACGCACAGCACGCACTGGCGAGTGTTGATAAAAGGCAATCTCAACCACTTGGCACCAAAGTCACCGATAGGTGGCACGTTTCGTTTCTATTTGAGCTAGAAGGTTCTAAACTTGTGAGGACATGTATCTAGGGACCCTCTATCCTACCCCAAAAAATTGTCCCGCTCGGACTTCAAATATGGCCGCCAGGCGGCCACCTTGAAAATTAAACAAAGTCGGATTGCAACCAAACTTCATGAGATTATATATCTATGTACTCTTATCAATACCCCTAATGTTCAGTCAAATCCTGTGACGAATATGGCCACCAGGTGTTCATCTTGAAAATCCAACAAAGTCCTAGTACTGCTAAACTGTTAAACAGATGTCAACCAATTTCCATGTGACATGTACACTCTTCAATAACCCTGCAATTCAGTCAACTTTATAACCAAAATGCTGTACTTAGTTGGTACCGGTAATTTTCTTTGGTGCCATTTTCAATTGTATTTTTATTATGACAACAAACATATTTAATATACAAAGATGAATTTAGCCAGGGCTAAGGTCCCCGAGGGGACATTAGCAGCCCTGGCTGTACAGTTTGGTACAGACATATATTCTATATTTTAGCCACAAGGCAATATGAAAAAGAAAGGAAGAAAATGCAGGGGAAAAAACAAAACAAAAAACCAAAACACACTAGGTATGTAACAGCAATAACAATCACAAAAAAGTGTAAGTGACACCAAGCAGTTCCCCAGTAAATTTGGCTGCGCGAGAAACAATCTTTTGATTGATTATACATGGGAACGCTTGGTGCCCGTGAAGTAAAATGACAAGCTTTTGGTTTAGGTTTAAAGTGAAAAATACATGATTTAAGGAAGGCAGTTGTCCAAGGTCCTGAAGAAGGTCAGCTCTGATGTTTTGAGCAAGAGGGCATTGTAAGAAGAGGTGTTTTGTTGTTTGGGATCTGTAACCACAGGCACATGATGGATCAATATCAAAATTATGAGTAAAAAAATGATGTTTGAAAAGGAGGTCACATTTGACCTTATTGAGGTTTATTTCCTCGGAGCGAGATAAGTCCAGTCTTTTTGTAGTACATACGTCTGCTTTGCCTCTCAAAGAGGTTCTGAGTTTGAATTTAAAAGAATTACGCGTGTAACTTTGTTTGATGTGCGTGGGTACAGTTTCCCAAACTTTGATGGCACTCGGAATGGTAGATTTACGAAAGCGGACAGACATATTAGCAGGGAGTACAAATTGCCTGACATTGCGTATTCTGCCATCTTAAACTGGATTTACATACGACTGCACTACATTTGGCTTTATCTCATGTACTCTGCTCGCTGAAATCATGACATTTACTGTGGACATTGCTTATGAGACTACATTACATAATATCCGGGTTTTTGATTTGACATACTTTTCAAGGTCGCATGGGTTGGTTTATATTCGATGACGAAATCACATTCACAATGGAACAGTTGCAAGTACACACGTTCTGCAAAAGGCAGAAGGCAAAGATAAGACAAATGAAATACGTAGTCTTACAAATGAATATTATCGAATGAAAGACATAAATCAGAGAGAAGCAAATCATACTCATAATCTTAAGAGTACGTATTCCTAAGCAACAGGAAAACAGGACATACGCCTGGTGATTAACTCTTAAAATGACGTAAAAATGCAACTGAAATTAACCTGACGTAATCAATACAATAACAAAGGGCCGACGTGATGAGGTATCATAGGAAAGAAAATGACTTAATACAAAGAGGCAGGAAAAAGAACCACCAAAATTTACAAACTATTCAAAACAGGGGTCAAATAGCCTTAATTGGCTGTAATTGGTTTCTGGAGCGTAACTATTGATGCTGGAATTTTCATCATTGAGTTATATGATGGTCTTATGGTGCCATTGTGTACTTTGGCACTTTCTCTCATTAGCCAAAAAGGTCCCTTTTTCTCACAAACTACTTTCAGCTATCCAAAGTAGTTTAAAAACTTTTGATCACAGCATAATAGTGAAAATAGTCCAGAAATTTTCGTATCAATCTAGATTCTTCGTCAGCTAGAGTCTAATGTCACTGTTCGGAAGAGATGTCAGTGCGCGGTGTAAATCTGAGGCAGCTGATATCTCCCCCCTCCCCCGTCACTGTTCAGGGTCGGCTGTAGGGTACGGATATAAATGGCCTCTTTAACAGACTATTTTCACTATTATGCTGTGATCAAAAGTTTGGATTACTATTACGGTGAGCCAAATCCAGCGGGCAAATTATGCTGATTTTTGGCTCACCGTAGGGGAGATCATACAATACCGCTGTGTCCATCGTCGTCATCGTCTGTATCCTGTTTCAAAAACTGTGGCATATTTCTTAACTGCTAGAGCTATGAACTTTGTACATAAGACCCCAATGTCAGGTGACCTCTAACACTGAATTTTGTGTCGTTCATACTCTACCCAGGTCAGACTTTTGCATGTGTACTCCATTCGGACACACCCGAGGAAGAAATCTCTTAGCTAGTTCACTTAGCTACACCTAGGCGGCGCCCCTATACGAGACAAGACCACTAATGAATATTCATAGGTTGGAGAGTCGAGGCCTATCAATTAGGCGAGTGCATGTTATTAACTCTCAAGTACATATTTGGAGAGGTATTGAAAAAATATTTGCTGTGGCAAGTCTACAGATATAAATGAATTATTTGATGAAAAAATTAATTTCGAATTTTGCTAGTTTGGTAATAGGGGGCGTGTTTTGAGTTTTTTCTGCCAGTTGGCTGAAAAGAGTGGAAATATCAAAGTCTGTCTAATTTGTCGATTATCAAAAAATTTCGGTGGTCAACTACCAGTTTATTTTTCACCATTTACTTGCTCGACTGTCCGGAATAACATAATCTAAATTTCAGATTCACAATCGCACGCAGTATTTGATGCGTCGCGGTCAAACATTGACAATTTAACTGCTAAAAGGCTTAAAAAATCAATTGTGGTCTTGTCTCCATTTACACTACATTTTGGGTCAATTTAGTGATAATTTGAATGTGCTCAAATCACTCTAATTCATTTAGAATAGTGTATTGCTGATGATTTAAGGTCAAAACAAGCTAAAATAATGAGAAAAAAACTTAATTTGACCCAAATATGAGTCAACCTAGCCCCGGTCTAAGTTCGGTTTCATTTTTACAAGTCTTGTTGTGTTGCCATTCATTTTTAGCTCACCTCTTAGCAGAGGTGAGCTTATCCCATACCGTGGCGTCCGTCGTCCGTCGTCGTCGTCGTCGTCGTCGTCGTCGTCGTCGTCGTCGTCGTCCGTCGTCGTCCGTCGTCCGTTAGCAGGGCACGTTTCGTAACTGTTAGAGCTATTGAGTTGAAACTTGGTACACATGTACCCTTATGTAATGACACCTTGGATACCAAGTTTCGGTCCGATTCGTTTCATGGTTTGGCCACCAGGGGGCCAAACGTTAAAAGTGAAAATATGCAATATCTCCCTTAATAGTAGTCGGGAAATTTTGAAAAAAATATGGTAGGTACTTCTAGCAAAGGTGCATCATATATCCTCCGGGTTTTTGATTTGACCTCCTTTTCAAGGTCACAGAGGTCAAACGGTGTAAATTGGCCGTTAGGATGTAACGATGGCACGTTTCTAAACTGCAGTGACTATTGATCCCAAATTTGGTACACATTTACCCCTTAGTCAGGTAATCTCAGGGACCGAAGTTTGGTCCAATATGATTCACCACTTGACCACCAGGGGGCAAAATCCAAAAACCTTAAAAATGTGATTATTCCTTAACTTCTTGCCCGATTGCCACCAATTTGATATCATGGGTACATCTAACCACCATACAGTATATGTCACACAGGTTTTTAATTTGACCTTCTTGTCAAGGTCACAGAGGTCAAATGGCGTAAATTGGCCGTCAGGCCGTAACTATGGCACGTTTCTTAACTGCAATGACTATTGATCACAAATTAAGTACACATGTACCCCTTGGTCAGGTGGTCTCAGGTACCGAAGTTTGGTGCGATCTGATTTGCCGTTTGGCCTCCAGGGAGGGGGCCAAATCCTAAATTCTTCAAAATGCCATTATTCCTAGTATTACTTGCCCGATTGGCACCAATTTTATATCATAGGTACATCTAATTCTAACAACCATTCAATGTGTCACCCGGGTCTTCTTTGATTTGACCTACTTTTTAAGGTCACAGAGGTCGAATGTACTGTAAATTGGCCATTTTGGGGAAATTGTAATTGCTTGGACCTACATCAAACCTAACACTACATGACACAATACCATGCTCTTTATCCATCTTTCCTCCACATGAGGTGAGCACAATGGCCCTGGCCATTTCATGTAATTTCTTTGAAACTACTTAGGCCTTGATTCTGAAAGTTGTGCCCTAAGCAGCAAAGATATTCCTAAATCACATTCTAAATTTTCAGCTCCATAACTTGCTTATTCTGGCCAGGGCTGGTCTTTAAATTTGGTGCTGTTGGCTGCAAAATCATGACTTTTTGTCGATTTTGTCCTCTTTCGTCGCTTTTGGCACAGTTGTACCACTCTTTGAAATGTCTCTCATTTCTCCAAAAATGTCCAGATATCACTTTCCTTTGTTGGAGAGTTGTGGGATGTCATCTACATTAGTTTGAAAAAATTCTCAAAATGTTAACTCCTGAAATCTACCTTCATTGAGACAAGACCACTAATGAATATTCACAGGTTGGAGGGTCGAGGCCTATCAATTAGACGAGTGCATGTTTTTAACTCTCAAGTACAGGTATTAACAAAATATTTGCTGTGGCAAGTCTACAGATATAAATAAATTATTTGATGAAAAAATTAATTTCGAATTTTGCTAATTTGGTAATAGGGGGCGTGTTTTGAGTTTTTTCTGCCAGTTGGCTGAAAAGAGTGGAAATATCAAAGTCTGTCTAATTTGTCGATTATCAAAAAATTTCCGTGGTCAACTACCAGTTTATTTTTCACCATTTACTTGCCCGACTGTCCGGAATAACATAATTTAAATTTCAGATTCACAACCGCACGCAGTATTTGATGCGTCGCGGTCAAACATTGACAATTTAAATGTTAAAAGGCTTAAAAATCAATTGTGGTCTTGTCTCATACAGCCTCTGCCTCGTGTGAGCCGCCATCACCAGTACTTCTTCCTCGGCACTCTGTTACACACTGTCCCGAGTTTCCTTACCACATTTTTGTCCAATTTCGGCCGATTCCGCATTAAAGATGGGCACCCCAGGACACCTTCGGGAGGTTTACTTACTCTAGGAGACGGGTGAGATCGTTCTGTGACAATCCCCCCTCGATTTCCGGAGCGTGCTTTTCCTGCCGTCTCCAAGAAATTTTTCTCCGTTCTCCCGGGCTGTAGGTCACGTGACCCGTTCGTTTTTGTAGCACTTGTGGTTTTTCCAATAGAAATTCGGCGTAATGGTATCGTTTTTAGCTCACCTCTTAGCAGAGGTGAGCTTATCCCATACCGTGGCGTCCGTCGTCCGTCGTCGTCGTCGTCGTCGTCGTCGTCGTCGTCGTCGTCGTCGTCGTCGTCGTCGTCGTCCGTCGTCGTCCGTCGTCCGTTAGCAGGGCACGTTTTGTAACTGTTAGAGCTATTGAGTTGAAACTTGGTACACATGTACCCTTATGTAATGACACCTTGGAGACCAAGTTTCGGTCCGATTCGTTTCATGGTTTGGCCACCAGGGGGCCAAACGTTAAAAGTGAAAATATGCAATATCTCCCTTAATTGTAGTCGGGAAATTTTGAAGGTATGGTAGGTACTTCTAGCAAAGGTGCATCATATATCCTCCGGGTTTTTGATTTGACCTCCTTTTCAAGGTCACAGAGGTCAAATGGTGTAAATTGGCCATTAGGATGTAACGATGGCACGTTTCTGAACTGCAATGACTATTGATCACAAATTAAGTTCACATGTACCCCTTGGTCAGGTGATCTTAGGTACCGAAGTTTGGTGCGATCTGATTTGCCGTTTGGCCTCCAGGGAGGGGGCCAAATCCTAAATTCTTTAAAATGCCATTATTCCTAGTAATGACTTGCCCGATTGGCACCAATTTTATATCATAGGTACATCTAATTCTAACAACCATTCAATGTGTCACCCGGGTCTTCTTTGATTTGACCTACTTTTCAAGGTCACAGAGGTCGAATGTACTGTAAATTGGCCATTTTGGGGAAATTGTAATTGCTTGGACCTACATCAAACCTAACACTACATGACACAATACCATGCTCTTTATCCATCTTTCCTCCACATGAGGTGAGCACAATGGCCCTGGCCATTTCATTGTAGTTTTTTCTTCTCTGGGTGTTCCACCCTGGGCGGGTTTTTGAGGTCCTTTTACCGGTGTATCGGGGATTCATAGTCCCCGGCCTGGTTCTTCCCCGTGTTGGGGTGCGGGTAGTTCTGCCCCCATTGGGCCGGACCCGGGATGCCTTCCTCTTCTCCCGCCACTTGGGTGCCGTCAGGACGTCCATTTCCTCGGTCCGACCCCACCCTGCTTTGTCGGGGTCGACGGGTGTGGCTGCCGATCAGGCATGCCCCCCTCCCCCCCTCCTGTGTCTGCCCCACGGGAGTCCGATTTGAGCACTGATCCTAAGCCTCTTGCTTCCTCTCTCACGGAGGAGCAAAGGCAGTTGCTCAGGAGTCTGACGGACTGTGTGAAGGCTTCTATCCTCCATGACAGGTCCTCGACTCGCCCGGCCGAAAGGCCGGTGGCTTTTGACTTAGGTCATCAGCCAATGGACTGTGAGTTTAGCGACTCACAGTCTTTTTCAGCCTCTTGGGCTGATTACCCCTCCGGAGTTGAGGATTCCGCCATTGTCGCGGGTATGCGCGACTTGCGCGCTTTTGTTAGGCAATTTGTGCCGCAAGACACTTGTCCTCTCCCGATGGTCAACTTCGCCCTCGGTAAGGTGCCGTTCGACTTGTTCGGCGACGCCTCCGAGCAGGAGTCGGATGCGGTCCCTGACCGGGCTTTTCAAGAATTGCCCGTGTCTGCGGCCCTGATTAGAGCCTCCACATGATTGGATACGGCTCTCAGGAATACAGCGCCTTCTTGCGGGGGTCACCAGCGTGCCCTGGTATCGACGCTCCCGTCTACAGGACCGGGTGCCTGGACTCAGACTGGGAAGCGATTCATGACCGCTTCCCCTTCGAGCCTGTCCTTTAGACCCGATTATTATTGGGTCTCACCGTCGGGAACCGACCCGGTTTCACTGTCGCCCCTAAAGGACGACATCCAACTTTCCGGTTTGGTACCCCCTAAAGTCCTCTCTTCTTCAGCCTTAGAGGATGCGAAGAATGATGAGGCCCTGCCTAAAGAGACCCAGGCGGTGTTATCTTACGCCGACCGGACTCTGTGTGCTCTGACCAGGTCCTTAGCCGCAGATGCCTCGGAGGAACAGCACATTCTCGCGATGTCCCTCCAGCAATCCCTGCAGCATGCCAGTGATCTGGCTGCTAAGCAGGCGGCTAACGGCGTGCTAAAACGCCGTGACCTGCTCATCGAGGGGTTGAGCACGGTCAGATCCCAGTTTCTGCGGGGGCATTAAGGACCGCTCCATTGAGTGGCCCTTTTTTGTTCCACGACTTCCTGCCTGACACCATGGGTGCTCAGGCACAGTCAGATCGCCTGATGGAGTCAGTTTTGACTCCCCAGGCCGCCCCCCGCCCGCGTTCCTATGCACAGGCCGCGTACAGGGGACTACAGGTGGGGTCTCGACGCCCCCAAGGTTCGTCGGCTCCTCGTGGGCCCTCGTCCTCGCGTGGCTCCTCCTTTCGTCCCCAAAGGCAGGAAGAAGCTGCGGCTCCCTCTCGCGGGAGCGGCGGGCAGCCCAAGCGTCCCTTCCTAGAGAAGGGTCGCGGGGCAAGCGCAAGTGACTTTTTAGTCCTTCCTCCTGCGCCTTCAGGTGGCGCCCCCACAGTTGCCGTTGTGGGTGGCAGACTGCGACACTTCGCAGCCTTTTGGGACCGGTGGTGTCAAAACGACTCCCCCGTGATGGATATGCTCCGACACGGTGTCCCATTGGACTTTTCCCGTCCCCCCCCTATGATGTCGACTCCCAACCCGGTGTCCACGCCAGCAGACCCCGTCAGGGTGCTTGCCCTTCGATCGGAGGTCCTGTCTCTTCTCGAGAAGCAGGCAGTGAGGCTGGTGGACAACCATTCCTCCCCGGTTTTTACAGCCACGTCTTCTTGGTCCCCAAGAAGTCGGGGAAGTTGAGACTGGTCATCAACCTGTCCAGCTTGAATCGGTTCCTGCGGGTCCCCAGCTTCAAGATGGAGACAAGCAGGTCAGTAGCGGTCGCGGTGCAGCCCAACGATCAGGCTATCTCTCTGGACCTTCAGGACGCGTACTTACACGTCCCGGTCCATCCAGAGTTTCAGCCCTTCCTTCGTTTCTTCTTTGAAGGAAAGGTTTATCAGTTTCAGGCCCTTCCTTTCGGCCTGGCTTCCGCTCCGCTGATTTTCACAACAGTCGTCAAGGCGTTTGCCGCGCCTTTTCACGCCATGGGCTTAAAGCGCCATTGCTATCTGGACGACTGGCTGCTACGTCACCAGGCTCATCGCCGTCTGGGAAAGCAGGCAAAGTTTCTGCTCATCACAACCAGACAGGCAGGGTGACTGTTAAATTTGGACAAATCCGAGCTGGCCGCGGCTCAGGATTATGTCTTCGTGGGGGTGCGATTTCGCACACGAGAGGGCCTGATGTCCCCCCCTCCGGACCGAATTCGCAAGATTCGGTCCTTGGTCGGAATTTTTTGCCGTCAGGACAGCGCCACAGCCCGACAGTTTCTGTCGCTGCTGGGACTGCTCAATTCAGCAGCGGACCAGGTTCCTTTCAGCCGCCTGTATATGAGCCCACTCCAGCTCCTCTTGCTGTCGAGTTGGCGTCCTTTCACGGACTCCCTCGACCAGCGGATTTTCATCCCGGGGTCCCTTCTGGGGGAGGTGTGGAGTTTCTGGGGTTTGGAGACGGAGCTCTTCCGCGGAGTGCAGCTCAGCCCTCCGTCACCCAAGATGTCCCTGTTCACGGACGCCTCCCTTTATGGTTGGGGCGCCCATTTGAACGAAGGGGACCTGACCACCAAGGGCATGTGGTCAGAGGAGGATGCGCGTCTGTCGATCAATATCCTCGAGATGCAGGCTGTCATCCTGGCCGTGAGGGCCTTCACGTCTAATCTGAGGGGTCACAGGGTTTCTCTTTTCTCCGACAATTCAACGGTGGTCGCTTATATTCGGAGACAGGGGGGACGATATCCGACACATTGTGCCATCTCACTTGGGAGCTCCTGCAGCTTTGTCGCCGCTTGGATATCCAGCTCCTCCCCCGTCACGTCCCCGACAAGAGGAATATCTTGGCCGACGCCCTTTCCAGGTCGGACCGTCTGGTCGAGACAGAGTTGACCCTCCATCGCGAGGTGGTCTTTCGCCTGGGGGCCCTGTGGGATGCTCCGGTCGTGGACTTGTTTGTGACTCGGTTGAACAAGAGGTTCCCCCTGTACTACTCACCCCTCCCAGACAGGGAGGCCTTGGGAGTGGACAGCCTGTCGGCCTCCTGGGACGGCCTCAATGCTTATGCATACCCGCCAACCCCTCTGTTGCTACAAGTACTCAACAAGGTGGCCAGTTCACAGGTCAGACTTTGTCTGATAGCACCGTGCTGGCTGAACCAGGCCTGGTTCCCGGTTCCGCTGGAGCTGCTGACGGATCATCCCCGCCTGGACCGTCTGCTTTATCACCCGATCGGCCGGGTCTATCATCAAGACCCTTCTTTTTACAGGCTTCGCGCCTGGAGGCTGTCGGGTATTTCCTCCGAGAGAGAGAGGCTTTTCGGAAGACGTTATCCGTAAAGTCGCCGAACCTCAGAGACAGTCTACCCTTGACTCATACGATAGCAAGTGGGCTGTCTTTCGAGACTGGTGTCTGGAGCACGGAGTTTCTCCGGTCGCTCCCTCTCTTCCCAACTTCCTCGACTTCTTGAATTTTCTATTCTCGGTCTGGAAGTTTTCGGTTCAGGGAGTGAAAGGTTATCGCTCCGCTGTTTCGGTCACCTTAAAGCTGACTGAATCATGGCAACCGTCTTGGGATGACGCTGTTTCATCGTTGCTTCGCAATATGTCTTTGGAGCGTCCTCGCTCCATTCAGCTCTCCCCCAAGTGGGACCTCTCGGTGGTCTTAAGGGCTCTCATGAAATTTCCATTTGAGCCCATGCATCAGGCAGATTTTAAACATCTGACCTTTAAGACCGTTTTCCTGGTGGCTTTGGCCACGGCACGGCGGCGGTCTGAGCTTCATGCTTTAGCCTTTGATAAATTGGCTTTCACTGAGAGGGGCGCGGTCCTAGAATTTGTCCCAGGCTTTCTGACTAAAAAACAGGTGCCGCACACTTCCAGGCGCCCGGTTTTTATCCCCTCGTTATCCGCTACGGTCTCTAAGAGACCTTCCGGACAGAACTCTCTGTCCTGTTCGGGCATTGAAGTTCTATTCTAATAAGACTAAGGAGCCTGCTGTTCCCCTAGGCAGGAAGCGCCTCTTTTTGTCTTATAGAGAGGGGTTTACTAGGGAGATAGTTGCAGCCACGGTCGCCAGATGGTTGGTGGCCACCATCCGGATGGCTAATTCTATGACACTCGTTTCTCAAGAGCTTCGTCGCCTAGGCGCCATTACGGCCCACGAGATTCGGGCCATTTCTAATTCGTGGGCCGAGTATACACCTTTCCAGAAATGGGGCACTGAGTGTCCGAAATAGTGATGTCATAAGGGGAAACTAGGCGTTATGGTGGAGGGACGAAGGAGATAGTCATGGTTGACCAACACACTTGAATGCCATTAATGACGGACAAGGGGGAAAAGGTTAGTTCCAATGCAAGCCACCAATTTCGGGAAGCATGTATAAGGGAGTGGCGCTGAACGAGGTTTTAGATGTGGCTACGTGGAGTTCTCACTCTACCTTCTCCCAGTATTATATGCGCGATTGTTCCAAGTTAACAGATGGTATGCTGTCTCTTGGTCCAATTGTCGCTGCTCAGCACGTGGTCTAGGTGTTTCCCTGCCTAGACCACTCGTCGATTTTCTCTCCTGCTGGCTGTCTTGTCCTCCCTCCTTTTTAAGCGGGGGGGTTCCATAGACTGTCGCCGGGTCTTCGGGCCTGCACGTTCGCCCCGTCCAGCTGTCCTAGGGTTCAGCCGCGTAGGACTTTTGAGAGTTAGTCAGTGAGGCCACCCCATGTTATTCTGGGGCGTGCTCCTTCTTTTAAAAAATAATAAAAAATTTCCACATTGTGTCTCTTGACGATATGTACTGAGCTTATACCGTGTTGAGGTGGTTTTTTCCCCATCTAGGAGGGGATGGGTTTCCCTGTTATGCTTCCCTTTGTTGTCAAAGGGCCTGTTGACCTCTAGCCCGGGTTTTCCCCAAGCATTCTTTCTCTGGGTCCCCTGGTCTCACCCGTTGGGTTCTGCTTTGCAGCTTGGGACAGTTCACTTCACTACGTGGTAAGTCACCGTTTACCCTCCTTCCTTTGGTTGTTGGTATTCGATGCAAAAGTCTGACCTGGGTAGAGTATGAACGACATAAAATTTCCATTTCCTGTGGAAATGTCATTTTATTAGTTCATACCTACCCGGTCAGACTACCCGCCCTGCCTGTCCCCACAGCAACGGGACTTACTCGGTGCGCTCGAGTAATAAGTACTGATTATGGCGGCTCACACGAGGCAGAGGCTGTATAGGGGCGCCACGTAGGTGTAGCTAAGCGAACTAGCTAAGAGATTTCTATTATAAATATATTATTTCTTCCTCGGGTGTGTCCGAATGGAGTACACATGCAAAAGTCTGACCTGGGTAGGTATGAACTGATAAAATGACATTTCCACAGGAAATGGAAATTTCGGTCCGATCTGATTCTTGACTTGGCCACCAGGGGGCCAAATGTGGAAACGTAAAAAGTGTGATATCTCTTATAAGTTACTCGTTTTTTATAAAATTCTTATGGTAGGTACTCCTAGTAAGAATATATCACATATCCTACGGGTTTTTGATATGACCTATTCTTCAAGGTCACAGAGGTCAAATGACGTAAATTGGCAGTTTGAGTGACTCCCTATTTCATGTAACCTCTGACAGCGAATTTCGGTCCGATCTGACTTGGTCAACGGTCTTCAAAAATGCCACAAAATTGGTGCACAAAAGGTACCCCATGTAAGTAAGAAGACCCAGGTGAAAAAAAAATAGGAAAAATCATGTATTAGAACTATTATCTCAAGTCAATCTGATTTAGGCTGTACAGATCTTTTGAAACTGAAAAATATATTTATTTGAAAAATGTCACAATTTTTGTACTAAAGGCGCACCATAATTGGTCCATAATCTAAATCCAATTGAAGATGTGAGACATTTCCTTCTCGAGTGTCCATTTACTCTTTCACTGCCAATAACGTTTTAAGACGTTATTGAAAATAGGTCGCTAAATTGCTAAACGCTAAATTGCCAATAACGTTTCAAAATGTTATCTAAGTGTTTCCAACTACCCATCAAAAAGTAAACCAAACTATTGACTCTACGTTGATTTAAACTTCCCGCCCTGTCTTCGGAAGTGTTCTCAGAAGCATTCGGCTCAATCTCGTCCCCAGGAAGTGGGTATTTCGAGTCGGGTGAATTGGTGAAGAAGCGGTTACAAAACGTGCCACCATTGACTAACGGCGGTGCCGCGATCAAACTTTGACCTCTCTGACCTTCAAAAGTAGGTCAAATCCAAAACCCGGAGAATATATGATGTGTCCTTGGTAGAAGTACCTACCATATTTTTTTCAAAATTTTTGAACCAGTATTAAGCAAGTTATTGCAGATTTTCAATTTTGGCCTTTGGCCCCCTGGTGGCCAAACCGTGAGTTACATGAGATCAGAATTTAATCTCTGAGTAGCAGTCACCAAGGGGTACATGTGTACCAAGTTTGAGTTCAGTAGCTTTAGCGGTTACGAAACGTGCCACTAGTGTCTAACGACGACAACGGACGACGCTGCGTCATTGTAAAGGCTCACAGGTGAGCCAAAAATGTTTATTGAGTAAACGATTATTGCCTGGCCAGCAAGCGTGATTGGAATCATATAGTTCTACATGTACATGGTGTTTGCAAAAAAGTTGTCATCTTTATTGTAAATGTTTTGTAAAATCAAACTGAAAAAATAGAGATGAGAAGTTTTTTGAAACATTCTGCATAGCGATTGAAATCAAGAGTTGAAGATTATGGGGAAATTACATCTTTTAATCAATCAGCTTCTGAGGTGGCTTTGAATCCCACTTGGAAATGGAATGAAACAGTGAAATATGACATCAATATTCATTGGAAAGCTATGAGAATGAAGACCTACATGTATTCGTTGTGGTTTCAATTAACCTTTAAAACCCAACTACTGACGTCCAGTAAACACTAACACAAGAACAGTGCAAGGTCAGATAGTCAATCGTAATTAGCGTTGTCATGATGCTATCTGGCATGGGTCGGCGAATCGGGAAGCTACTTTCTTTTTGGAATATGGTTGGGGTATCATAAATTAATTATCCAGATAAATCATGTGGCTACCAGTTAACGTTTGGTTTTTGGACAAAGATGGGATGGATACTCATCACAAATTATCGTTGAGGAGCGCTCCCGTGATAATGACCAAGCGGTTGGGGTAATGATATAAGTAGTAGTGACAATGACTCAGGTGATGGTGGGCAGGGGGCGCAGCCTGCTGCAGGTTTAAATCAAGCTGCACATGGCCAAGGGCGTGGTCGAGGGCGCCAATGAGGGCCCCCAGCTCCTGCTACAAAAAAGTGGTAAAAATGGCAAAAATGTTGGCAAGATGAGGAAATAACTTTAAAATAGGGCTGGCAGTGAAAAATTTAAATAATGAACACCGGACAAAATTTTGTTATGAAATTTATTCTTTCTCAACATTCAATGTCAATTAAGTCGTTACCTAAATACCAGTGAGCACAATGGCCCCTGGCCTTTTCATTAGTGACTTGTTTTCAACAATATTTTTGTGATAGGCACTCCAAGCAAAGATACCCCACATATCCTATGGGTTTTTCGATTTTACCTACTTTTCAAAGTCACAGAGGTAAATTGGCTGTTTGAGTTTAACTATTGCATGTTTCTTAACCACTTAAGCTATGAACTTGAAACTTGTCAGATAACCTCTGACAGTTCGATCTGATTCTCAACTCGGCAATCAGTACCAGTTTTGCCAACAGGTGTGCTTATCCAAAGGAGCTATTGGAGTATTTGCATCGTTTATTTCAAGGAGAACGACTTGGTGGATCAAATCAATCGATCAATTGATGGAATATTCCTTGTTTTCAGATCTTGTGGAGTGAAAAGATTTCTAAAACTTGGGCAATCAACTATTTTCTCCAGGAATGACTTGCGCTTTGACTTCGCTCCAGCTGACAACATGGTTGACAACTTAGACATAGTAAAACAAGTGGTTGTAACTGTGGCAGAGGTAGGTATGCTAAAGTGAGTTCTTGTTGTTGGTGAATTAACCCTTTAAGTACTCAATGCTTTTGCAGCCACATACTGAGCCTATTTTAGGCTAATTTTTGACCTTTTTTTGAAAGGGTACTGTATGTAAACCTATTGTATAGAAACACAGGGCCGGTCTCATTCAGTTGCCACAGAAGAGAGATTTAGTTCTAAAAACAGTTTGTAGATAGAAGCACTGAAGATCATATAGTAATTTCCAGTTAACTGCATGCCACAGGAGCCGTGCCACACGTAAAAAGCGATGGTGTTTTTTGATACTGCTCCCGTATCAGACGTACTGAAAGGGTTGAAGAAAATAGAATAGAGTGTGGGTGTTATGACCATCATTCACAGTGTCACCACCAGGATATAACTGTTGTTCAGTTTTGAAACTCCTTGAATACAAAGTTTATCAACAGTAAACTGGTACACTTGCAACAATGAATATGGAAGATTTTTCACGATCCCCCTTTATCATTTACAGCAGATTTGGCTAGTTTCAAAAGCCTACAATAAACATTTTAAGTTTGTGCCAAAATTATTTTGTGGTATGCAAAACAAAACAACTTAAAGCTGATAGGTCAAATATACATTCCCGAATATGGCCGAATCCGAGCTTTCGGGGATATTTGTGATGTGCGTTTGGATCTTCTACTGAATGTACCCATTAACCCCAGTGCTCGAATCGAAAGCGAGGCATTCTCTGCAGACAACATAGTTGCAGGTTCACATCGAGTGAGAGCGTCCGCTTTGAGAGGCTAGTGTGAACACAGCTTTAAGTGATCTTTTTGGTGAGTCTATACAACACCGCAGTGTCTGTCGTCCGTCATATCCTATTTCAAAAACAGTGGCATGTTTCTTAACCGCTACCGCTGCAGACTCAAAACTTTGTATGCATGGCCCCCCAGGTCAGGTGACCTCTGACAATGAATTTATGTCCGATCTGATTCTTGACTTGGCTACCAGGGGGCAAGAATTGGAAACCTAAAAAGTGTGATAAAAAAAGAATTGGAAACCTAAAAAGTGTGACTCGTTTATGGTAGGTTCTCCTAGTAAGGATACATCACATGTCCTACGGGTTTTGATTTGACCTTATTTTCAAAGTCACAGAGGTCAAATGGCATATACTGACCGTTTGTGTGTAACTATGGCACGTTTCTTAACCGATAAAGCTATGAACTTGAAATTTAGTACACATGACTCCCTACATCATATAACCTCTGACACTAAATTTTGGTCTGATCTGATTTTCGACTTGGCCACCAGGGGGCCAAAACTAAAAAAGGTAAAAATTGCAATATTTGCTTAATAGTGACTTGTTTTCAATGATGTTTTTATGGTAGGTACTCAGAGCAAGGATGCATCACATATCCTACAGCTTTTTGATTTGACCTAATTTTCAAGGTCACAGAGGTCAAGTGGTGTAAATTGGCTGTTTGAGTGTAACTATAACATGATTCTTAACTATGTTACCTCGGACACAGAATTTCGATCCGATCTGATTCTCGACTTGGCCACCAGGAAGCCAAAACTAAAAAAGTTAAAAAGTGTAAACTGTAATAGCTCGCTTATTAGTGACTTGTTTCGATGATATTTTTATTGTAGGTACTACAAATAACGATACATCACATGTCATACCGACTTTGGTTTGACCTTTATACTATACATGTAGCATGTTTCTTAACCAGGATGAATTCCAAATATGTATGCGGTGAGCACAATGGCCCCTGGCCGTTTCATTTTATACCAGAAATCCTAAAATTTTGATTTTTCAGGTGTCTGTGACAATATCAGTCAACAATCTCAATTCTATGGTTTTGATATTCAGACAACTTTGCATGCCAAAATGTCCCCCAATAGCTGAAAAGCAAAAGATCATTTCCCAAAAATACAATGAAATAGACTAAGAAATTAGAGGGTGTGAAAGTGTCCATGCAATTGAAAGGCCTGTTAAGCCAAACTAAAATAATGGTGTGTTTTCAGTAACCTGACCGACCCCACAAAATGCCCCCCTGACCCCAATGATTTATTGAAGAACAGCCAAGGAAATACCCCTGACAGAAAATTTTGCATGGTTCGACTTAAATTCTTCCATGGGGCTGAAAGCATAATTGCAAAGAAATTTTTTGTCGCTTTATTCCAAGAGACATAGGCTTGAAATGAAGTTGAGGAAGTCTGCATGCAAGTAGGTTTTGATATAAAATTGGAAGATTTTTGGTTGATACTACCTGTGGCTGCCGTAGAACTAACATCTTCACATAACGATTCCAACACGTCCAAATCTCATGGTATTGGTCGATCTTTATTCTCATTAATTCACTCTAGTTCACCTAAAACTACAAAGATTCAAAAATGACAAACAGTAAGTCACAAGGCATAAATTGTACAAAATGTGGGGTAATATTCTAGGACAAGAAATCCCTTATACACCTGAAAAGTTCAGAAAAGATGGACTGATGTTGCACAAACTATTTCTTCATGATGTTGTGACAATTGGAACCAAAGTAACCTGTCTTTATAGAATGTATAAATCGGTTCAAGGCAGCAGAACCTTCCACAGATCAATAAAATTTACATCTCAGTTGAAAGATTCATCGTTTTAGTGCACAGGTACCAACTCGGTGGTGCCATCTATCGCATCAGGAAACAGCACTGACGTGACCTTCGCAGGGATTTGCATCCTCAAAACCTAATTTACAGTGCCTATCTTAGCACAGATTTATCTAACAGTACAGCGATGCCTTCTATACATCATTTTTATCTTAGTTATCTCCATTCCCACTTGTGTTTTGCTAATTGGAAATTAACACAGCAAGACGGCAAACTTTCTCGAACTTCTTTCAAAGTTAGCATGGTTTTCTCTTGGGTGGAAACACATGAGCGCCCCTAGCGGACCAAGTCAAGACCCCAAAAGAGCGGCAAAGTAGCCCGCTAAATTTAAATACCAAATAAATCCCTAAAATAAGACTCAAGTGGTGACACTACCAGTTGCCGAATTGGTGTAACTGCAGTCGGGGCCAAAACAAAAAAAAACATGATTGTTTGAGTCATTGTTTTTCCGTGATTCACGTACACCCATCATACCAGCAATATTTTCATTTCAACCTTCAGTTCTATTTGTGTCCAGTCCGAAGTCAAGGTTCGATAATGAGCAATGAGGGCGGCGAAATCCCCAGACACAAAAAAAACAACAGTGGTCATATGAGGTGTGTGAATTTGCCTCCAAAAGTGATTAAAATCGCAGTTTATATGCCGGTATCGATCCTCATGAAAAGTAAATTCAAGTATTTTTCAACCCCTAACAACAATTTTGGCGGGAAACGACTGAACCAATGTATGTGTAACAGCTACCAATCCGTTGAAGCATGATACATGTACTTTTAAGTTTCCAGATTCCTCGTTGACGGAAGTGTCTTTCAATGAGTCATCTCTTTGAACTACCGCCTAAACAACAACATCCTGCCTGTTAACCAGTTTGGTACATATGTATGCTACCTCAATAACTTAGTCCTATATCAATTGATTTTGTTTTCTCGACTTACAGTACCATGTCTCTAATTGACTTTGATTTTAGGGTATTCCGAATTTCTGCCTTTAAATGGTATATGATTTAGATTAAATAACTTTCGATTAGTTTTCTTGACACGTGGAAAGGAATTTCTTTGTCTAAATGCGCATTTCGCCATAAGATTTGTTTCGAGAAGAATACATTTCTTCTACTCTGACAAAACTTTCGATTTTTGATACTTTCCCGTGTTTACCCAAAGGCAGCAACGAGGTTTGTACTAATGTTTATATCAAAGATTCTTTTGATCTATTTAGACCATATCCACAACTCCGTGGATATGGTCTATTGTTTTTACTGAGCCGATCGCCAGGACCCGAGGGATGTGGTTTTCGACACGTATCTCCGAAACTGCCGCACGGAACGACCTGAAATTTGGTTAGGTTACGTTTCATAACCTGCTAACGAACAACGTGTACTTTATTTTTGCAGCCGTTGCCTACTTTTTTAGTTTTCGGGTGATTTTTGATGAAAATCGCCGGTTCTGAACCGTTCCGGTAATAGCACTGCCTCCCGCGTTTTTACCGATTAGGCAAGTTGCTCAACGTTGATCTGTCCCGACCTGAACAGGTGGGAGGATACCCGCTACATGGAAGAGCCAACAGACATTTCGTCTGCGCATTCTAGACTGGGTGAGTGTGATTTTTTCGTGATTGTAATCGCCCTCAAATTTGTGTTGAAACACTGCATCAGACAAAATTAACTCATCAGAGGTCAAGAAAAGGATCTTAAGAATGTATATTCGCTGTTAGTTTGGGTGATTATAGGGAGCACGTCCATCTTTTGAGGCAAACTTGTCATCCGAAAGTTTCCAGATCCCCGCAATGGCGGATATACATTCATCAAAAAAATTACGAATTCGGGCAAGTTTCATCAAACTGTGCGCCTTAAACACCTAAGAATGTCTCAAAATCACCCAGACTCTACACATGAGATATACCTTCACTGAAAATAATTGCTAAAACCTCGCTTAACGTGTCGCGAGTGCTGAAAGCAACAGTTTTGGAGATCGTTTTTCTGTACATCCTGCTCACTCCTGTAGAAATGTACAGTAAAGCACGTATACACGTGCAGTGTAAATGGACACACGAATGTACACACCTTCTGAAAATATTGGTCAGCAAAGATGATAATTAGTGTTTGTTCTGAATTATGACAATGAAATTCATAGACTATTAGCAGGTAGTCAGTGTCTGTTGGTCTGAATAATGAATGATAAAACTTCTGGTGAAGTTAAAATATTTCCTCGCTCTGTTTTACAGCCTGACGCAGTGACGGGGATGATCAGCATCTGTTCTGTTCTGCGACCGCATCAGTAAGGATATAGGAGCCTTGACCACGAGGAGCTGATGAGGCAAAGTCGTATAACCGTCTTAACCTTGACATCGGTGCAGTGCTGAATTTGCCGTCCGAAGACAAACCAGTATAATATTCCAGCCGTATTTCGTTCTTTTCACTGTAATACTTTTACTTCAAAAAGACTGAATAAATAAACCTACTGTGGCAAGATATTATTGCATTTTACGTTTTTACTCTTAGTGCTGATCGGTCATACCCCTTTGGCCTGGCCGTAACCTTGCAAACTGGTTGTCTCGATGCCGTATGCTATGACCATGTATATATCTACTGGACTGGTTTGTTGCACCATGTCGAAGGAATTTTATGTAGAGATCAAGACACTTCCCTCACATCACAATCTACACCTCAAAAGAATGGTTGTAAAAATCCTTGCCATGATTCCCGGTTGCCCCTATGTTGTGACCATGCATGCATCAATGGCCTGGGATGTTGCAACCTACACTTCAAAGGAATGCAAAGTCTAAATCACATTTATTTTTTGTCCCCAGGTTGTGACTTTCCTAACAGCAATTGCAGACCATATCCCTGGTGATAGTGTTTTGTCATCTTAAAAATGAGCACCAGGACAAAGCACCAAAAACCTGCCACTTAAGATCAGATCAGAAGTTACCTACGTGGTGCCAGTACCCACAAGTACATGATTGACACCTAGATCATTTGAAGAAAAAATTGGCAGCAGAACCATGTGTGCATGGAGGGAGGTATTATAATATAAATACTGTGGAGACGCAATGTATTATTGGTCGTCCCAACATTGGGAGCTTTCATCCCCACCAGCCATATCAGATGGCCAACTGGTTTCCCTCACTCGACCAGAAAACTCATCAAAAGATACGAAAGATGTTGAGATTCAGATTACATTTGCTTGTTGTCTGCTGGATTCTGACCATCCATATGCTGAGTTGTTGCAGTCCCAGAACCATCGCTAATTCTAGTATTTATGATGCACCTACTGTCACAACCTAATTCAGCTGGTTATTCAGGGTTATTTGCCTCTGATTTATCTGGTTATATCCTGGTGCAAACCTAATTTCTCAACATGACAAAATACTTTCACCAGGGATATGGTCTGCAATTTGCTGTTAGGCGAATTGCCCAATACTAGTTTGTGTAATGATATTTTATGTTGGAACTTCGTAAAACAAGTTTTAGATCCTGAATTTGGGTCGGATGACCTGACCTGTTAAGAACAATGGTGTCGGACAGCAATTCTTGTGAAAAGCTATGTTTTATATCATTTCTATTGGTTAAATTGCATAGGCCTAAACTGAAATTGTTGTATAAGATATTGAATTCATTTGTTTTCTTTGATTAAGTTTACAACTTGTTTCGTGGATGTTTTGGTTGCATTTAATTGTGTTCACTCGTGTGTCGCGTGGCATAGGCTACTTGTCACCATGTATGAGTCATCGATAGGCCTATCCTTTCGCATCCGGTTGGCTTCATTTAACCGAGCATGCTGGAAATGTGTTAATCGCGCACCTCTCTCTGAAGACAGGGTCGCCCTCTTTTATTGTAATAGTATAATAGTTTGGAACATGAAGTGGATATTGATATGTCATTTAATTCTTAGCACAGCTTTTATTTAGAAATTTGTATCAATTGTATCGATTTTTTACTTAGTGTGTATACAACATTGTGTCGTTACAGTTTTTACGGCGTAACAGCAAACGACTTAACAGCAAAAGGCTGTTTAACCAACATCCAATAAAGATGCTGTGCCAGTATATACAACCTAAAACTCATTGACTTGTCGTTCATGATTGGGGACAACGGGCTACAGTATGTAGCTGCATAAATGTCAGTGGTACAGATGTTTTTATCAAACCATACTTGTTTTTCGAGTCAGGTTGTTCATAACGGTTTTCCTTGATTCGGCTTATATTCCTGTTTTTTCATGATTTGGCTCATACAGTTTTATCGTGATCTATTCTTAACTCTTTCGCTACCAGCCCTCTTTTAAAGTTATTCCCCCATCTTGCCAGCATTTTTGCCATTTTTACTATTTTTTTGTAGCAGGAACCGAGGGCCACATGCAGTTTGATTCCCACCTGCAGCAGGCTGCGCCCCCTGCCCACCATCACCTGAGTCATTGTCACTACTACTTATATCATTATCCCCAACTGACTGGTCATTATCACCATCAGAATCAGGCTGATCACGCAAATTGGTCTCAAATTGGTCTATCTTCACCAATTCACCTGACTCGAAATACCCACTTCCTCGGGACGAGATTGAGCCGAATGCTTCCGAGAACACTTCCAAAGATATGGCGGGAGGTTTAAATCAACATAGAATCAATACTTTGGTTTACTTTTGATGGGTAGATGGAAAAACATTGAGATAACATTTTGAAATGTTATTGGCAATTTAGTGTTTTAAAACGTTATTGGCAGTGAAAGAGTTAATGAATCGCGCTTTGTCCTGATTTACTGCAATCATGATTTTGCCTGATAATTTGATTAGGATTCGATGGGAAATCATGCCAAAAGGCCCGAAGAGATCGACATTTACTCTGCTTCACCAGAACGAGGCTTGCACATCATCATGATCAATCCAGAAATCTAGTTCTGTTTCAAACTGCGAAGTTACAAAAAACAACAGATAATAAACAATTATAAAGCTAAAATCAACTCTCAAACATGGGAGCGCTCCTCAACAATAATTTGTGATGAGTATCCATCCCATCTTTGTCCAAAAACCAAACGTTAACTGGTAGCCACATGATTTATCTGGATAATTAATTTATGATACCCCAACCATATTCCAAAAAGAAAGTAGCTTCCCGATTCGCCGACCCATGCCAGATAGCATCATGACAACGCTAATTACGATTGACTATCTGACCTTGCACTGTTCTTGTGTTAGTGTTTACTGGAATCTCGACGAGTCGTGCCTGTCGAATGACGTCAGTAGTTGGGTTTTAAAGGTTAATTGAAACCACAACGAATACATGTAGGTCTTCATTCTCATAGCTTTCCAATGAATATTGATGTCACATTTCACTGTTTCATTCCATTTCCAAGTGGGATTCAAAGCCACCTCAGAAGCTGATTGATTAAAAGATGTAATTTCCCCATTAATCTTCAACTCTTGATTTCAATCGCTATGCAGAATGTTTCAAAAAACTTTTCATCTCTATTTTTTCGTTTCTGATTTTACAAAACATTTACAATAAAGATGACAACTTTTTTGCAAACACCATGTACATGTAGAACTATATTATTCCAATCACGCTTGCTGGCCAGGCAATAATCGTTTCCTCAATAAACATTTTTGGCTCACCTGTGAGCCTTTACAATGACGCAGCGTCGTCCGTTGTCGTCGTTAGACACTAGTGGCACGTTTCGTAACCGCTAAAGCTACTGAACTCAAACTTGGTACACATGTACCCCTTGGTGACTGCTACTCAGAGATTAAATTCTGATCTCATGTAACTCACGGTTTGGCCACCAGGGGGCCAAAGGCCAAAATTGAAAATCTGCAATAACTTGCTTAATACTGGTTCAAAAATTTTGAAAAAAATATGGTAGGTACTTCTACCAAGGACACATCATATATTCTCCGGGTTTTGGATTTGACCTACTTTTGAAGGTCAGAGAGGTCAAAGTTTGATCGCGGCACCGCCGTTAGTCAATGGTGGCACGTTTTGTAACCGCTTTAGCCAGAGATCTCAAACTTGGTACAAATGTACCCCTGGGTGACCCCTACTTAGAATCCGAATCATGGCGTTATGCAATTCATAGTTTGGCCAATAGGCAGCCTAATATCAAAAGTGAAAATATGCGTTTGCTTGCTTAATACTGGTCTGAAAAATTTGAAAAAAATATGGTAGGTACTTTTACCAAGAGTACATCATATATCCACCGTATTCGTTTTTCGATATACTTTTCAAGGTCAAGGAGGACAAAGTGTCCCGATGGCACCACTGTTAGACAAAAGTGGCATGTTCAGATACCGCTGAAGCTACTGAACTGTAACTTGTCACAAGTATATCCTTGGGTGGCCCCTACTTCCACACCAAACCCCGGCTTTTTATGATTCCCAGTTTGGCCTCCAGGGGCCAAAATGTCACCTTATAATGATACCTTGTCAAGAAATATTGAAAACTGAAACTTATTTAATTAAATTTGATATTCACTTTTGCTTTGAGTATTGTAGGCCTATGTCTACAAATAAAAAGACCTGGACTGTTTTTAAAAAACCCATAAAACATCAGATGTAAAACAAAAAGTGTTACATCTGATTCCTTAGAATTGTTACATCATAGCATAATATCTGTAAACTAATTGGTAATTGTGTGGTTTAGCACTTCATGAAAATAGAGCTGCAGCTAGCTGTAACAGTCACATGGTCTGAGACTGCTGACTTGCTATTCTTAATATGTAAAGTCAAGGACTTGGTGAGCCCCCCTTTAGGTCGGGGGACCACCCCCGAACCCCCCGACGATAGCGTAACGTTTTTACCCAGTATAATGGAGGGGAAACCCCCCCCCCAGGGCCAAACCCCCCATGTTGGGACCATCCATAGTTCCTTCCGACACGTTTTTGTTTTGGTAATGTAATACATTGTGATTGTCCTTATTTATGCACTGCAGAATCAGGGGAATCGGGCGTTTCCAGTGATATACGACACAAATGGGTTGTCGTCATGCATTCACTTTGGAAACGCATTTTAAAATAGATGTTACGTCCTGTTAATGGGGCACGTCATCATCGCGTACATTTGGGAAAAACTCCCTAACGAGACCGGAGCAGACGGCTGAAAGTAGTTTAATTATTGGCCGCTAGGGTGCAGAATGTCGCTCACCCGAATTTTTCACGCAACTATAGCTAAATAGATATTCTATAACCCAAGTGTGCGCTTTGCAGCTTGCTCCTTGGCCCTCTTCAAAAGTTCTCAATTTCTCTGGAATGCAACTGTCAAGTGGTGCCAAGAACTGTCATACATTATTGTGAATGGTGTGGGACAGTGCAGAACTCATCGCCGTGGAATTTTGAGGATTTTTTAAGGCTGTTTTAAGCTGAAGTGTGTAAACTCATATTTTGGACATTCTGTGTGAGAGCAGCCATTTATGCACGGTGTACACTACATTGTACAGGGACTACATTAACCAGTATTGGTCATGTACATGTACACAAGGAAAGATCTCTTTGATCCAAAGTTAGTCAATCAAAGAAGGTCTATTTCACAAGGGACTGTGACTAGCTTGAGGGACTTGAATATCTACAAAAGGTGTTCAACCAGGCGGGGTTCCAGGGCTGGTAGGCACGTAACAAGGAAGAAGAACTTTGCAGCTCACATGAAACTAACATGCTGGAATGCCCAATCGCTCTCTTGCAAGGTGACTGACGTCTGTGAATCCATTCTTGAAAGGGGAACAGACATTGTGACGCTCACTGAGACATGGCTGTCCGGAAAGGAATCAGATAACATAACAATATCCGACCTAACGAACCAACTGCGGAAGTTTAACTTCATCCATGAGCCAAGGAGATCTAAACGTGGAGTTGGTGTTGCTGTTTTGATCCACAACGGTCTTAAAATCAAAAAGCATCAGACTCCTAAGTATGATTATTTCGAATGTCTTGATACCACTGTAACATGCTCGTCGGAATCGATACGCTTGATCACCGTCTACAGACCAGACCCCCATCCGCGGTTTGTTAACGAATTCACCGAAGAATTTGGTCTGATGTTGGAACGTACGGTTGCATCAAATTCGTGTAAGCATGTGCTTATAACAGGCGATTTCAATATTCATATGAACAAATGTGAGGATCCCTATGTCATCAAATTCAATCGTCTCTTGGAGTCCTTCGGTATTACTCAACATGTAATCGCACCCACACATGTCAAGGGCAATATGCTAGACTTGGTGCTTACTCGCAGTAGTGATGTCAGTGCTGTATGTGATATCGAAGTAGATCCATCACTTTCTACTGATCACTTCGCTGTTCATTGTGCACTAAAGATACCAAAACCACAAAATGCTACCAAATCAGTGATCTACAGGAAACTCAAAGACATTGATGCTAAGCTTTTCCGTGAGGATGTTCAGGCTTCGAGTCTTGTGTTAAACCCATGCAACGACTTGGACAATCTGGTGGAGCAATATGACTCTGTACTCCGTAATAATCTAGATAAGCATGCGCCCGAGGTTACCCGCTCAGTAGTGGTTAGGAATAAGGCCCCTTGGTTCACGGATGAGATCTCGCAAGCCAGATTGGTCCGGCGGAGGTATGAAAGGGCATGGCGGAAGGACAAGACTGAGATAAACAGGCAAATCTTACGAGCCAAGAGTTATGCGGTATGTGTTCTCATCAAGCAAGCTAAGCTGTTGTTTCACCGGACCAGGATTGAACCGAGTAGCAACCGTGACCTTTTCAAAATTGTCAATGAGCTTCTGGGGAAAAAGACTGTGTCACCTCTACCAGAACATTCAGACCCAAAAAAGCTTGCTGAGGATTTTAGCGAGTTTTTCAGTGACAAGATCAGGAAGATTCGTAACAGCTTCGAAAATGGTGCCTCTGCTACAGGAACAGCGTCAGGTCGCATAGAAACGAATGGTGACCATGTACTTCGGAACTTTCGCCCAACATCCGAAAGTGAGATCAAGAAGATCATACTCTCTCTTCCGTCTAAGGGATGTTCTCTCGACCCAATCCCTACATCGCTTATGAAAGAGTGTGTTGACTCGCTTCTGCCGACCTTTGTAAAGATCATAAACATGTCATTCGAGTTGGGCCATGTTCCCCCATGCCTAAAGTTTGCGTTAGTAAAACCGCTCCTCAAAAAGCCATCACTTGACAAAGAGGTATTGGGTAACTATCGCCCAGTTTCGAACTTGACTTATCTCTCAAAGCTGATTGAGTGAATAGTGGCAGTGCGCTTGAAGGAACATATGACGGCAAACAGTCTGTATGATCCACACCAGTCTGCCTACAGACAGGGCCATAGCACGGATACAGTACTACTCAGGATTACCAATGATGTACTAACTTCTCTGGATGTTGGAGATGAAGTGTTATTGGTGCTTTTAGACTTGTCAGCCGCGTTCGATACTGTAGATCATGTGATACTTCTTGACAGGCTACACAAACGAATTGGTCTGAACGATATGACATTAAAGTGGTTCGAATCCTACCTTCAAGATCGACAATTGTCGGTAGTAATCAGTCAGTCCTCCTCGAATCGCGTTACTCTTGAATATGGAGTGCCACAAGGCTCCGTACTGGGACCCGTCTTATTCACAATCTATACGTTGCCGCTTAGTGATGTCATGCGTGGAAATGGTGTCCCATACGAACTGTACGCTGATGACAATCAACTCATCTCTTCGTCACGTTGTGGTGATCAATCTCAAGGCACACAGATGGTGAATCAGACTGAGAGCTGCATATCGGATGTTAAGGAATGGCTGTCCGTCAACAAACTCGCCCTAAACGCTCCTAAGACTGATCTGTGTAACATCGTATCCTCTCGTAGAACAGGCTCGGTGACAGGTATCTCAGTAGGAGAAGTCTGGATTCCCAAATCTCCATGTGTTCGTGACCTTGGTGTTTGGATCGATCAGAATATGACTATGCAGACCCATATAAAAATGATCTGCAAGGCCTCGTACGCAAATCTCTACAACATAGGCCGGATAGGAAAATACCTAGATCAGACAAGTCGAGAACGCCTAGTGCATGCATTCGTCACTTCCAGATTGGACTGCAATAATGCCATTTTGTACGACCTTCCAAAGAAGACGATCGCGCCCTTGCAGCGTGTACAAAACACTGCGGCGCGAATTGTGTGCAGGACGAAGAAATCTGAGCACATAACCCCAACACTGTGCGAGTTACACTGGCTCCCAGTGTCTGCTCGGATTGAATTCAAAATCCTCCTGCAGGTATTCAAATGTCTGAGACAATCTGCGCCAACGTACCTCCAGGAACTTCTTTGCACCAAGGAGGTTACACGAACAACAAGATCTGGTTCAACGGTTCTTTGTGAAAAACGAACGAAAACAAACTTTGGGGACCGTAGCTTCGCTGCATGTGGGCCACGGCTATGGAACAAACTCCCCAAGCGCATACAAGATTGCCAAAACACTGACACTTTCAAGGCACAACTAAAACGCACTTATTTACAAGATCACACGGAGAGGGAGCGCCTTGAGCACGGACCAAATCCATGGAAAAGCGCTATACAAAAACTTCATTATTATTATATTATTATATTAAATAGAGCTAGTTCTAGTTTGTGATTCATTTTGATACTTCAGATTTGGGCAGTAGACCAATATAACTTAGCCGTCAGTGTGGTTTTAAGCAGGGAAAACGTATTCGTTTTTCTTAAAGTGCCTTTTTTGGACGGGTGTGTGCAATTGTTTTGTTTATGTCACGTGACCTCGACCATGTCGACGCAAAATTGATATAAAACCACCCTTTTCTGTCATTATTTAGGACGGATATTTCCCTAATAAAAATATAAATATAATTGGCGATTTCTTAGGCATATGTAGCGAATTCCCATGAAGATTTGAATTAGATGTTCTTTAACCTGTTACAACTGGTCTGATTTATTAATTCAGCGCCATTTTGAAAAACCAAAACAAATTGTTTGTAGGATATACAATAATTACTCTCGTTATTTCTCGTCATTATACTCCCGCACACGCGTGTATCTTAAGAGCCCCTCCTAAGAAGGGGGGCTTAGTAAAAAATCTTAATCTCAACACATCTAGCCAAAGAGAACAAACAGTACAGAGTAAGTTGTGTCTTTGTTGGTGGCTTATTATTTTGACTATGGCATCCTATCCTCAGGGTTTGAAAGTGTATGCAGATTGGAGATGGATGCACTGACTGACTCAGTGACTGACTGAGTCTGTATCAAGCATGATTGTGTGTAGGCCTAATGTTTCAGCCTTCTCCACAGGCCATTATAACGGGGCGGGCCGCCCCGTTCAGGCGGGGGGGGGGCGACCTCCTGGGGGAGGGGGACAACATTTATTTCATTTTATTTTTTTAAGTGAAAATAACCTCCCTGAGGAGTTTTAAGCACCTTACAATGCCCAATTCTGCTTCTAAATGACATTAATTACCCTTAAAAGTCATTAAATTTCCAAAACCAAACAAAAAAATGTCTTTAAAAAAATATTTTTTTTGCTGAGCCAAAAAGGGTTTAAAACGCCATACCCGCCCTGTTAAACTGAAATATTGTGGAAAACACTGCTGTTTATGTATGTGTGTGCACCAGTATAAAGATGTTTCTTCACATGGGATAACAATACAATACAACTCAAGCTACAGTGCCTTTGCCCAGCTGTTATAAAGTACAGAAATTCCGTAATTTTAGGGAAATTGTACAAAAACAGTATATTCAATGATAGTATAATGTGCAACACCATAATATCATAATGATAGATAGATTATAGACAATGATAACCGAGAATCCTCTCTCAAAAAAGGCAGATTAATGTCACGTAAGAGTTCGACCTATGAGGCGCCATTTTAAAACATGTGCATGACCTCGTCCCCAATAGCGGCACTACTAGCATCAAGATGTTTCTAGGTCAAGGCCAGGCCTACGCGAGGTCCAGTGCATTATTGATTGGTTTCAACCCCTTCCATGCGACACATCCCGGGGTTGGACCTAAGCAGGCTGGTCTATACTCAGTCTTGGCGCTCCTGAGATGAGATTGTATTGTAAGCCTATCGGCTGTTGAACACCACACCATCAGTCTAAAATTGCTAAGATTATTTTTGGCTCACCGTAGGGGAGTCTATGTAATACCACAGTGTCCGTCGTCCGTCGTCCGTCGTCCGTCGTCCGTCGTCGTATCCTATTTCAAAAACAGTGGCACGTTTCTTAACCGCTAGGGCTATGAACTTGAAACTTTGTACACAGCACCCCCTAGGTCAGGTGACCTCTGACACTGAATTTCGGTCCGATCTGATTCTCAACTTGGCCACCAGGGGGCCAAATGTCGATATCTAAAAAGTGTGATATCTCGCTTATTAGTGACTTGTTTTCGATGAAACTTGTGTTGTAGGTACTCATAGCAAATATACATCTTATATCGTACGGGTTTTTAATTTGACCTACTTTTTAAGTTCACAGAGGTCATATGGCATAAATTGGCCGTTAGAGTGTAAACTATGGCACGTTTCTTAACCACTAAAGCTATGAACTTGAAACTTAGTACATATAACCCGCTATATCACATAGCCTCTGGTGCTGAATTTCAGTTTGATCTGATTCTCAACTTTGCCACCAGGGGGCCAAAAGTGGAAATCTAAAAAGTGTTATATCTCGCTTATAAGTGAATTATTTTCGATAAAATTTTCATGGTAGGTACTCTTAGGAAGAATACATCACATATCTTACGGGTTTTTAATTTGACCTACTTTTCAAGGTCACAGAGGTCATATGGCGTAAATTGGTCGTTAGAGTGTAAACTATGGCACGTTTCTTAACCACTAAAGCTATGAACTTGAAACTTGGTACATATAACCCCCTATATCACATAGCCTATGGTGCTGAATTTCAGTTTGATCTGATTCTCAACTTTGCCACCAGGGGGCCAAAAGTGGAAATCTAAAAAGTGTTATATCTCGCTTATAAGTGAATTATTTTCGATAAAATTTTCATGGTAGGTACTCTTAGGAAGAATACATCACATATCTTACGGGTTTTTAATTTGACCTACTTTTCAAGGTCACAGAGGTCATATGGCGTAAATTGGTCGTTAGAGTGTAAACTATGGCACGTTTCTTAACCACTAAAGCTATGAACTTGAAACTTGGTACATATAACCCCCTATATCACATAGCCTCTGGTGCTGAATTTCAGTTTGATCTGATTCTCAACTTTGCCACCAGGGGGCCAAAAGTGGATATCTAAAAAGTGTGATATCTCGCTTATAAGTGACTTGTTTTCGATAAAATTTTTATGGTAGGTACTCTTAGGAAGAATACATCACATGTCTTACGGGTTTTCAATTTGACCTACTTTTCAAGGTCACAGAGGTCATATGGCGTAAATTGGCCGTTAGAGTGTAAACTATGGCACGTTTCTTAACCAGTAAAGTTATGAACTTGAAACTTGGTGCATATAACCCCCTACATCAGATAACCTTTGATGCCGAATTTTGGCCTGATCTGATTCTTTATTCGGCCACCAGGGGGCCATAATGGAAAAAGGAAGAAGTGCAATATCTTGCTTATTTGAGTGAATTGTTTTCGATAAAATTTTTATGGCAGGGACTTCTAGCAAGGATACACCACATGTCCTAGGATTTTTGGATTTGACCTCCTTTTCTAGGTCACAGAGGTCAAATGGCGTAAATTGGCCATTAGAGTGTAACTATGGCACGTTTCTTAACTGCTGAAGCTATGAACTTGAAAGTTGGTACATGTAACCCCCTACATCAGATAATCTCTGACACCGAATTTTGGCCTGATCTGATTCTTGATTTGGCCACCAGGGGGTCAAAACTGAAAAGGTAGGATGTGCAATATCTCGCTTATTAATGACTTTTTTTCAATGAATTTTTTATTGCAGGGACTCTTAGCAATCACACGATATTGATCTTGTTGATGTCATAGACAATTATTGGTTGGATCATAAACTTATATATACTGCCCTGTCTTATTACTTGACATCAATACACATCTAAAAAAAGTCTTCATGCCTGATTGTGTTCACCATATTCACCTCTAAACTAAGCATGATCCTGCCTACTAAAAGATGTATACGGTGAGCACAATGGCCCCTGGCCGTTTCATTTATATTTACAAAACACAAGGGGTGGGTTAGGGGCAGCGGCATAGCTTGCTTTTTTTTGTTCTGAGGGGGGCAAAGGTCCTCTTTCGCCATTCTTTTTGGCCAAAACTTGCATGAAAAGCACGTTTTGTTGGGGGGGGGGGGGGACCTGGACCCCCTGCCCCCTTTACCTATGCCTCTTATAGTGAGGGGGCTTCCTTTTTACAAATCCTAAGCTAGAAAAGAGGTGGTAACATGACTTTTGGAATGCATGGAACAAGGGAGGCATGTTGTGAATGATGTCTGTAAATTAAAACTATTTCAAAGATTTAGAGAGTCACTGATCTAATACATTCCAACAGAATTGCTGGGGACGAGTTTCTTTGCCGACCTCCATGGCGCTCCATATAATTCGGGGATTCCCAACAATCTTCCGACCAGGTTTCCATTTATAATACAATGTCCGGCGTGTGCTACATATCGATTCTTGGTACCTGTAAACGAGGTCACACATGCTCCAAATTTCCGCGGAAAATTACGGAAATTCCATACTTTATCACAGCCGGCCTTTGCCTGTATGGATGTACATACTGTCTAGTACTTTGTGAATCTCATACAGTACATGAGTAAGAGGAGGGATGTAATGTCTCCATCATCATGTCTAGTTTTCAGCTCTTTTAAAATTCTATGTTGCGAAATATTGTGCTGCGTTCATGCAATGGCATAGGCCTATCACATCATATCTAGCGTAACTAATATTAAGCCACTTCGTCAGTACTGTGCGCAATGCATTGTGGGATAGCAGTGAATGTAAACAAACCCAAAATTGAGATCATTTTTCTTTGTTTTTTTGGCCTACCAGACGCTGCATCAAATCCATGTTAAATTTGATCAATATCAAAGGCTTTCTTTCTTCTTGATAATGGTTAGGACCGCCACAAGATGCCTTTGAATTTGCATGTGTTACACATGCTACTGTTTACATTCACTGTTCCTCGGGATCTGAGCATGCGCATTTGTATTGACGAACTCGCTTATCATTTTGAATAGCCAATCAGATGAAGTACCCCCTGAAGCCCATTTCTGATAGGATGGCTATGAATATATAAGCCATGTGCTGTGTTGATGTTTATTGAGTCAAGAATGGTCGGTGAGATGTATCATGCATTGCACATTGTGTATAGCTAAGTTTCGAAAGTGTGCTTGTTAGCAGAGGTCTAAGATGGGAACTAAAAATGTACACATGAAAATGTATATTTGGTGCATGTTTAGAATTCAGTTGATTTTTGCCAAAGGACACGAGTTCATCAATCATGTGACACTGAAATGGGACTCTCTGTAGCAGAATAGTGGAAGAGAGTCGAATGATTGAACTCGCCTCACTTTGGCAAAAGTGACTGAATTCCAAACTCTCCTACGCATTATTCCCTATACATTTTTTCTAGCTTTCCTGTCTTAATCACTGCTAATATTTTTACATTGTTTGATTTTGCTGATTTTGCACTAGCCTAGGATTTGCAAAATTCTGTACAAAGTCTCTACAAAGTCTAATGACTTGACTCAACTGAAGAACTACACTGTCCACAAAATATAAATATGCAATTTATAGATTTTTAGGCAGCGTTCACGCTGCTGCAAAAATTTCCAGCCACAGATATTTTCTAGGTTACAATAGGAAGGCTCCTTACATTTAGTTTGTAACCACATTTTCCCAATTTTCAAGACACACTCCCCCTTTACACAGACATTGACCCCTCAAGCGAAATGTACTGGTATGCACATTGATCTCTGGTCATGCACAGCTTCTCTGGACATGACCACTGCTTTGTGGAGCATGTGCATCAGTCCCACCTGTAGTGAATCATTGGATTCAGTCTTCTTCCTACCAAAAAAACTTTCATCACCAGAATGCTTCTACAGCACCAAAAAGCCCTGGTCTCTGGAAATGGACTTTGGATCAATCTGCAGAATGTAGCAAGAACAACATGAAATTCCCGATTTCACTAGATTAACTGACTCACCTACAGCCATGTACAAATGCAACAGTGTTTCAAAACCACACATGATGATGCCGACATGTCCCAATCACATGTCCTATCTTTCATGTGATTGCACCACAGGTGAGCACATGGTCCATGGACCATTTCATTTACTTTTCAAATCACTAGTTTCTTCATTCTTTCAAATTGAAAATATCACACCAGAAATAGACATTTCAGTTCAACAACACTAGAGACCTGCCAGTTCATGTATACCAGCACACAAATCCTTTTTATCCCCCGGAGCTTGTGTAGGGGGACATGGTATTAGTACATGGCACCAACTTTGTGCTCGTTTCAACCCTACAGCTTCTGAACGGCTCAAGCAATTTAATCGATACTAGGTGGAAGGAGTGAAGGACATCTGAAGATGTGTCCCACTAAAAATCATCCCGGTGAGATTCCCGGCCTGGCCAGTAGGGGGCAAAATGTTGCGCCGCTCGCCGCTCGCCGGACGCACGTTTCCTGTCCGCTCTATAATTTCTGAACGACAAAATATTTTGGATTGAAATTTGGTGTGCTGATAGAGGGTGGGCCAAAGGTGTGTCGCGTCAAAAATTGGCCGAGTTTGATTCTCCATTTGGCCGCCAGGGGGCCAAAACCAAAAACCCATAAAGTGTTAGAACTCGCTTAATATTTGTCTGATCTTTACCATATTTTTATGGTAGACTATAGATACATGATATATCACCCGGGTTTTTAGTTTCATTCATTTTTTTGCACTATAGGGGGCACTTCCTGAAAATCATGAAAATTCCCTTCCGCTCTGTAACTTCTGAACGACAAAATATTTTTGATTGAAATATGATGTGCTGATAGAGGGTGGGCCAAAGGTGTGTCACATCGAAAAATCCGCCAAATTTGATACTCCATTTGGCCGCCAAGAGGCCAAAACCAAAAACACATAAAGTGTTAGAACTCGCTTAATATTCGTCCGATGTTTACCATATTTTTATGGAAGACTAAGCTAAGATAGATACACGATATATCACCCGGGTTTCTGCCCTATAGGGGGTGCTTCCTGAAAATCATGAAAATCCCTTCCGCTTTGTAACTTCTGAACGACCAAATATTTTGCATTGAAATTTCCTGTGCTGATAGGTTGGGCCAAAGGTGTGTCGCGTCGAAAAATCAGCCGAGTTTCATTCTCGATTTGGCCACCAGGGGTCCAAAACCAAAAACAGTGTTAGAACTCGCTTAATATTTCTCCGATCTTTACCAAATCTTTATGGTAGACTTGGCTAACAAAGGTACACGATATATCTCTCGAGTTTTTAGTTTCATACATTTTTCTGCCCCAGAGGGGGGAACTTCCTGAAAATCATGAAAATTCCCTTCCGCTCTGTACCTTCTGAACGACAAAATATTTTGGCTTGAAATTTGGTGTGTCACGATACTGGGACACCCAACTGAACCATAAACTTCAGTCAATGACCGCCAGGAACATCACACGGATTCAAACTACACATTTTTCAAAAAACACCCAACAGCGACGGGGGACATTCAACGCTATGCTTGTCAACCTATCAATCAGTCCAAACCCTCTCAGCTGAGCGCCAGGTAATTGGGCCTCTTGTTCTCACTAGCCAAAGCCGAATATGTATGGTTTATAGTCTGGTCTATTTACAGCATGTCTGCCATGCTAGTATAAAAACTTTTAAAGATAAAATTTCCTTAAAAAGCCTAGGCACAGGGGTTACATAAGTGGCCGGCACCCAAAGGGTTAAACATGTCACAAGTGCTGTAATCAACCATTTTTGAGGTCGTTTTTCTTTGTCTAAAGTCACTGCTGTAGAAATGTACAGTAAACGCATGTATAAATATTATAAAGGGTCACATCTTGCCTCTTTACTCAGCTTGTTTTTCTCGTCCAAGCTCTTGCTGTCCATCCTTGATGATTCAGCAGTCAATATGTTTAACTATTTTACATTTTCACCCACAATCTATTTAGATAATTTAACTGTTTTAATTGGTAGATTTTAAAAAAGAAGAAGTATTTTCGAAGTTACTGTGTTTTGCAGCTGATGTTTGTGCGGAGATCATACTTTATTAGTGCTTCTGAAGGAACACAATACCTACTGAAAGATGTGGTAATGGGTCATATATGTGTTCCTGAAAGACCCTCTAAAAATACTGAAAAATTGACTAATTCAGGGGGAACATACTGAAGGGGCTATTCAGGGGTTGGTAGCTCAGCCACCAGCGAAAGTTGTTTGGTCAAAGCAGCAGACAACTAAATCGCTTTCCAAGATGAAGATTCAAAGCCGGGATCGGAGAAAGTTTTGACATGGATAAACAGTCCTACATAATTTAGAGCGACGGGTCTTTCGTTGTTTCGAAATTGGATCCTTTTGACTCAATTAAAACCCGGCCAATTCTAAAGATAATTGGATGCAGGTGGTTGACCCCGATTCCAGGTCAAAATAAAAGATAACGTGGTAAAAAGTGTAGAGAGAAGTGTAGATTCGAGATTGAACTGGATGCGAGGATGCATATGATATTTGTGGAGGCCGCCATTGTTGGGATGATGGCGGGGACTTTCCCAAGTTTTCTAGCACTGAAATTGCATGTTGGATTTTGAAAAAATATCGTGATAAGTAGAGGGTTTAATGCTTTTGGGAACTTTGGAATATAATCTTCTGGGTTGTTAACTGCTGCTACTCACGTAGGTAGGCCAAAATATTCATGTGTTCTGAATTAAATAAACTTTCGTCCCGCCCACCGTCATTGCGTCATTGGTGACACACCCTTTCACAACAATGTGCAATGTAATATTTTCCGATGCTGCCAAACGATTTTACTTTTCAATCGTTGCAAAGTCGCTTCATCTATCGAAAACTTTCTCGTTTCAATATCATTTCAGCTTGATAATCGTTACAAAATCGTTGCACTTTTTTGAAGCAATGAATTCCGGAACGATAAGCAAGTGAATTTTGGTTGCTATTTGCTAAGCAAATTCCTGCGTGTGATTTGGAGATAATCTAGATGTAACTGGCGGCTTTCATGGACCAGTGCAGTTTTTTGGGCGGGAATGGCCAGCCAAACATAAATGGGCCCATAGAAGACCTGATATCCACTCAGAAGTTCCTGGGTCATTTCAAATGTTCGCTGTGACTACAGTAATGAAAGGCAGTGTGGCTCTTATCTACTTACCCTTTAACATCCCTTTTCAATTCATTCTGTCGCATCTACCTGAGCCAACAATGACCATTGCGTTGACCTGGATTTAACTTGATTTGAATTTCCTGCTCTTGTAACTCTGAGCATTTCAGGGCAAAAATCATCTCCTGTAAATGAAGGTAGAAGGTTATAGGTTTGTGGGATTTTAACCAAAATTATCCACAGTTCGGGTCTCACTTTCTTTGTTTAGTACAGGTAAAAACAATTAGAGTTAATTTGCAAAATAGGCAACTGTTTTGAATTACATGCAGCAATAAAATCATAAAATACACATGCTATGGTGCTGGTTTTGGTGTTTCTGGAAAGGTTTTTTTCAAGCCCTTTCCAGAAATAACAAGTTGTACATGATTGCATCACTTTCCTTTTTTTTGTCATACCTACATGAACATTACCCGAGGTGAGCACATGGTCCTTGGACCATTTCATCTTTATTTCTTCATAATTTGGCAGGCAGCTATGTTGGGTATCAAATTTTGCTATTTTGAAGCCTTTGGTTGCAGCTGGAGTGAGTGAATGGCTGGTGTATCTAATAAGCCTCTGATATACATATCACCCAGGTTTTCGATATGACCTATTCTTCATGGTCATATGGTTCAAGCTCTTAAATTTCACTAATAAGTGGCACATTTTGTCATTATTTGTCCAAGAGTCTTTGGTGTATATGCGTGATATAGCCATACCAATATGTAAACAAAATTGAAGTTGAATTGAAAGAGACTTACCAGGTATTTTCCATGTTTTGTACATTTTACACATGTATTTCAGCTTCTTTAATATTATTTTTTTAATATTATTATTTTCCCAAAGTGTTTTTCTGCACCTTAAAAAAAATGGTTTAAATCTGCTCCAGTGTCTGAAATTGCAACATGAACTTAGCTCTAGATCTGGACCTTGCCTCTCAACCTGCGAGTTTAAAATAATTTCCCAAAATTACACTCTCCTGGTATCCCATTCTTCAAATTGACTCGGAGGTCAATTTCTAGTTTGTTCATTTGTCTATGTGGCATCATTACCAACCAATTAAATTAAAGCCAACATAAATTGCTGTCAATGGGTTTTCCTTATTTGGTCACCCTTACTCATCTTGTGTGTCATTCGAGTTTTCGTTCATTGGTGGGTGTCACTGGTGATTATGCTGTGCAACCTTGCTTCCACATAGCTTCAGGTGTGGAGTTTGTATGCATCGTTACTGTATACAATCCCGTTCCCAGTAATGCGCAACGGAGATAAATTCCCAACTTCCTTTCGGTTCTCTTATCTGCTAAGTACAGGCTTTGCAGTTTGCCAAAGAGGGATTTTACTGGCTGGAAATGCTTGGAAATCACATCATGGATAAGCCGAAATCATTTTTTTTTTCGTCTCCCTTCGCGCTTCCCCCAGCTCACCCTACGGGCGACCATGGCTGTCTACCACTGCTTTATCCAGTTTCACAACCAGCTCCGATTCCCATGCCTGCATTATTTTGATGTGGCCTTAGAATTTTCAGCATTTCAATAATATCAAAGAATATATATTGAAACTGTTTATGAATGTAAGAAGGAAAACCATCCTGAAAAAATTTTATGCAATGTTCATCATACATTATGACCCATATGAAACAAGTAGTCTTTAAAAAAGACTGAAAGGGTGGTTCAAATTGTTGGCAGGGCAGGGACTGAGGTTTTTGCGCATATGATGGGGGCAATCTGGGCAGGAGTTGTTGAAATGTGATGTGGTATCATCAGAGGAACCTGTCATAGATGTTTTCATTGTTAATCTATATAGGTAGCAGTGTTCAGGAGAAATTACCGACACACATACTGCATGAATTGAATTAGCTGGCCAACACCAGGAGATCAAAATAGGCCTATATTCATCATTATACATGTTCTAGGATGACTTGAGAAATAGACGCATGATCAGTCCCATAGGAATTTGTCCGCATTCAGTAGGCCTATGAAGCTTAGGAATGCAATAGCGAATTGATCTGTAATGGCTTATTGCTAGAACATGTATAATGATAAATATAACCCTATTTTGAACTCCTGGTGGTGGCAAGCTAAATGTATACAGTACTGTATTTACCGTAATTCAACTGGGTGGCGCACCAAATCAGGTGATTCGAAATTCCCACCACGTTTACCTGCGAACTCAACTGGCAACGACAACGATTTACACAGCGCAGATTTTTTGGCGACTAAATGTTGAATATCTGCAAAAATCAAGTTGCTAATCCACCAAATCAGGATGAAAGGCGAATATCACTGTTAATGCGATTCTGCTGTGAAAAAGTGTAGCATTTGATGGCGCCAGCAAGCTAAAATGTGTACATTCACATCGTGTATTGACAGCTTGACCTCCACAAGCAGACAACCGACTCAATATAAGATTACTGCGCTATACATCGGCGATGTATGGAACAAAATGGGTATTAAATAAATCATTTATTCAGCAGGTTGTAGCGGCTATTAGTAAATTCAAGCGGGCAAATCAAGCTGAGATTAATCTAAGGGATCTAGGCAGAATAGTAATTTGTCTTTTTGGACGTTACAAACATGAGAACTAATTTGTTCACGCAGATGCAAACATGGGACTATAGAGGAGTAAAAACGAATAACCAAGCACTGATGGTGGTTCGCAATCGAACCACCAAAAAGGATTTTTGGCTCACCGTTCCGGTGAGTCCATACAACACTGCAGTGTCTGTCGTCCGTCATTGTCGTCCGTATCCCATTTCAAAAACAGTGGCATTTTCTTAACCGCTAGGGCTATGGACTCAAAACTTTGTATGCGTGACCCCCTAGGTCAGATGACCTTTGACCCTGAATTTCGGTCCGGTCTGATTCTTAACTTGGCCAACAGGGGTCAAAACTGAAAACATAAATAGTGTGATATCTCACTTATTAGTGATTTTTTATGGTAGGTACTCCTAGCAAGGATATATCACATATCATACGTGTTTTTGATTTGACCTACTTTTCAAGGACACAGGTCAAATGGCGTAAATTTGCCGTTTGAGTGTAACTGTATTATGTTTCTTAACTGGTAGGGCTATGAGCTTGGAAGTTTTTATGCATGACCCCCAGGTCAGATGACCTCTGACAGCCATTTTTGGTCTGATCTGATTCTTGACTTGGCCACCAGGGGGCCAAAACTGAAAACCAAAAAGTGTGATATCTCACTTATTAGTGATTTGTTTTTGATGAAATTTTTATGGTAGGTACTCCCAGCCAGGACACATCACATATCATAGAGGTTTTCGATTTGACTTATTTTTCAAGGTCATAGAGGTCAAATGGCGTAAATTGGCCTTTTTGAGCGTGACAGTGGCACGTTTCGAAACTGCTAGGGCTATGGGCTTGAAACCTTGTACACAAGACCCCCTAGGTCAGGTTACCTCTGACACTTAATTTTTGGTCTGATCGGTTTCTCGACTTGGACACCAGGGGGCAAAAAGTGAAAACCTAGAAAGTGTGATATCTCGCTCATTAGTCATTCGTATTCGATAACGTTGTTATGGTTGGTGCTCCAAGCAAGGATACATTGCATAATATACAGGTTTTTGATTTGACCTACTTTTCAAGGTCCATTGTCAATTAAGTCGTTACCTAAATACCGGTGAGCACAATGGCCCCTGGCCTTTTCATTAAAATATTTGTGGCCTGAGTAAAGCTAAATTTGCCAACTTTTTGCCATCTTTGCATGGTTCTCTTTGTTTCCAGGTGAAGCAAAATGTCAAGAAAAGAGACACTAGTTCTACACCACCCAAGAAAAAACTGCGATCTACAGATACGCTACCAGCAAGCCAGCCAATCACTAGTGATTATGAAAAATATGAGAGTGATGTTGGATCTCCAGATTGTCTGGAATTTCCTCCTTGTTTACGTGGACAGCACGGTATTGAGCTCTTAGCAGACGTTGAAAATTCCTGTTTGGAGCCTACACTCACGAATTCAATGATCCTTGGCATGACTGTTGAAGCTACATTTGTGAGTATAATAATTCACCTTTGCTTTGGTAAACCTCGCATAACACAGACTTCTCTTATAACATATGGGCGGTTATTTCCGCATCAATAGAGGTTGTCTCAAATAGACATTTTATGTCGTGTTATGACTCGAATAGACGTTTTGGTGGCGCTTGTTTTAACAGAGACATACCTGAAATAAACTTATTGTGTCGTATCTCAAATAGACATACACTCGAATAGAGCATTTATATTTTATTTTTATATTGTCGTGTTTTCAGCTTTTTGTTAATAACTCAAATAGACGTTTGGTGTCGCTTTTCAAATAGACATACACTCAAATAGACGTTTGGTGGCGCTCGTATCTCAAATAAACATATATTGTCGTGTTTTCAGCTTTTTGGCTCACCGTTAGGGGAGTCTATACGATAGCCCTGTGTAGTCGTCGTCGTCGTCGTCGTCGTCGTCCGTCGTTGTCCGTATCCTGTGTGGCACGTTTCTTAACCGCTTGTGCTATGAACTTGAAACTTTGTACACATGACCCCCTAGGTCAGAGGTACTCTGACACTGAATTTCGGTTAGGTCTGGTTCATGACTTGGCCACCAGGGGGCCAAAACTTAAAACATAAAAAGTGTGATATGTCTCTTATTAATGATCCGTTTTCAATGAAAAAATGATGGTAGGTACTCCTAGCAAGGATACATCACATATCATCGGGGTTTTGATTTGATGTACTTTTCAAGGTCACAGAGGTCAAATGGTGGAAATTGGCTGTCAGGCCGTAACTATGGCACGTTTCTTAACTGCAATGACTATTGATCCCAAATTTGGTACACATTTACCCCTTAGTCAGGTGATCTCAGGGACCGAAGTTTGGTCCAATATGATTCACCACTTGACCACTAGGGGGCAAAATCCAAAAACCTTAAAAATGTAATTATTCCTTAACTTCTTGCCCGATTGCCACCAATTTGATATCATGGGTACATCTAACCACCATACAGTATATGTCACACAGGTTTTTAATTTGACCTTCTTGTCAAGGTCACAGAGGTCAAATGGCGTAAATTGGCCGTCGGGCCGTAATTATGGCACGTTTCTTAACTGCAATGACTATTGATCACAAATTAAGTACACATATACCCCTTGGTCAGGTGATCTTAGGTACTGAAGTTTGGTGCGATCTGATTTTCCGTTTGGCCTCCTGGGAGGGGGCCAAATCGTAAATTCTTCAAAATGCCATTATTCATAGTAATTACTTGCCCGATTGGTACCAATTTTATATCATAGGTACATCTAATTCTAAGAACCATTTGATGTGTCACCCAGATCTTTTTTGATTTGACCTACTTTTCAAGGTCACAGAGGTCAAATGTACTGTAAATTGGCCATTTTGGGGAAATTGTAATTGCTTGGACCTACATCAAACCTAACACTACATGACACAATACCATGCTCTTTATCCATCTTTCCTCCGCATGAGGTGAGCACAATGGCCCTGGCCATTTCATTGTGTATAACTCAAATAGACGTTGGTGTCGCTGTTCCGCAAAAATGGAAGTTCCCCAAATAGACGTTGTGTGGCGCTGGAATCAATTTGAACGACGGCAACAGCGATATTGACATTATCATTGCAGTAAGCGGCGGCGCTATAGCATGTATTGCATGTAAATTTGATGTACTTGTTTCTCTCTTCTTCTGCCATAGCTAAATACACTGACAATCCAAATACAATTAAAATGAAATGGTATTAAGTCTCGATTTTCCTTAGATACGCGCGCAAATAGCCATGTGCACTGCTTAGAGCAATTACAATAATATCGTCGTGGCAGATAAACCAATTACAAACTTGCTCCAGAATTGCCACACGCCAGCGCCACACAATGTCTATTTGGGGAACTTCTATTTTTGCGGAAAAGTGACACCAAACGTCTATTTGAGTTATACACAAAAAGCTGAAAACACGACAATATATGTTTATTTGAGATACGAGCGCCACCAAACGTCTATTTAAGTGTATGTCTATTTGAGATACAACACAATATGTTTATTTCAGGTACGTCTCTGTTAAAACGAGCGCCACCAAACGTCTATTCGAATCATAACACGACATAAAATGTCTATTTGAGACAACCTCTATTTATGCGGAAATAACCGCCCATAATAACAGACTAACTTTTTATCCCCTTCCAATATATTTCTATGGCTAAGTCTATTACAAATAACGGATTTCGCATAAAACGGACATAAATCGCCGGTCCCAATTGGTACGTTATATGTAAGGTTTACAGTGTACATGTTGTTATGAGTATGAACAACAAAAGGTGCTGTCAACTTGACGTCCTCCTTTCACCAGAAATTCAATGGGCCGTTTGAGTGTGTTATATGGCACGTTTCTTAACCGCTAAAGCTATGTACTTGAAATTTGGTGCACATGACTCCCTTCGCCATATAACACTAACAGCAGACACCGAATTGCAGTCCGATCTGATTCTTGACTTGGCCACCAGGGGGCCAGAAGTGGAAACTTAAAAAGCGTGATATCTGTCTTATGAGTGACTCGTTTTTGATAAAAATTTTATGGTAGGTTCTCCTAGCAAGGATACATCACATATCTTACGGGTTTTTGATTTGTCCAAATTTTCAAAGTCACATAGGTCAAATGGCGTAAATTGGTCGTTTCAGTGTTACTATGGCACGTTTCTTAACCGCAAAAGCTATGAACTTGAAATTTGGTACACATGACTCCCTCCGTCATGTTACCTCTTATACTGAATTTCGATCCGATCTGATTCTTGACTTGGCCACCAGGAGGTAAAAACAAAAAAAAGTTGCAATATCTCGCTTATTAGTGACTTGTTTTCGATGATATTTTTATGATAGTTACTCCAAGCAACGATACATCACATGTCATGCCGACTTTGGTTTGACCTATATACTATACATGTAGCATGTTTCTTACCCAGACCAAACTGCGTGTTAAAATGTTGAGGTTGCATCAATCATATCTGGGACAGTCCCAGATACATGGCTACTACGTTGTACTCTAGGTACATTGTTTTCTATGGCAAGGGTCAGTATCAGGCAAGGTCTACCTTAGGGCGCCGGCGGGTTTATATTTTCTCTCGTCGAACAGTGGTCGACAGTGGGTGCCAAAGGGTAACCACATATGAACCAAAGTCAAGAGCTCTTTATTTTCCAAATACAGTACAACCTCCTTGCGGACACCTCTACCAGGCAGACACCTCTACCAGGCGGACACCTCTACCAGGTGAACACCTCTACCAGGCGGACACCTCTGCATTACGGACATGTTCGTTCAGTCCCCTTTTTTTCTAAGTCATTTACTTTAAACAAAACCTCGGTAGGGCGGACACCTCTCCACTCCGAATTGCGGACACGGCCATGATGACTTTTGGTCCAATCACCTCGCAATAACGGACAGTAAATAAAAACAATGGCTTCCCGTGTTCACTTAGATAGTCGATTAGATCTAACAGGTGTGAAGTTTGCGTAATTGATGAACATAATTAGACTTTAAGTTCATTTAATTACATGGTGGAATGAATTTAATGTCCATTGCTTTCCTAATTAAAACCAAATGTATTGTTTAATTATCTTCAATGTTCATCACATTGCCAAGCTACTGTTTACTGTAACATTTAACAGTTGTTTGTCCGCATATATGCATGTTGGCAAATTAATATTACCTCCTCTAGAAATGCCAATAAAGTAATTTCAAGTCCGCATATAAATGGCATCAAATTATTACAGTTAATATTCGCAACTAAATGGAATATGTAATATGTAGGCTTCACGACCCCTGTGTTCATATACATGAACACACTTTTTGGACAATAATGGCATAACCTCCCTATTAAGGACACCTCTACATTGCGGACACCAACGCCCAGTCCCATGGATATCCGCAATAGAGAGGTTGTACTGTATTACACTTCTTGATCATATTTTTGGATAATTTGAAAATAAAACTTATTCGAGCTAAGATCGTTTTTTGGTTGTAAATTAAAAACTTTCCACTTTTGCGTGACAGAATATCAGCTTGCCCTCTATACAGAAAGAGAAATGGTATGGCCTAAGCGAACTAAAAATACGGGTTATGACTGCATCGGTGTAGAAGTCGGCATTAGATATGAAAATAAAACTTATTCGAGCCAAGATCATTTTTCGGTTGGAAATTAAAAACTTTCCACTTTTGTGTGACAGAATGTCAGCTTGCCCTCTATGCAGAAAAAGAATTGGTGTGGCCTAAGTTAAATAAAAATACGTGTCATGACTGCATCGGTGTTGGTGTCGGCATTAGATATGGTTGGCACGTTTCGTTACCAGTGAAGCCGCTGAACTCAAACTTGGTAGACATACCCCTTGGTGACCGTTGTCACTCAGAGACCAAATCATGGCCCGAAAAGATTCATGGTTTGGCCACCAGGGGGTGAAAAATTTACTAAATAAAAAAATGCAATAACTCCTTTAATACTGGTCCAAACATTTTGGAAGTTTTATGGTAGGTACTTTTAGCAAGGACGGATCACATATCATCCAGGTTTTCAGTTTTACCTACTACATGTAGGTCACATAGGTCACATAGGTCAAAGTGTCCCGTTGGCATCACCCTTAGACAGTTGTATGATTGTAACTACATTAGCTTCATATTCAAACTTGGTACCATATTATCAAGTATTTCATTCCTACTGGCCACTGGGGAGCACTAACCTATAACACTGTTGTTAATTTTGCATTTCATAATAACTTTAAACAATGCTTCTCTTTTCTTATTCTAGGTGAGGCTGACCTGTCTTGATATAGAGCTCAACGCTTTCAAGAAAATTCAGGAACAAGAACCACAAAATGCTGTTAAAAGAATAGGAACCATATATTACACCAAAGCATTTGACATGTTGATGAGGGATGGTCGAAAGAATTTGATTTTTATCATGAGATATTTGCTTCTCCTGTCGAAGAATCATTCAGCTAAATGGTTACCCAGGGATTAGAAAAGCAAAGCCATACATTGTAGGTGTTCTATACATGTAAGTCACTTCATACAAAATTGGTAGCTCTTTAGATTTTATTATTGGCCAGGGATATATTGCGAGTTTCTTCCTGTTCAGTTTTGCTCAGGAATAGTCTTTGGTGGCAATCCACTCTCAATGACGCATGACATGAAGCAACTGGATTTCCATTCATTTTGTAAGCATCCAACTGGGCTCAATGAGAAAACACTGTTAAGAGAGCCGAGCTTGCCAAATAGCCACTTCATTTGTGTACAATGAAATATACAGTCTATAACCATAATTGTTATATGGTACATGCTACACATGTTTAGTAAGTTATGAGCTTTTCAGTGATATTGTTTCATCAAAGCAGTCGGGCATTGGTAAATTTCACCTTCTCTGTGGTATACCACTACCAGCATTTATATTGCATGTAGAGCATTCAAACTAGATAGAAGGGTATTATCGGAGGTGGGCATTCACATTATATGAACTGTTAGGTAGCATAGCAAAACTAATATACGTCCAAAAGAGACTAAATGTTTTTTTTATTTGGGGGAGGGGTCTGTACCGTGCCAACTCAAGAATTGATCCAACTACAAAATATTTGTTCCAACTATAGTATGCCAATAAGCGAAGTAAGAAGTTGAAGATCTACCCGTAAGATGGCTCTTCTGAAGTTAACTACCGGGTATCAACCTCGGTTGACGTTCGATCTGGGTAGTTGGCCTATCAAATTGGAAGCTTTCCTGAATGCTTGTCTGTGTCAGCAATTTGGCAAGTTCGGCCGGTTAGAGAGTTACTTTTATAATAATAATAATGACAATAATAATATTTATTAACCCCCAAGATTGGGGAAAAATACAGACTATACCATTATAGTTTCTCTGTAATTTTCGGTGTAGCTTAAAGCCATGCTTCAAGACCAGGTTAAGCCCGGTTTAGATTTGTTCCGAGTGTCCGGGAACAAATGGATTCAATTCCGTGCTTCTATCTCCAAGATCTTAAGTCGCTATAATGATACTTCCGGTAGTTAGGGGCCCGTGATGTTGGTATTAGTATTCAGGTGACTGTTATGCACAGCTGGCGGTAAGGGACATTGGTTGTGTTTAATTGTAATTATATTCCTCAACAAGCGAGTAAAGTTTTGATGTACATGTACTATACATTGCCTGAGATAGGGGTTACTCTCATAGGTAGGGTAGGGACATATTTCCAGCGGGACTTGTTAGTAATTGCTACACCAGGCGTGTCTTTGTGAAAGAGCCCCCTTTCCCTTCAACGGAACCACCCACACTTTTGTAATAGGCACTGGGTGTAACATATTCGAATTCAGTATTTTGGGATGAACATCCCGGCCTGAATGAGACAGAAAACTGAATGGGCAAGAGGTGGGGGTGTTAGATGTGGGGGGGGGGGGGTACCAGCATTTAGCTGTATTGGGGGTATATTACGGCACTGAAAACAAATAACTCAAACAAATTATGAAGAAGTTACCAAAATGATATAATGTGAGTTCACCACCGGTTCGAAAACATATTAATTTGATCAAGCAGTATTCTCTCTCTTGCTTTAGTGGCGAGCGTTCTTACAGGGCATTTCTCAAACCTTGACCACCACAGAAAGCGCAAGTGAATAAGTGGCAGATGGCATTGTCAGGAGTTTTATTAAAAAATTATTTCTCGTTGTCTGATGCATTATTTCAGTTAGACTTGAACTATATTGCTCTACCAGAAAACATGATTTCTACTTTTTGGCTCACCGTAGGGGAGACTATACAACACCGCAGTGTCCGTCGTCCGTCGTCGTCGTCGTCGTCGTATCCTATTTTTAAAACAGTGGCACGTTTCTTAACCGCTAGGGCTATGGACTCAAAACTTTGTATGCATGACCCCCTAGGTCAGATGACCTTTGACACTGAATTTCGGTCTGGTCTGATTCTGGCCACTAGGGGGCCAAAACTGAAAACATAAATAGTGTGATATCTCACTTATTTAGAATTGTTTTTGATGAAATTTTTATGGTAGGTTCTCCTAGCAAGGATATATCACATATCATACGTGTTTTTGATTTGACCTACTTTTCAAGGTCACAGAGGTCAAATGGCATAAATTTGCCGTTTGAGTGTAACTGTGGCACGTTTCTTAACCAATAAAGCTATGAACTTGAAATTTGGTACACACAATTAATAGATGTGCGCTGAAGTGACGGCTGCCCTTCCATTTAGCTCCTACAAAGACTATGTTTTAAACCGTTTTTCCACCTTCCATCAAGAAAATTTTAAGTGGATATGATTTTTAGATATGTCTGGATTGTAGTAGTCCAGGTGTGGTGCAGATTGCTTTTTCTCAAGGAAAGGTTATCTGACTGACTTTTTTTTTGACCAAAGAGGCCATTTTTTATCTGTGAATGTACACAATCAAGTACTATGTGTATTATTCAGTACTAGCGCGGGACCCGTGGGGATGGGGCAATTTCTAGGATGGACTAAGTCGAGGGGTGACATGTTGGGGATATCCTTGAAATAAAGGGTAGAGATCGTTCTTAAGGCAGGAACAGTACGTGAACGTAGTATGAATCAGAAGACGACACAAAATGTCATTTCTATAAAAGTTGGTAATGTTTTGAAAAGTTTGTTGTCAATTAATGAAATGAAATGAAATGAAATTTATTTGCCAAAACACAATCTTTGCGTATAAGGCACGAAACACGAATACAAATGTACATCCCATCAAAATATGAAAACAATAAATTTACAATATAACCACAATCCCACGTTGCTATCGTTGCAGCACATTACAGGTGTATGAAGGTTGGGTAGCATCATGTGGGCTCTTGGTTCAGAGGATTTCCTTATAGACTATATTCTGAGTGTGGGATTGGCTCTGACGAGTTGATGGATTAATTTGCACTGTGATACTGCTGAGTGATTTTGTCCGTGAGAGCGCAACATATAATTGTCCATGGGAGAAGACTGGCTTTGGAAGGTAGATCCCTTTGGTGTGGAATGTTTGGCCTTGGGCCTTATTGATGGTGATAGCGTATGCTAGTCTAATCGGGAACTGGTGGCGCTGTTGTGTGAAGGGCAGGTTTGCATCGGATGGTGCGAGTTTGATGCGCGGAATGAAGACACGTTTGTTGACGTGGGTGCCGGTTATGATATCTGCATGTATTGTGCGTGGATAGAGTGCTACAACTTTCAGTCTTGTGCCATTGCACAGGCCTCCTTTTATATCCAGATTGCGGAGTAGCATAATTATTGCGCCAACTTTTAGTTTCAGTATATGTGGTGGCATGCCTGTTGGGGTGAGGGAGTTCAGGAATTCCATGGGATAGTGTGTTTGTTCAGTTGGGTCTTCGCAAATAGCCGAGTCACTGCTGATGTAGGTTTGTGCAGTCGTTGGTATTTTGTCCAGAATGAGTTTGTTGAGCTTGAGAGCATCTTCGTTTTTTGGTGTCAGTAAGACAGTGTCCTGAATGACTGGGCTAGTCATGTCCTGGAAGACGTCGTTGACTATATCAACGGATAACTTGCACTGTGATGGGATGTCAATCGAGTATGGTATGTCAGTGAGGTTGCTCTGGAGGGTACCGTTGCCGACGGTTAGAAGCCACGTTGAGAAGTCCTGTGCTGCAGCATCGGCACGCATGTTCTTGGTGAGGTGGAAGCGTAGGATTTGAGGCCATAGCGGGGAGTTTTTTATGCAGTTCTCAATGGTTTTTGTACGGGATGCCCTGGGAGTAAATGGTAGGACCTGTCTAAAATCTCCTCCAAGTAAAATGATTTTGCCACCGAAGAGGGTGTTGTTGTTGCCGGTGATATCCCTCAAGCAGGTATCGATGGCATGGAGCGCATGGAGAGGCAGCATGGACACTTCATCAATAATGAAAAGGGTAATGGCACGCAGGTGTTTTGCTTGTGCAGACTTTGGGGTGACGTTGCAGGTGCTTGTATCCAAGATCGGAACTGGCAGTTTGAATAGGCTATGGACTGTGCATCCATTCCTGAGGAGTGTGGCAGCGATTCCTGTCCATGCAGTAGCATGTACCTGGAAATATTTAAAAGAATGTTTCGTTATTGTTTTTAGGGTTGTTGTGATGGCGTGGTGAAAGAATCAAAGAATTAGTGTGGAGAATTAAGTTTTTAGTTAAATGTTTGGAGGCCTGTTGACATGCATCTTTGATTTAATTTTTTTGTTTGATTGCAAAAGATGATGAAAATGCCTTCTCACTTCAGATGTGAAATTTTTATTAACATCTGATCAAGCAAGTATTTTTAGACTGTGTCTTACTTTGATGTTTCTGATGGAGAGCATTGAAATGATCGTGTTATAGACTGTTGTCTTCCCAGTTCCACCTGGTCCGTCAAGGTAGTAGACGTGAGGCTGAATTTGCGAGTTGGGATCGGATGTGTTGATGGAGGCTGTTATGATCGTGTCGACTATCAATCTTTGGTCATTATTGAGGAGCTCGTAGGGAAGGCTTATGTCATTTATTTCTGGTTGGTTGTACTCTGGCAAGTCGTCTGTTGGAAGCGGCGTTGGCAGGTTGAAATGTGAGCAGGAGAGACCTGAATAGAAATGGAATAAGGATGATTTGGTATGATTTGTTTTGAAATGGTTGAAATGGTTTCTGGTTGGTTTTGCTGCAAGACCTGGCAGTAAATTATTTACCAGATTGTGCCAAGATGTTGTTGATGTGTAGTAGTGCCATATTCTCTGCGGTGTGGTGGTTGTGGCTGCGGGCATAATCTTCCATCATGCTGTCTTTGAATTGATGCCATAGTTGTTGTGGGTCGAGAGGATCGCAGTGCGAGCAGATTACAGCAAAGAGTAGGCGTAGTTGGTGTGGCATCTGGAATGTGACTGCCTCTGCGAGTGTGTGCTCCCATTGGGTATCGTCGGTAAGCAAGTTGCGTAGTTTGCAGGCGGCATGGAAGGGTGGAGCTAAGACATCATTGACTGTTCGTAAATCTTCATAGGACTTGGCACCAGGAACGTGGAGAAGAAGTGTTCGTAGGGCAAATCTCTCTGTGTCTTTGGGGTTTGTGGACATTCTTGCTATGATCTTCTCTCCCCCTCTTTTTCGGGGTTTCCATGTTTTGCTTGAACGGTCAAAGACGAAGTGGTTTGGTATATCTGTATAGATGTACTCGGTGGCTGCATTGGTTGTGGAGTTGAGGTGGAACCATGCTGTTAGGAGCGTTTTGGTGGTATGTGCTAAGGCAGTGAATTCTTGTCCTGGTTGGAAATAGACTGTTTGTTGTTGTGGCAGATGTACTGGTAGTCGAACTATGCTATGCGATTGGCTGTGCATGTGGTACTCGGATAGGCGCCATACAGCTTCCGGAGGACTTACATATCGTGTGTCGAGGTAGGTTGTTATTTCATCATGGTCGAGAGTGGCAGTGGCTTGAACCTCTATGTTTGCACTGTCATGGCCTTTATATATATATTTAAATATATATTTGATGCTCTTGACAGTCATGCAGGCCACTAGGTTAATATGGGCATTGTATTTCCGGAGCAGCCATGGGTTGTAGGAACAACATATCTGAAAATAGATCAGGGGAAAGACGTGACGGCTCCTGTCCGATTTTTCAGTATTTTAAAAGGAATGGATAAATTTTTGATGGTAGGGTCAATCGATATTAATGTGTTAATTTTTTTATTATATAATTCTTGTGAGGCTGATGCTTAGGTGAAGAATTTGGATTTGTGTCAGGCTTAGGTTGGCTATTGAGAATTGTGTTCCGGTACTGTTACATTACATTGTATGTGCTTACCTGTTGTCAACTTCGGATGATCCAACTGAAGCGATTGTGCCATTGGGTGATATGAATAAAGAGTAGTAAATGCTTTTATCTAAAACTCCATGTACATTTACACTTGGCCTTTCTGTACAAAATTGAAGTAAAAGCATTTGCTAGCCTTTATTCATATCACCCATTGTCTCGTCATCTGTACTTTGGGTACCCATTTTCTGTGAGGTAGGTTTGTTCGGAGAATTCCTTTGGGAAGTCTTTGGTGCATTCACCGTTATCCATGCACACTGAATTTGGGTTCAAGTGACTGCATGGTCCATGAATCATTGTTCTTGACACGATTTCATACAGTTCTGGGTCATTGGTGCGTGACGGGATTTCAGCGCAGATGAGTGAATCAATGTGTTCTGGCTCTCGAAGTTTGGAGTTGTCCTTTAGGAAAATAAGCATGTGGCAGTGCGGTAGTCCTCTTATTTGGAACTCAATGACATAAACCAGAGCGGCATCTTCACCTAAGACATGTTTGTCTGTTATGTCATGTAGCAGCTCCTTCAGGTTAAGGTGAAAGACACGTGAAACCAAGTCCGGGCGGTGGACAGCAGTCTGTGGTGGTTGGAGGTTGTCTGTTATTGCTGGCCAGCGGGGGTTACAGGTGAATGTCAGGAATAAATCGGGCTTGCCAAATTTGCACACAAGGACATTGCGTCTTGGTAATTTTGTTGCATGTTCTTCCGTGAAAGGAGGATGGAAGTATGACAACTTTTCCTGGTGTGAGGTGTCGCTCAATAGATTGTGTTTGGATGTGGTCCATGATTCCTTGGTACTGGTCAACTCGTAACGCCTTCTGGTTCTTTTGGATGTAGTCCAACCTTGATGCCTCGGTTTTTACATACGCATCTGTGATGTACTGTTGGAATAGTTTGCCTGCGTAGTGCAGGGGTGAGAACCGAGCACGGCAAGCAAGACGGTAGGAGTAGAATTGCAGAAGTGTGACCTTGAACCTGGTCTTTGTTTTGTGCTGTTCATCGTGCTGCATCCCATCAAACCAACCGAGATCACCTCTTGGAAACAGGAGAGGGTACGTCATGGGGTCACTGTTGGGGGATATATATGATATTCTGCGGGCGGGCTGGTTGCGGGGTTGTACAATTATATCTGGTGCTGGAGGCACACCATCATTGCCTACAAATATGGCAGCGACTTCGTCAAACCTTGGCTCATTATATCGGCGTTGGTCTGGGCCACGTTTGAAGGTCATTGTGACAGACTGATTGTCTTCAGCGTGATCTTGTTCTACGGCAGCCATTTGTTTGAAGGCGAGGGCAAATGGATTTAGGTTTGAAAGGAGAGTCTGCAAGGTGTTCATGATATGTTCTTTGCAGCCATTGTTGTTAGCATTGTTCATTCTGGTGTCAGTGGCCTCTTTTCCTTCAATTATATAAAGCTGTCCGTACTTTGGTTGTGAGTTGTCCTGCGGATGTAAGGTTCCAATTCTATGGTAGAGTTGGCCGTGAATTCGATAGCAAAATGGGCCTGGACGTTGTCGAGTGAAAAGTTGAGCAGTAAGAGAAGCAAAGCTCATTGCACTATTGTACTGTCTAATGTTATTGCGGAAGTTTAGTGCATCAGGAGTATTGCCTTGTAAAAGGGTTGTTAGCTCTTCTGGGTATGGGCTAATCTCTGGCAATTGGACCTTTCCATTGTGACAGCAGTTGAGGGATTCATTAGGGAAACGTAGCGCATTGCAATGAGGGCATATGCGTGTCATTGGTCCTGGAGTGAAGGGCATTGATGGGATCGAACCGAGCGTCTGTCCAGTATTGCATCTCGTATTTGTGGCATCGTCGGTTACTGGAAGGGGAGGAATGGGAGATGTAGCAGTGAATTACAAAAAAGGAAAAGAAGATAAAGTTTAGTGTAAAAAATTTAATACAAATTGAACACTATGAACAGCAGTATTTAGTAGTGATTGCAGTGGTTGTAAAGAATTACTGGAGAATCTGACAGGAGCTGTGTCGTCTTTCAAGGTGGCAGCACCCACATTGTAATTATCATTGTAGAACTGGTGATGCCAGTTAAAAAGACATAATGGCACTTGACCGATTCTCCAGTAGTTGATATGGTTGAGCAGTTTTTTCAGGAATGATGATGCCAGGCTTTTCAATTACACAGCTTTACGATTAACATAAATGTTGTTTTTGCCCCACCCCTCCCTAATTCTATGATGACAGTTAGAAAGACATAACGGCACTTGACCGATTCTCCACTAGTTGATATGGTTGAGCAGTTTTCAGGAGTGATGATGCCAGGCCATTCAATTACACAGCTTTACGATTAACATAAATGTTGTTTTTGCCCCACACCTCCCTAATTCTATGAGTATGAGTTTATGCATCATTAATGATATTCATGGCGGTCTGTTCCGTGATTTCATCTTCAGCTTCAGCTTGATGTGCGATGGGAACATTTGAAGCAGAGGTAGGCGTTGGTGTGCCAGAAGGAGCGTGGTCAGTCATGGCTGTGGTGGTGGACATAGTAGTTGAGGTTGTGACAGCAGTGGAGGTGGACGCGGAGGTTGAGATGGAGACAGCAGCAACGGACTCATTATTGTTGGCAGGCTTGGCAGGCTCGTTGGCTACATCAAGATCAGTTACACTTGATGATTGACTCAGGGTGAGGTCGTCATTGTCGTCATCGGACTCTGAGAATGGGCGGAACGTGGCAGCCTTCACCGGCATAAATTTGGGTGACTTGACAGGGGTGAACTTCGTTGGTGTTGATGCTTTCTGTGGTGTGGTTGGCAGTGATGACAGTTTCTTGACCTGTTCTCTCAACCGATTGCATTCTCTGAAGTCGTTAGTCAGCTGCCTCTTCATGCGTTGCATGTCACCGACCATTTTTGACATTTGGTTGTCGATATGATGGCGTAGAGCTGGGAGCTGCTTCGCAACAGCAACATGGTTTTTTTCCAGGAAATTTACCTGAATCAATGCCAGTTCTTTACATGTATCATCTTGCAAGTGCTGGAGCTGTTGGGTGAGGGTTAGGGCTTGGCAATGGCTTGGCTTATTGAAGGATGTCATCTGAAAGTGGAAATGATATTTGATGGGCATAATGTACACAAACAGTAGGCCGCTATCTTCCTGCATTTGTGTATTTTATTTGGGCGTGCAAACTTCATTGTAAAGAAAAACATGATTCAGGCGTACATTGTCGCACGTTGACATCGCACATGGACAGTGCACATACAGCGCATGCATTATTGAGGCATGTACATTAATGCATGTAGGCCCTACCGTACAGTACATGTCCGTCCATAAAGATGAGACTTTGCGACCCGAAAAAGCGGCCGGTGCTTGCTTGTTGGTATTTCTTCGCATTATAAGTGCATTTCATGTACGTATGACTGGTTAATGAGGAGTCATTGATCATGTTTTGGCCATGTTTTTACCTTAGTTTGCAAATAAATGGAGTTTCGGCTGAGGACGTCAGGAAGAACAAAGAAGCGGTAGGCCTAATGCTAGCCAAACTACCCGATCAGAGGAGAGTAAAATTCTAATGTGTAAATTCTTTTTCTCTTGCAGGTGTTTCATTGGGTGAGGTCAAGTTTTGAGTAAAGTAAAGATAACCCTCAGATTTTTACCCTAGGGTAAAGGTAACCCCTAATAAACTCAAAACTTGACTTCTCTCCGAGGGTAAAGTTTACCTTGAGTTAACCCGGAGTAAACGCTGGTAAGTTGGTAAGTTTTACTCAAATTATACCCCAGGGTAAAGTCTACCTGAGCAAAGCAGCCATCTTTGTTAAAAGTAGAAGGAAAAATGCATTAGGGTAATCTTTACACTATGGGTGTTAACTCATAGTTTACTCGGAAAGAAGTCAAGTTTGGGGTAACCATTTGGAGGCAAGAAAGAACCTGTCAGACATGTTTTTTATGCCAGTCTTTGTTCATGCTCTTGCCCAACAAAGGCATGAGAATTATTTTAGGAGGCCAGCTTATAGTGAAGAACCGGTGCACAGACATTTACGGCTAACAGATGGACAATTCGATGAAATATGTGCGGAATACCATAATTGGAGACAACAACAAGGAGGAGGAAACAGGAGGTATTTATTCTCTGTGAAGAGAATGGAGACATTTTTGCTGTATTTGGCCTCTGGTGGCTACCACCGACAAATTGGATACACACAGGGTATAGCCAAATCAACAGCCATATTACACAGTAGGGAAGTTTCAGACTTCTTTTTGGATATAGCTGGCGAGCACATTGCATTTCCACGGAGGGAAGAACTTGACCAGTTAAGCACTAGCCTTCGGGATATAGATGGTGTTGAAAAACATGTTGTCATGTATTTGGATGGTGTAATCATAAAAATTCAGCGTCCAGATCATGCTGGAGACGCTTACTACTGTGGCCGGCCTGGTAAAAGCTGTGACTCTATAAACACCCAGTATATTGTTGACAAGTTTGGCAGAGTACGTCATCTCATCACAGGGCTTCCAGGAGCAACACATGACAAGACTGCTACAGAATGGGGTGATGACTTCATGAGATACTTGGATCAACTTCCGGACGATGATGTTGTGCTTGGTGATGCTGCTTACCGGAATTTGCATCCTGCTGTTTTGGTCCCATTTATAGGAAATAACCTTCAACCAGACCAGTTCGCTTTCAACAATCGCTGTACCAGAATTCGTCAAATTGTTGAACGTACCATTGGGGCATCTGAACTCAAATGGCGCATGAATCAAATGAAGGAGAATAGGTATCCTGCCAAGTATGGCCCCTTATTTGCTGCCAAATGTACCATTGCAACTTGTGTGTTACATAATCGATACACCAATTTCTTGGGGTAACATCTGTGGTCACAACCCCAAGATGAACCTAATTACTAAGTTATAGAAAACAAAGATAATAGTTTGTATTAACTCTGAACTTTGTTCAATAAAAACTCTAAGCAAAATGCACAACCTGTACTCTAAAGACGGTGATTATCTTCCATCAAAAAATATTTTTGCTTTCATATCTTACCTCTACACGAGAAACAACTAAAATATGCCGGTACAAAATATGATTAAGGCAAGTGCTAATCAGTGGATAGAATCAAGAATCATTCTTAATTAATCATGATATTGATAATTACTCATGGCTACGCCAGTGAACAGAAAAATGTCCAATCGCAAATACTCTTGCTAAATGTTACACACCATCAGTTTGTGTTTTTACCAGTTTTATGAATGAGACGCGTCTTTATCGGAATGTAGGAATGTCCTGTAAGTATCCTGTATTTAGCACAGTTATGTATCATAAACGAGAAAATAACTTGTTCTTTCAAAGAAGTTTCTCTCGATCAATCGAAATGTTTTAATCCATATCCGAAACGTTATCCAAGACAAAGTTTTCAAACTGGATTCCAGTGGAGTGAGCAAATGCTTCCCTGATCAAGCGAACTTCCCCAACAAGGGATTGAAGGATTGCATTTTGTTTCTGCAGTATCTCCAGGTATTTCTCTTGCGCATTAACAGCTGAATCCAGGAGATCAGGCTTTGCTTTCTTTGATCCTGAACTTGTTGTAGCTTTTTCACGACCTTGAGTTGTCACACGTGCAGATCCAGAGGCTTTGGGGGTAGAACTGCGGCTACTACATGCAACAGGCCCCTCGTCAATCTCCAAATCTTCGTCTCCCAAATCTACTGATGATGGGCATGGGCTGATGGACCGTTTCTTTCCCGCCTTGAAAAGTTGGACTGGTCTGACTACACCAGATGTTGGTGTAATGACGACATCTGGACGTGCTGCTCCCCCTTTTGGAAAGTACAAGTCATAGTAAGTCTGAAAGCAATCAAAAAGTTCCTCCGAGTCCCTCAATTTCAGACTTGGCCGTAGTTCATCAGTGCCAGTCCCCGACTTCATGTTCTCCTTGATGACCGTACGGAACTCTTTAGCCAGGTTTTTGACCATGTTTTCAACAACAGTTCCTGCCACAGAAAAAAGATCTCCTACCTCATTGAAAAACTCACTAACTGTTTGATTTCTTTTGGCCTGCTTGAACCGTTCATGATTATCAGTGAGGTAACTTAGAGCCTCGATCATTTTCTGTTCATTCCAACGAAATCTTTTCTTCTCTTGGTCCATACTGGAGGCAGTCATACTTCTTTCTGTGTGTCTGTACTTCGGAATAATACAAGTAGCACTGCTTATGACATAGAGCATGCACATGAAGCATGTGCTGTGTGTAGAAATGGGGAATTCCCAAGGGTTACTAAGGAGTTATCTTATAGTTACTTTAGAGTTACCCTAAGGTATACTAAGAGTTTACTCAGAGTTTACCTGTATCTGGGGTAAAGAGCTCAGGTTAACTCAATGTAAACTCAAAGTTAACTCAATCCGGTTTTACTCAAGACTTGACCTCACCCATTGTAGGCCTACTATAGGGTTGCTAATAAAAAAAAAATAAAGTGGTGCATAAATGCAGTCTGTATTGCTACGCCCGACACCATAGTATTTACCTTTTCGAAACATTATATATCCTTTATCGATTGACTGATTGACTTCTTACTTCCATGCCAGTCAAAAGTGCTGACGGCGAAATGTGGTCCTAAGGCGCTCTGACAGTCTCTCATTTGTTTACGGTCCTGGCGCAACTTCCCAATGTGTAAATTCCTTACAAATTTTGTGACCTCTTCTATTCTTAATGATAGGGTTGCTGATAAAAAGAAATAAGTCCAGCAACCAAAAGTATCAAAATACATTTTTGTTTACATTTGATCTGCACACATGCGTTTGTTTACAATTTCTTTCCCCGCGAAATCTCGAAGATCAGGTGACCTACAATCGTGGATTGAAAATAACATTAACCTTGGTTCAGCAGGTCAACACGTGTACAGGCTGTTCCAATCATCCCCCTACAGCCAGCCGTTCAACAGGTAGTGTTAGTCACCCCACAGTGAGTGCAGGTGATTCATTAATCCCCTGCATAACTAAACAGCAATGGCTTGGCTTCCGTGAGTGGTAAGGAGAATTGACCGTGTCCGATTAAAAATCCCTCATTACTGCTCCGCTGAAGTAAATTTCCGAAAATAAACAAGACGTTGCATCAGGATAACATATCACCTGCAAACGTGCAAAATTTCGAGACGAAACACGACCCCCAAATGGCACTTTAGCGAGCCGCCTTATAGTATTATGATATAGATACAAGGAATCGCTAGACATTCTAGCGATAACTGAAACATGGCTTGGTACTGATATCGATGATGCTGTCATCCATGAACTTAAACCACTGGGTTACTCATGTGAACATGTCCCGAGACCGGGTTCGAGAGGTGTGGGTGGAGTTGCATTGGTCTACCGGTCAACTATGAGTGTCAGTGTGGTGGACTCCTCCGTAAGTTCACCTTTCACACACTTTGAATTCATGGACTGCAAAGTTAAATCGAACGACTCTGAATTTTACCTCACAGTAATGTATCGTCCATGGCCTACCAAGGTAAATGGACTCAAGACGTCTTTTTCTTCACCAAATGGGCATCTTTCCTGGAGAGATACACAGAGATTTACGGGGAGATTCTTTTGGTCGGTGACCTAAACTTTCACCTTAACGATATAAGTGATGCAGAGGCGAACAGGTTTAAAGGTTCTCTGAATGCTGTTGGCCTTGTTCAGCATGTCAAGGATACAACACATTATCTCGGTAATACACTTGATGTCGTGATCACTAGGCAGGATAGCTCGCTTGTTCGCTCGACTCCGTCCGTATCAGATCCATGTTTCTGTTACGCACGAGGAAGACCTGTGCGTGACCATTTCTCTGTGTTTTTCGACGTGAATGTGGAGATTAAGCGACAGCAGCAGAAAAGTGTGACTTTCCACAAGCTGAAATCCATCAATGTAACAGCATTTAAGTCGGATATTGTTTCAGAAAGCGGATCCATCTGTTGCAGTAATAACTGAGGCGTACAACAAAACACTGGTCTCTCTTGTGGATAAGCACGCCCCAGAAATGACCAAGACAATAACCCTGCGGCCGGACACAGCATGGTTTAATGACGGCTTGAGAGTTGCCAAACATAGACGTCGGAACCTTGAGAGAAAGTGGCGGCGCACTGGACTCACAGTTGACCATCATGCGTACAGAGAACAGTGTGCTGTGATGAACAGACTTTTAACAACTCAAAGAAAGAGTATTTCTCGAGTAAGGTGGATAATTGTGGTAGAGACAAAAAAGCCATTTTCAAGCTCGCAGGGCACAGGGTTATATCTAGGATTTCAATAGGGCATGGTGCTTAATTATAAAAAGGGGCAGATCATTTATAAAAGGGGCACCCTTCAAGGGTGTTGAAGGAAAAAGGGGCAAATGCAACGCGCCGCAATTACCGATCACCAAGCTATGCTGAAAGCTTGCATCTGACCACTGAAAATTATCAAGTGATTTATTTATGTAATTGTGTATCATGCTTTATGTTGTCTATGTTGTCATATTGCTTTCTAGTGATAAGTCAATGCCTAGTCTATCTCATCTCTTTATTCTGTCTCTAATATTTGGCCGCCAACTGAGCCAACTTTGGCCTCCTTCTCCTTCGCCCGCCTCTTTTTGCCCGGCATGATTTGATAGTTTCTTCAACTACCACCAGTCTGCGCCACCCTTCGTCCTCTTGCACGTGGCATTGGTGTGACGACCTCGCGTTCAGTGATGAATAATGTGCAGATGGATATACAGGTAGACGTTCTGTTGGCGACGGCTGTTGGTGAGGTAGACCCATCGCTAGCTTGAGGCTCGCATTGGCGGATTGGATTGCGCGCTCCCGGTAACTGCATAAATTATAGACGACGGCACATGGCGGCTTGTAGATAAGGCATGGCGATCATTTGTTGAAGATAATAACGGGCTTGGCGGATTAACTGGGGGAACATTGGCGTCAAAAAAAGGGCAGTATTAGCGGGATTTGAGATCAAGGGGCAGCATGGGGGGACTGAAAGGGGGCATGGCCCAGCGCCATTCCAAAACGGCCTAGATATAACCCTGGGGCAACTGATGGGCAAATCCGAGGAAGTTGTGCTGCCTTCACATGAGTGTGGAAAGTCATTGGCTGATGACTTTAATGAGTTCTATTTGAAAAAGATTGAACTTATCAGGGAAGGGTTGGAATGTTCCAACGCTTCTGACTCTGTAGTTGACCCTTTAGACAATGACAGTGCCTTCATTGGTACCAATTTAAATTCATTTTCTGAGGTGTCGGAGTCCGACGTAAAAAAGATCATCCTTAAATCTGCTACAAAATCATGTGAACTCGATCCAATTCCGACATGGTTGTTAAAGGAATGTATTGATGAACTATCACCCGTGATCACGGCAGTAGTTAATGCATCCATGCAGGATTGTCAAGTCCCGTCTACTTTAAAAAGGGCTCGTATTCGTCCACTCTTGAAGAAAGCAGGTCTTGACAAGGAGGAGCTGAGCCTGAGAGTGGTGATGATTGTGCTAACACCTGCATGACACAACTGAAAATGCTGAAAATGAATCAGCAAGTAGCTCACTTGACACTTGGGTAAGATAATGGGATGCTTGCTATCATAGGACAAGTTTGAGAATTGTAACCGTCCTCTAATCCTCAGGAGACCATCTTATCCCAGAAAAGGGTCAATATCAGTCAAGGGAGAACCCTTGGAAAGGGGTTTGTTTTGCTTAAGGACCTCTATTTGCTCCGAATAATGTGCCTGTTGTGCACTCCTGACCAATTCAAGCTCAGCTTTGGATAGTTCTTCCATAGTGAGAACACCCAGTCTTTTATCACAACTAGCAGACCGAAGGTTGTGACAAAACCTCAAAACCCAAGCGACAACGTTTACTGCTTTCGTGAATGTTCCCCATCTGTTCACTTGGAACAACGGAGAAGAACAAGGCACAATCATGCAACTATCCGTGGCATCTCGCTTCTCTTCAGAGACTTTCTCAACACAAATCACAGGCTGGCTTACTGGCTGGCAGAGAAGTTAAAGTAGAGCAGGACCCTGCAACCAAAGGCTTGAAGACACCAGCTGTTGGGCAGACAACCTCCTAGTGACCAAATCTGCAGGATTGTCCTTTCCAGGACAATGAGACCAATGAGAGGGTGTAGTGAGTTGCTGAATCTCACTGACACGATTAGCAACAATGGCCTTCTATCTACATGGTTCACCTTTGATCCAAGCAAGAGCAACCTGAGAATCTGTCCAACATCGATAAGGCACATCCTCAGACAATCTGAGGGCGGAGCGAACAAACACCGGCAACCTGGCACACAACAAAGATCCTAGGAGCTCTAATCAGGGTAAGGACACCAGCTTGGCCATCTGCGGAATCGGATCAGGATTTCAACAAGACTGTGAATCAAACAGGGGCCAGTTTCAAGGTAATCATTGAGAGATATGCCATTATGACCAGCCGCCGAGGCATCAAAAACCGGTCTCACTTTTGTGGTGAGACTACTTTCTTGAACAACAGGTCTGTGAGGCAGATAGAATGTGGGATAAGGAACAGCCAACTCATTGTCTGGGATCTCCTCTATGAATCCACTAGCTTCATACTCCCTGAAGACATTATCATACCTCTCATGCAAGACCGGATCCTTATCAAGACGACGTACCAGGCTACTAAAACGCTTCCTTGCTAGGCTCTCATTATCTAACAGCTTCTTCTTCGCAACTTCTAATTTCCATGGCAACGCTACCTCATATCGACCTTCGGACCTCTCGACCTTTTCTGAAAATTGCTGAAAGACTGGGTCAAACTTTGGGTTAGAAACATCAGAATCAGGGGGGAAGGGTGCGATACCAATCGACTCCAAATCCCAAAAGTTTCGAAGCACTGACTCTGGCACGTTTAACACAAGAGCTGAGGGGACACTGTTACTAAATTAGGTGACTGACATGACGGCTCAGTCCAAGAACCAGACAAAATCCAGTCAAAACAAGACTCCTGTGCTACTAAACTACCCACCTGACGGACACTCTACCCACCTGACGGACACTTTGAGCTTTGATAAACTTCCAGTAGAAATCAAGCCCAATCGAAACCTGCCTATCCTCACACACCGTGTCAGCCAAGACTACATCAGGGCCAAAACTTCTCAAAATATTCTGTGGTAGAGAGGGTCTAAGAAGGGGACAGCAGATGACTGGAACTTCAGTAGCACACAAGGACACACTCGTCTTTCCAAAGTAATCCTGTAATGACACATTACACAAGTTACTCATGTTACCAGTATTTTTGCTACCTCCAAAGGCAGCATACGATATAGGCTCCGAAGAGACCCACTTTGGTTTAACCGTTTTTACTAGACTTGAGGAAATGTATGACCTATTGGCCCCACTATCAAAAAGCACGGTTGCTTCCGTAAACCCATGTTCACCTTTACCCTAACTCTTTGCTGTTTGCATTGTACTAGTTGTATTCATCTTAGATGAAGTTACTGTATGCAAAACGCCTGACTGAGAAGAAGAAACTTCTCCTTCGTTACCATGGTTACCAACTTTGGGTTTACCGCTACTTTTGCCACTTATGGCACTACCACTACCAGTACCACTACCAGGCTTGTTCTCACACAAAATCAGGTGATGGTGACCATTACACTTGGAGCACTTGGCACCACATTGCTTAGCTACATGCGAGCTGCTAAGACACCGAAAACACAATCTTTCAGACAGTACACGTTTATGGCGGCCTTCCGGAGAAAGTTTCATAACCTCCCAGCATTTCCCTGAAGCATGAGGTTTGCTACAGAACCCACACTTCTTGGTATCACTAGAACTAGTCTGCAATGCTGACGCAGTAGCAACAGACTTTTCTTCAGGAAAAGTTTGTCCTGGTGTACTGACATTGCCAGAACCACCACTGCCCAGGGCGAGCACTTTGAAAGTCTCTGATCATTCTCGGCACATTATTTCCTTCCGTAGAATTTCAAGAAGAAACTCTAAGTCAGCTTCCTTTCCATCACCATCACGAGCCAATTCAAGTCGGATATCAGTTGGAAGTCGTGACAGAATCAGTGGCGTCATGAAGAACCCATACTCCTGTCCTTGTATGCCCAAAGACTCCAAACTACGGATGTGCAGCATCAACTCATCTTGCAAATACCAGAGATGTGACACTCGAATGCCCTTACTGCTATGAGCCGACATACTCGTTTGTAGAAGAGACTGAATATGCGCAAAAATAATGCGCTCCTTGCGCCCATAACGCTCGACTAGAAGTCTGCGTGCAACAGAGAAGTTACCCTCGGTCGCACCCAGTCCTCGAATCACTCCTCGGGCCTCCCCCTTCAACAATGACTGGAGGTAAGAAAATTTACTAATGACAGGGATTGAAGAGTTCTCGACCCGGGCCTTAAACTGATCCCAGAAACTTTGCCACTCGGTTATTTCACCACTGAACTTTGGCAGCTGCAGTTTTGGCAATCGGACACTACCAACACCACCCACATCGCTGCTACTTCGACTAACGGCGCCACTCGGCGACTCCAAGTCACTATGACTACTTGGGCTAAGCCCACCACTTTTATCTCTATTCACGTTGACTTTCTGATTCAACTTGTTGACCAAAACCAAGGCCTCGGTCGGACTCTTTTAGCCTTTGAAACTATTCCAAAAGCGACATCAATGTCCACTTCCAATTGCTCCTCAGGCAGGGATTCTTCAACTCCCTCTGGACACATTCCAGAGCAGCGAGACGCTTGTCAAAGTCCCCAATAGCCTCCTCTACAACCACTTTCACAGTTGAAAAATCAACATCGGCGTCTGCAGTGTCTTTACGCGCATCGCTACATGCATCGTCCAATGCATTTGCTGCACGGGTCAGCCAACTTCGTGCCGACGCTCGCGACTTCAAAAGTCCTTTCAATTCTTCATTTGCCTGAGGCGTCTTACTTGGCTTTTTTACGCCCCTACTTGTTCGGAAGATGTTATTTTTCCCGGGTTTCGGCACCAAAATATCGAGAATGATCTGTGGTCTCGACATTTAGGGCGTAAAAAGACGGCGAGCGAAGCCAAACGACCAACGAAATCGGGTAAAAATAAGCAGACGATTTTATTACATAATAAAAAAGCACCATCTATTGGGAGAGCGTGAAAATACATTAATTGAAAGAAAGATGGCAGCACCTTATCGTGACTTATGGAATTAAATGGTAACTTAACCCAATCTTTGACAGATGCTGCAACAGTAACGCACGATACAAATCAATAAACTCTACAGCTCTAACCATTTCCCCACATGGTTTGAGAGCACCGACTCCCATTCATGTATCACATCTTGATTTAGATTGCACACTATATCTGTGGCAAGATTAGATTGTCAGCAGTAACATTTAAATGCAATTGCCATGGCCATTGTGCTTACCTCTCATCAGAGACATCGGCCTACTTACCACATTTGACCTCCGCGACCTTTTAAAATGTAGGTCAAATAAAAAACCTGACGACGAGATATAGGGCATTGTGAAGCCCGTATCATATTGGACCGAAATTTGGTCTCCGAAGTCCCATTACATAGGGGTACATATGTACGAAGTTTCAAGTCAACGGATCCAGTAGTTACAAAACGTGCCCTGCTAACGGACAACGACGGACGTCCCGCCAATGCAAAAGCTTACCTCTAAGCTAAAAACCATTGTGTACAATCCGCATTAATCTTGAGAGCTACTTGTTTTAGTACAAATACAACAACATCTTATCCTACAATATGATATAACGTCAAATGACAATTACACAGAATCTGTACAGGTAAGGAGAGGGAAATGTGTCGTACGATGAGCTTTGTATGTCAAAGCAGGCCAGTGGACCATTTTGCTCCTAGAGCATCATATCACACATCATCGCCAGGAAGTCAACTCACACGGGAGTATTTCGACTCGTTTGTGACACGACGATGATGGTAGGGCAAACATTCTCACAACACATTTCAGAATGTCAATTTCTATGATTTCAAGCAACCTGCTTCTTCAAATCATGGACTGAATCCTTCAAGTACAATGTAGCAATTCATACTGTTACCACGGTGACAATGATGATGTGCCATTAGGCTAAAGAGAACAGTTGAAACTTGAAATCATAGACATGCAAAAAGATTGTGAGGTAGAAGTGTTGAGATAACGCCACAGAGAATGATTCTTATTTGATTCAAAGCTAGCCGCTCCTGAAAGATGGATGCAACCGTTCCGAAGCAACCATCAACTACACAGTGAGCGCTGCAATGAAGTTGTGTGGCAACTTTATATGCTATGTCATCACAATGATTTGACTGTCATCATATCTTGAAACGTGTCAATTTAGGAACCGAACCCGCCATTCTTGTGACAAAAAACTTCGCTAAGACTGAAAACTTGTTTGTACTCCATGACAACACTAGTTGTTGCCATGACAACTCCAGCTGTCAACACGAGACTCAAACCACAAATTGCCACAAACCCAATGTTCAAGTCCAAGTAAAATGTAAACATCAAGTAATGGTATTTGTTTCTCTCAGAAAGCACCAAGCATTATACATTTTATTACAAGTGGAGTTTAAAACCCGATTTCCACTAACGCATGCACTAGAGAGGGATTTGAATTCCATTCCAAGCAAGAATGGAAGCCCTACACTACTTTTTCAAGTTGTTCCTGTTAGGTGGAAGCACTTAGTGTACCTGATATGCCAAATCTTGCTCCAGTACTCGAACTTTTTAAATTCAAGATGACATCACACCTGGTCCCGGTTTCCCAACAAGTATTGGAGGTGTTGTGAGTGTCTTTGTACCAGGTGAGATGTTTCCTCTCAACATGAATGAAGTAGTCATGCTGATATAGGTGTCAAGTTAACACTTGTGTGAAGTCAGACACACATGATCAGCTATCAGTGTTTTGATTGGCTTTCGCTGGAGTTAAACTTTGCTGAAGAAAATTTTTTCAATCGGGCAACAGTCAAAATACGGAATAGTTCCCCCTTGTTTCCTGAGAAAGAAAGTATTGATGGGTAGCCTACAGCAAACATCCCAGTGAAGATCCAGGATGAAGATCATGCAAGTATTAGTGGAAATACGGCATTCTAGACACCCAGTTAACCCGAGTCACTATCACTTAAAAATACTAAAGATTCATACAATCATATCATATGGACAGATATAAAACAATAATGAAATGGTCAGGGCCATTGTGCTCACCTGTCACGACTAGTATTGGTCTGGAGTTATAGCCCTTAAATTTTCGATTCCGGCCCCTTGGTGACCATATTTGGAGTTTCACCGAACTGAATTAGGTGCTTTAGAAGAGGTCATCTTATGCTACATTTCAGTACAATTAAAAGTTGCTGCATCAAAAAATGACACAACGTGCCACGTTTCCATTTTTTCCAACTTTTACCTCTGACCTTGAAAAGTAGTTCAAATCAAAAACCCATATTATATGTGGTGCACTATCATGGCCAAGTTTTTTTTTGCAAAGCACCCCCAATATGCCTGTGGGAGCAGTGAGAGAACAATTATCTTATCTTCTGTCTATTGAGTTTATTGCCTCTCATCCATCCATATCGACGTTAGTCGTTAAATACAGTCCAACAGATCACACAGATCACGTAAAACTGAAAGATACAAACCATGACGAACATGTAAAATAACTTCAAAAGGTAGAAGGAACCAGTGCACTGCCAAAGGATACATCTCAGACACATGATATTATACAGGGTGTATCAGAAAAAATTAGACTGTCGAAAAAATCATCATAAAATTAACATAGGGAGGAGTTTTGAAAAACTAGCTACACCCCTTTGTAGAGGGTGTGATTCTGCATCGTATTATACCAGTGTCATCGTTAACACTTTACGTTCCAATGAGCATGGACAATTTGAATTTTGAAAAATTAAAGTCCTTTGCGCACGGGAATGTGAGGGTTAAAATTTGATGTATCAAAGTGAATGAAAAATTTAGATGGAGTGTAACTCGCATGCCAAAGCGTTTTTGAAATAATTAACCCTTTCACCCTCTAATCCTGAAACAAAACTATCTCATTTCTGAGTGCAGATCTTCATCAAGGGGTTAACGCAATGGCATGAAGTGGTTGTGACCATAATAACCATAAGTCCTATCTTGTCAAATTCATATTTTCTTCAAATAGCTACCTTATGTTGGTTAGATAATAGGCCTAACGTAATTCCTGGCCATAAATCTGTGAGCATCTGTGCATTTTGTCCTCACTGTTTGGCTTGTGTCCTGTGGTATGGATGCAAAATGGTCAGGCCACAGTACACCCCTCATCAGAGGTCTTTTCTGGTTACTGAATATCTCCAAACCAAAAGTGTCCCTGCTGTTCTTGAGCGGTTCCAACGTCAATTTCCAAATGTGAGAGTTCCAAGTCGTGCCACTGTCTTCAACAACGTCAATAAGTACCGTACTTCTGGAACCAGCCACAATCTCAACAAAGGGAGGTCGGGCCGACGAAGGACGGAACGTACTCCAGCCAACATTGAAGCAGTGAGGACACTCCTCGACGAACACCATGTCGGACAAGAGAGAGAGGAGACCATCAGCTGCAGAAGGAACGGTCTTGGCATGTCGTCAACCACATTCAATCGTATCACGCGCCTTGACCTGCGATTCCACCCGTACCAAATGATTAAGAGGCATCAACTTCTTCCCGGCGATTTGGCACGTTGCCTACGATTCTGCCAGTGGTTGCTTGGACAGCGGCAACGTTTCCTCGATGACTTTATCATCGGAGATGAGTCTGGCTTCGCCATGAATGCTTTTGTGAACAGCCATAACGTAAAGCTTGCAGCACACTGGACGCCAACTTCGGCGGCAAGGCGCGTCAGACTGAACGCGACTGAACGCCGCTCGACGCCAGAGTTGGCGGCAGTGGATCGCGCTCATAGCACACCTACTCAGAATTGGCGTCCAGTAGCGTCTTTTCCGCCACTTCCAAGAATCGTGGGGGCTGCCATTTTGATATCATGTGACGTCAAGACGCAAGCTGATTGGCCAAAGCCTCGCCGTTGACGCTGGTTGACGCCAACTCTGGCGGCGATCCGTAGCACACCTGGATTCTTCTTGCGTTCACTGGCGTTCAAAAATCAAACATTCTAGATTTCTGGCGGCAAGTGGCGGCAAGTGGCGGCAAGTGGCGTTTGCCTGACGCCGTCCGTAGCACACTACGGATTTTTCAGGCGTTCAGGACTTTTGCGGCAAAAAACGCGCCTTGCCGCCGGAGTTGGCGTCCAGTGTGCTGCAAGCTTTAGGGAATATCGCCCGAGGTGAGAGCAGCCACTTGATTTTGCATACGAGCGCAATGACGCCCGGCACAAGGTAACGGTCTGGATTAGCTTAGTCGGCAACGGAGCCATCGTCAGACCTTTCTTCTTTCGCCAAAACCTGAATGGCGAGGACTACCTCCAAATGATCAATGAACGTGTGGTTCCCGCTATCAACAGAATGCGCAGGTTTAGGCCACAAGGAAGGGATGCCATCGAATTCCGGCGCGCTTGGTGAGCGCAGGATGGCGCGCCACCCCACAGACGGAGGGTTGTTACCGAGCGGCTGACAGAACTGTTCGGAGACAGAGTTGTTGCGTTGAACAGACCAGTGGAATGGCCTCCGCGGTCTCCCGACCTTACACCACTCGACTACTTCCTGTGGGGCCACCTTAAATCAAAGGTTTATGTCACACCCCCTGCCAACCTGGATGATCTTGAGAGAAGGATCACAGCCGAAGTTGAGATCTTAAGGGAAGACGGAGCGGTGATAAGGCGTGCTGTTGGGCACATGTTGCGAAGGGCACAAATCTGCGTTCAAAGAAACGGTGCCCACGTGGAGGACTAAGGAACTTTTGATTGTCCCATTGCACCATGACAGGAAATTCCAGAAAGTACAAGACCATTGTAAGGAGAATTGTGTGATTTGACAGTTTAATTCATTGTACATTTACATGTACATGTACATTGTGAATGCTTTGTTAAAAATGCCAATGGGCTACTGTACAATTAGGTTATTTTTTCTTTTAAGTGATCTTCCTCAGCCGAACAATGACGGTGTACGCTTACATTCATGTAAACCTAACAGTCAGTACATATAAGACAGTTTAAGTTTCTTGACCCCTTGATGAAGATCTACACTCAGAAATGAGATAGTTTTGTTTCAGGATTAGAGGGTGAAAGGGTTAATTATTTCAAAAACGCTTTGGCACGCGAGTAAAACTCCATCTAAACTTTTCATTCACTTTGACACATCCAATTTTAACCCTCACATTCCCGTGCGCAAAGGACTTTAATTTTTCAAAATTCAAACTGTCCATGCTCATTGTAACGTAAAGTGTTAACGATGACACTGGTATAATTCGATGCAAAATCACACCCTCTACAAAGGGGTGTAGCCAGTTTTTCGAAACTCCTCCGTATGTTAATTTTATGATGATTTTTTCGACAGTCTAATTTTTTCTGATACACCCTGTATTGTATTGTCTAAACAGGTATTGAATCAACATTACCAAACACAGAGGAAATGAGCTCAAGACCAGAGCTTCTTCTACACCGAGCCTCCATCATCCAGCGCCATCTATTGTTAATACGAACCAAATGGATTGTCGAACACGTTGTCATTGACGCTGCTCTATTCAACTCGATTAGGGCCAACTTACAGCCACAAAATCATCTAAGCTTGGTTTCAGTGTAGTCTATACATATTATTCTATATTTGCCTCTGTGACCGGCGTTGCCTAACACACAAAGAGACCTTAACAGGCCTTCGCAAACGGCAGGGATGAAATCCCTTCTTCACACAGAAAAAGTTTCTATTAATAATAATAATAATAATAATAATAATAATGATACTAATAGTAATAATAATAGTTTATTTCTCTCATATAACCTGACATGAGGTCATTGTGAGGCCGACAAAAGACATACACAATCAGATGGCATTTAGCGGGTTGCATTTACAATACAAATACAATTAATATGATTAAGTAATTGGATTGAGGTGATTACGACCACCGACTACAAGACCATAGTTCTGCAGAACCATTGTCCTGCAATCAATGCTCGCAATCACCTCAAACTGACAGCGATGAGTCTACAAAAACATGCTAAATTTTGCAATTTTGGTTTACCTTTTATCAGAGAAGATATTTTGAACTTTAATGATATGAAATTCCCGAGGGAGTTTTTCATTTATAGAAGGAGAAATTTCTTTCCTGGTTTGACTAAAGTACGGGCATTTACAAATATAATGGATTTTGTCTAACAAAGTTGTCTGCTTACAGATAAATAATGCAAAAACAGTTGCTATAAAATTAGGAGATGATGAGACCTTTTATAATCAAGGAGCAGGGAAAGATTTAGTTTGGCAACATAAGGGAAAGTTCACACTGTTAGGCATTGACTTCAACTTGGATGAGGAAGATATTACAAGAGGTAACTATCTGAAGAAAATGGCAAGCTTTAAAAATACCCTCAACATATGGACATCAAGAAACCTTACAATCTTTGGGAAAACTACCATCATAAAATCTCTAGCACTACCAAAAATAGTTCATCTTTTTACTGCTCTTCCAAACCCCCCAGAAAATATTCTCAAAGAACTACAAAACGCCTGCTTTCATTTCATATGGGGTAACACGGACAAAATCAAGCGCACAGTCATGTATAACAAACTAGAAGAAGGAGGGCTAAAGATCCCACACATAGAAACTTTCTGCAAAAGCCTTAAAATAACATGGATAAAACGGATCCTAAATGACTTAGACTTCGAAGACTGGAAAATACTTCTCAATACCTATACCGAAAAATATGGAGGTAATTATATTTGGCTTGCAAAGGAGGAAAAACCATCTTTCTACGAACATCTAAACCCTTTTTGGAAAGATGTGTTTCGGGCTTGGTATGAGTTAAAACTTCAAAATAGATTAGAAGAGGAAGATCCAAGAAATGAACCATTATTCTACAACTGCAAGATAAAAATAGGAAGAAACTCATTTTTCATCAAAGAATGGTATCAAAGAGGAATAACACACATAAATGACATAATTGACAATCAGGGAAACTTCAAAACATGGAATGACATAAAAACCACAGTTGGCGACACAAGTAACTTCCTACAGTATATAGGATTAAAAAGGGCAGTACCCAAAACCTGGAAAGACAAACTAAAAGGCAAAAAATTAGGAACGATACAAGATCAACTACTAAAAAAAATACAGAATACCCCAAAACCAAACAGGTTCACCTACTCAAAAATGATAGAGAAGACAACCATCAAAGCTATCAGCACACAGAACAAATGGAAGGAAAAATTAGGGGAAACTACGGATGAAGAGGCTTGGAACAAACTCTACACCATACCATTAACATGCACCAAAGATACCAGACTAAGAGCCCTACAATTTAAACTCCTACACCGAATTATTCCAACAAATATATTCCTATACCAAGCAAAACTTGCAAATACAACAAACTGCTCCTTTTGCACAATATACACTGAAACTATAGAACATTTATTCTGGGACTGTCAAAAATCTAAAAGTATATGGCTTCAAATGGGAGATTTCTTAAAACAAAAACAAATAACTTACAACTTCAATAAAATCAATGTTCTGCTGGGAGACATAAAGGGGTCATGTCTTATTGAACAGCTAAAATTAATCATAAAAGAATTCATTTACACATCAAAACTAAAGGAAGAGGACTTAAATTTTAAAAAACTACAAAACATCATCAAATACAAAGCTAATATAGAAAAGAATTACACAAACCCCAATGAACATTACCAAAAATGGAAAAATATCGTTTAAACAAATAGAGCCCAACCCCTTACAATCAATAAAAAAAAACAACAAACAAACATGTTCCATGCACCTGCACCTCTGCACATGCACCAATAGTGCACTTTTATATTTCAAAACTTTCCCAATGTATAATTAAGGACTTTAAAGAATACTAACAATCCTTTTACCCTTTCCATACTCCGCCTCCACAAAAAGGTTTTTTTTCCGTGAAATGTAAATATAGAAAAAAAGAAAAAAATGTATAATGTAAAATTTAAAATGTAAAAAAAGAAAGTACTAGGGAAATAAAAATATATATTACAAAAAAAAAAGTTGTCTGCTTACAGAGTCAACATTCTTCCTCCCTAATTTCCTGTCCATATAATCGCGTTTTCGAAAGTGGAATGTTTGAGCAGCCCGCCCTGATATTACATAAAGTGTCAAAATACATAAGCTTACTTAGATAAACTTCTTTATCAAAATGTTTTTTAACGATTCTATAAAATTTGCACCTATCATCGTTTTCAATATCATTCCACAACTTTTGCACGAATTGGCCACGCAGGCGTTGTTTTACCCACACCTTCACTTTTGCTGCGTTTAATTCCAGTGGTTGGTACCACGAAACTCAAACACCACATTCATTTAATATTTCTTGACTTCGCAACTTCAACCGTAGTTAATATAACCTCGTTCCGTGTGATCACAACTAATATTACAAAAAACCGTTGACCATTTTTCAATCAATGATCTCACGAGTCGAGACCAAAAAGCAATGACTCTACCTTTAATTTCAATTTCGATAGGCAAACGGCCCAGTTCTCCTTACACGATGGCCGAAGGTGTACTCAAAGGGAGATGTAGCAAATACTTACAAAACTTTAGATGCACTTTTTCTATAATTTTCACATTTCCGACCCCCCAGACCTCGCATCCATACAACATTTCAGGTAGGACGACCTTATCGAATGACTCCAAACTGAGGTCAACTGGCAGTTTCAATTTCCTTCATGTCCTTAATACTCCAAACATAGATTTCAATCCCTTATGATAAGACCTGTCTATAGCTTTTTGCAGACTTCCATTGCATGAAAACAAAACTCCTAAATATAGATACTCGTCAACAATTCCTAAATTTATGTCTCCAAAAGAAAAGACCGGTTGATTTCTTCTTGGTTTTCCTCTGGAGAAGATTATGATTTTTCTTTTACTAGAGTTCACTGTTAATTTCCAGATATCACAATATTCCTTTAGAAGATTTAACCCCTCTTGCAACTGCTGTTCCGATTCGGCCAACAGAATCATGTCGTCCGCATATAATAGAATGGCCAGTCGCAAATAGGTTTCCAGTGATTCTACGAAAGCACATCGGCAAACTGGTTTTAAATTTGACGGGCCGTTGAAGTTATGATTTGCCAGAAATTCATCAAAATCATTTAAAAATTGTGCAAAAAGAATTGGTGATAGGTTCTCGCCCTGTCGCACACCCACACTTGAAGGGAAGAAATCTGAGAACTTTTCACCGACTTGAACACATGATTTTGCCATTTAATACAAATTTTTTACCACGCGTAGTACTTTTCCACTTATTCCTGCTTGCAGTAATTTCCTCCAAATCCCGTCGAAACCACGCTTGAAATCTACGAAAGCTACGAATAACTTTTTCCCTTTACAGAGATACAGATTAACTAGGGTTTGAAGACACTTTATGAAATGCTGTCTAATTTGTGTGCCCGATTATCACCTGTTTAAACACTTTAAACAAGACAACGGTGTTTAACTGAAAAACATCGGGCCTACATGTCTATGTATGTGCAATGTGCAATGTGCAATGTTGACTTGACCAGGAAATATAGCATAACTGCATTACTTCTCTATGTGTTCATCTTGAAATTACTACCCCGCTATACATTGTTATAGATGTATGTACGGATTGTCCCAGTCTGCTTCATGACAACAGAAGATACAAACAAACACAGTGGCTATCTTTGCCATCAGGCCAACATGTAATACCGTATACTGATGATGAACACAATCATATTAATTACTAAAAATTTGAGTCTAAAACATAATATTGTTTAACAAAAACATAATCACTGCAGACTTCGCCCAACAGTCTGCATAAAACACTAACGATTAAAACAATATTTACTGACAACTTCAGTCTAAAACTTAATGCAGTACCTAAAATGCAAGGTAGTATTACAACTTTACAATAGGCTGTAGTAACAGAGCAAAATTAGGGCCAATTGTTCAGCATTTGAGAGTATGTTGGATTTTGCATAACTCCATTGGTGTTGGCAGTCATGGCAGTGGGAGCAGTTGGTTGAGTGAAGAAACCACACTGAGCTTGATAGATTAAGTTGTTTATATCAAATCTGAAATGGTTTCTGGTGTGCTCGTTCATTTTTCTCATGCACTGACCTACATATGTACAAAATGAAGGGATTTTATCATCATCTTCAAGGCTGTGTGGCTTTGGTTGCTGTGCTGTACTAGTATTCTCTGGTTTCTCGATGGCTCATACAAACGATTCCAAAACTTTGACTTCTGCATCATCTCTCATCTTCCTGTGTTTCTTTGAGGAGTATGAGGAGGAAGAAGTAGTTGCCCAATTTGTAGACTTAACCACGCAATCACAATTTTTTCTTTGATGGTTTGCTGGCACATTCTGCATGGCTAACTGGACCAGGAGTATTTGTTCTAGATGATGGCTGGGATGTGTCATCGCGTTTTGGTGGTTGGTCCTTGAGGGTTTCCTCATTAAAGGGAACTGAAACAGCCCAGCCAGTTCGTATGACCTCGTTTTCATTTCCCGCGTATCGGGTGATCAGAACGAGGCATGAATGAAACATGAGTGACGTCACTACTATGGAATTTACTACGAAAACTCATGAATGAAAGATCGCATGACTCACGGCTGTTTGACAAAAGCACGAGGCCTGAGGCTGTGTGTATCCGTGTATATGTCTGTTAGCATGGTTAGCAGGCTATCATAGAGCATAGACGTAGAGATAAAGATGGAAGCGAAGAGTGACCAAGATGCTAGCGATTTTTTGTCGATTTCGGCGATATTGGCGGAGCCAGAGGCACCAGAGATGTCCGCGGAAGGAGATAGTTTTGCGGAGGGCGACCTGGAGAGGTGGATGCGGACTATTGGTGCAGAGATTAGCTGGACTCCGCAAAAAACACCGTCCGATGCTGGATATTCGGCACCATGTGGAGAGGGACCTGTGCCGCTGGGCCTAAGCACACCTCAGGCCCAGCGTCTCCCATCCACGCCAGAAGAGCTGCCAGCACCAACCCCTGGTCATCAACCTGGTACTTCACCCAGGCCTGGTACGTCGACGGCTACTGGAGCGGAGAGTTTACCAGTAGTAGTTATTTGCAAGTGCAAAAATATGTGCGCCACTAAGGCATGCCCCTGCAGGGTGGCGAAGGGACAATGCCACGAACAGTGCAAGTGCATCATCACTAGATGCAAGAACCGGGGACAGGTTTGTTTTATTTTTAGTTCTGTCTATTATTTTCGAATGATTGTTTGAAAATCTAGATGCTTTTCTGTCCTAGTCCAAAACTAAAACAGTCACACGGAATCAGTAATTGACAAGACAACGCAATAACACCACAAAATGAATACTTTCATTTCAATAACAATTTTATCAATTAAAAATATGCACAAGTCAATATTTATGTTTCATTTTGTTACAGAGTAAACAATCGACTCGAAGCATGGCAAGGCCTGTATCAACACATGCAGCAGTTGCCCTGAATTTATCAACACACCAGGTATAATATTTGTTGTCTATACACATTACAACTTTAATACACGACTTGCCAGACATATGACCATGACACATATGGATTTCACCTTCATAAGTATCTAAATACTTTGCTGTACCTATAAATGTCAACCGTATCATAATTTTAATAACATTTCGTTCTCTTTTAGAATCAACAAGATGAGCAAATGCCCCAAGGACCAGACTCTCAGATTCCACAGGTAAGGAATTAATAGTATACAATTAGTTGCTGCATCATATGTTGCACATGACATAAAAAAAAAAACTTTAAAAGTTTACCACAATTCAATTATTGCTTTGCTTATGCCATTCTTTTCCTAATTACAGGATCTCATTGAAGCCATGACAAATCCTGAAGTTTGGGGCTTTGTTCAGGGCGGTTTTAACGACCAGCCGGAGCTATTCAACCGCCTGCTACGGTATCATGATAACAACCAGAGAAGGGCCAACAATCTACCACCCCCACAAATTCCAGGGAATCTGCCTCCTAATTGCAAGTGTGGGCGCTGTAGGCACACGCCTACTGTCCGTGAGCAAGTGTGCTGCGGCCTGAAGTGGCCAAATTGTAAGACATTGGACAATCAAATCATTCAGATATGCCTAAACCACAACGTCGTGGAAGTTGCGCACAGAAATGTGGAAGATATGTTAGCGGGACCTGGAGAGAGAAACAACAGAGCGATGTGGCATGCATCATACCGCCAATACGTCCTCCACACATATGGCCACTTGGTTAAGGGAGTGAGGGTTGTTATTCCTTCTTGTGTAGTCTGGATGATCAGGCAGCACTTTCCTTCACCAGATGGTCGCTACACCGGATTTATACCAGGAAGAAGGCTGATCTAAAACAACTAGCAGAACCAAGCTCTCAACTGATATTGATAGTCAAAAGTTGATGATGTACCAGTACTTCACCAGATAACTTCTTCTGATGTGTCTGAAAAACATAAATAATGTAAATTACTGAATGTAAGAAATAATTTCATTTTCATATCATCACTTATTACAATGTAGTTTCCGTAGGTTTCTTTTCTTTTTTCTTGTAAAGGGTCTTTGTTTTCTATCAGGTAGGGTCTTAGATTTTGGTTCTAATTTGGGGTTTTCGAACTTATTTCTATGTTGGGGACTTAGCTATCTTGGGCTTCAAAAAATCCATAAAATTGATATAGTGCAATAAATGACTTCTCTAAGATAGATAGATAGATAGATACTTTATTCGTGACATGTCACAGATAAATACACAGGACAATTATAATTGGTGTGAACATAAGCAAAGAATGGTGCAAACAAAAAACAACAAAACACACAACATAAAAACCAATACCGCACACAGGAGAAATCAGGTGAGAAATAATGATATTATAATAAACACAAGAAGTGAAGTATATTATTGACTTGTTCTCTTTCTGCTGGGTTAGCATCCCTGTACTCGGCGAACTCACGTATGGCACGCGCCCGCCGACAAAGGTCTTCGTCAGGCATGTATATATTATGAATGGCACAAGGATTGAGATGAAGTGTGTCCCTGGGTATATTGAGAGCTTGAGATAAAAAGGTAATATTATTTGAGACTGAAGAACCGCTGCCTCTGAGCGCGAGGTTTCCTGAGAGTTTGATAAGAATGTTTGAATGGTTCATGACCCTACTGTAGTAACTGACAAAGCGCTTTTTTAGAGTGATGTCTATAGGTGAGGAGTCCATAATGAGAGGTAAGAGATTGCCATGAGTCCAAGGATGCAAACCCAGCAGACTCCTTGCAGCCTTTCTCCAAGCGGTATAAAGCCCATTTGCTTGCCCGTTGCTTAAATCCCACAGTGAAGTTCCGTAGAGTGACATACAGTAACTTTGGAATAACCGAAGCCTTATATCAATGTTACAATAGTGAAATCTGGACATAAGAACATTAACTCTCCGAGTAAAATCTCCAACCACACGCACAATGCTATCAGCTCTGGCTGTAACTCCAATCAGGTGACCCAGGTGAAGCGCAGAATCCTCGGCCACAATGAGTGAGCCTTGGAATACAATGGATGGAGGATTAGCGCGCCAATCCTGGCCACCCGATTGAAAGTACAACAAATGACACTTGGAAGCATTGAATAAAATAAGGTACTCCTCACTGTAAGTCGAAGCAACCCCTAGTTGAGTTTTCAGTGACGTCTTTGTTGGGCACAGGATGATTATATCATCAGCATAACCAAAAGCCCCCGCAAATACATGACCAACATAACAACCTTTTTTTGAATCTCTTAAGCCCAGTTCATACTCGCTTGCCGACCCACAGTTGCGCTTTGGTAGGCGAGTAGTCGGCGCACTCCGCCGAGTTGAGCGGACCAATCAACCGACTCAAAACGCAATGCGCGCGCTTCCGTCCAGGAAGTGACAGGAAGTAACTGCGAGTATTCCGGTCGACTCGTTCATTTGTGACCACGGATTCGTCGGATGAAGAGGTGATCCTTCTATATAATGTGTTGAGGCAAAGGCGACGACGAAATCGTCCCGAACGAAGGTGGTACGTGAGACCCCTTAATTTGCCAAGGGAGACGAAAGGTGAATTTCATTCTCTTGTAAATGATATGCGTGCTCTAAATGACAGAGAAGTGCATCAACGATATTTCCGAATGAACGATGTTACATTTGATGACTTGCTGCGGCGTGTTGCGCCTTTCATTAGGGTGTTCAGGTCACGTGACTTTCGACGTTCCGTAAGCGCATTTTCGCGTCACGCACAGAAAATGACGAAAAAAACTTTTCACACCTCTTGAAGATCGGTTAATTTCGGTGTCTTATCGATGATGTATGAAGAAACCAGGAAGACCCAAGGTAAACAGGTATCTAATCTTTCATTGTCTCGTATTTCAATGAAATTCATCGAGTATATGGGGAGAAATTAGAAATTACGCACAACTTGGGCCGCCGTGGTGATCATCATGTCCGCCATAACGTTATGCTAATGAGGACGGCACGGGGGCGTGGCCAACTGTCACTTGCTCGTCAAATCTTTGGCGCCTTTTCCGCAAAAGGGCATATGACCTATGTAAATTATCTATCCGGAAATGAACTCTACTGCTGAAACTCTTGCTGTTCGTCCAAAACCGGATGAAATTCCGTCAATATTTACCGATTTTAGGCATTTTCAAGATTTGACACTCCTAAATAACACCTAATTATCCCTTCTGAAATCTCATAGAAATGATAATTAAACGGATTTAGTGGTAATTGTAAGTATAAACCTCCCTTTTGATGAAAATGATTTGACATCTCCAGCGAAATCAAGAGTTTATAATTTATTTTGTAGTTCCAACTTGGCCGATGGTGGCGCATGCCCAATTTTCGTAACATCCGGGCACTTTTCCAATTAAATTAGCATCAGAAAATCAGCTGATTTCAGTCAGTTTGGGTAGGTTTATTGTATATTTTGACAATGTTTTCATTCTTATGACAGTTGACTAATGTTGTTCTTGACAGTCCTGAGACTCGAATGCTCTGTATTTAAAGGTTTTGTTGGGTAGTTTGGTGAAAATATCAATGTTTTTCTTTTCATTTCCTGGTTCATGCATTCAGCATTGCATGGTTTTAGTGACAGTGTGGCAGTGTTCTGTGAGTGACCAGGCCATGTTTGGCTATAGCTGTGTGTACTATAGCACCATCTGTAACTCTGAACCAATAAAGCCTTGGGGGAGATGTCTCATTGACATAAATGATACAATTGAAAGTACCAATACCGACTAAGATATTATTCTTTATTTTGAGGTATTATTCTTTATTTTGAGGTATTATTCTTTATCTTCAGATCTGGCTGGATGAAGAGAATTGAGGCAGATTCAGCAGAGTGAGGGATTGTGGTTGTCCAGCAGCGAATACATTCGATGGTACTTGAGATGTATTATCCGTTATTTTCATCTGTAATTTGCAAATGAGTTGAATAATAATGTATGAACTTGATTTATAACGCTTCTAGTCTTTCTGTGTCTGTTATTAGCCACATTTTAAACAGTCGATTGGCATCCTCACTCTCATCCGATCATTTTGATATATTACAAGCCTGGTTAGAATATTAATGGTGTTGGAGAGTTTGACGGCCATCTTGGTTTCAATGGTGGCCATATTGGTTTCAACATGGCCGCCTGATGGCGGTTGCATCAAAGTGGATAAAGATTGACTGACCTCGAGCTGCATATCATACCAGTGTCTTAGTTTAAGAAACTGAAATGATATCTGCCAACATCCTTATTACTAGCAGCCATATTCCAATATTTGTCCTTGGCGGCCATCTTGGAATGCCGCCATATTGAATTCCATCCCGAAGATCCATAATCATCAAGTTTTACTGCTCCTTTGGCTTGCAATGGGAGTCGGAGCTACAGAAAAGGTTGCGAAGTTGCATAGTTTTGGTGGCCATCTTGGATTATTGGTAGCCATCTTCGATTTTGGCGGCCATTTTGGATTTGTTAGGACGGTCATCATAATATGACTCCGTTCTATAAATTTTGCTGAAAAATATTCATAAATAAGATTCCTACAGCTAAAATACTGATCATTTTCTCACCCCGGCAGCCATGTTGGATGCCATTTGACCTTTGACCCTGTAAGGCATTTTCCCTTTGGAGCCCTTGGTCAAAATGTCCCAATCTTGCGAAGTTCAAATGCCTATAACTTTGGACTGAACAGGAATTTTTCCGTTCTGTAAAAGCCATAATGCTTATAATAGCTGATACTTGAATTTTAGCCTGCAATAATAATTATATATGTAATGGTTTATTTTGACCTGAACACCCTACTTTCATTGCTCACAAAGGTACCCATAGGTTTCCAATATCTGAAGCAGAGAGACTATCTGTAACGTTGCGAATTTTAGCATCCGGGAATTCCCAGCAAAGTGTAGCCGACAGCTACCGTATCGGAAAGTCAACTATCAGTGGCATATTATATGAAACATGCGAGGCTCTATGGACCGTCCTTAAAGACGACTTTGTGGCCGTACCCACACAGGATGATTGCATCCGAATTGCTGCAGAGAACTGGCAGAACTGGAACTTCCCCATGTGCTTAGGTTCAATAGATGGGAAACATGTTGCTATCAAAGCTCCTCCTCGATCCGGAAGTGATTATTTCAATTACAAAAAGTATCACTCCATCATTCTCATGGCGGTAGCAGATGGTAAATACAGATTCAGAATGGTTGATATTGGAGCTTATGGAAGAGAATCAGATGGCGGAGTTTTCAGTCGATCACAGTTTGGCATCAAGATGGATAATGACACATTGGGCATACCAGAGTCCGGTTGTCTCCCAGGAACTGATATCAAGGTCCCCTATATGTTTCTTGGAGATGAAGCATTCCCACTGAAGAAGAACCTGATGAGGCCATATGCTGGTAAGTATAACGGTTGCACATTTTGCTACTGAACGGATTAACTGTGCCGATTCGCGACGAAAATGGTTGTGAAAATGCCATAAATCGGGTCATTTGACAAAAATATGTTTCTATAACATCCATTTAAATTTTCGAAAATGGCGCAAAGCATTTTCCATTATTTTTTTGGCGCGAATCCAGGAAAATTTAAATGAAAGTTATAGAAACAAATTTTTATTCCTTGACCGAGTTTGATGAAAGAGGGAGTATCAAGAGAGCTGGAATCCATTTGAACCAAAAAATATTTTTGTATATATTCAAGTTTATTATATCAGTTAGAAAGTTATCCTACAAGTTAATGGACAATGCTTCCTAACGATATCAATAAATTGGATGTAATTTTTTTTCAGGTACTGGATTGGATTATGAGCACAGAGTATTTAACTATCGTCTCAGTAGGAACAGGCGGTGTGTTGAAAATGCTTTCGGCATACCAGCAGCAAGGTGGCGAATATTTAGAGGTCCAATAGAAGTAAAGCCAGAAAACGTTGACGTAATGGTCAAAGCTACAATCGCTCTTCATAACTTTCTTTTGGCAAATGACGGACATTTCAACCCACGTGTTCGCTATGTACCACCTCAGTTTGTTGACTTCATTGGGGAAGATGGCGAATTGAAACCAGGGCAATGGAGGGAAATTACAAAAACAGATACAGACTTGCAGGAGGTTGGAAGACTAGGGGCCAATGTAGCGACAAGGCAGGCAACGAAGATCAGAGACATACTGTCCGAATATTTCCAAACAAACCACTAAATGGTTCCCTGGCAAAGAAATGTTGTTGATCGCGGAAGACACCCTGCGTTACCTTAGATACATGGGTAAGTTAGGCATACCATGAAAATTGTCACCTAATGTCTGAACGAATCTGTTGAGAAAAAGGTACCAGTGGGATGTTGGAAAGAGGTCAGTGGTGATTCAGCAGGTGGGATGAAACTATCACTGTTGAACGATAGTGCTGATGTTGAGGCGGAGGTCATTGCCATGGTATTTAGTTGGTTTCCTGTAGGCTGTGTCTGAAACAATGTAACATTAGGCCTAGGATCACTTTCTGCAATGTCTTTCTCTTCCACTTCAAACAGTACTTGCTGAATTTTCAACTTGGCTAGAGAACGATTTTTCCTCGAGAATTTCATTAACGATGCGCCAACCATTTTCCCGAATAGTGCCTCAGAATGGTTATCGTCAACATTTGTCACTGCAGATGCCTTGTTTCGGAGGTACGTAACCATGGCTTCATCAACATCATTACATTGCATTCTCGAAGATTTGGTGGCGGTTTTCTTTGTCGAGACTTTACATGTACCGATTGAGATCCGCGATGTGTCGTTGCTGCTTGTTGATGCAGAAACAGTTGGCTCCTCGTGATCCTTTTCACCGGCGTCATCGCTTTCCTCATCAGCGATAGAACGCCAGTCATCGTCATTGCTTTCATTTCCTACCCGATGCATCTTCGTGCAAGACGACCTGCAATATAAATGACAATATTAACTTCAATGTTGGGGGGGGGGGGGACATGTCAATAAATGGTACTTGCATCGCAAAAGATAATTTGTTCCTAAATCATTATAAAATTACCATGCAAGACTATGAATGAGAAAATTTAATAACATAAAAACTGCATATAATATAATTGTAAAGGTTGGAAACCCAAAATAAACTGTTCATTTACCTTTGTACATTTCCGTCAGTCTCTCTATGTTTAATATGGTCTGATAGGAAACTCATCAGATCATAGTATTTCCATTTCATCTTTTTCCCTCCAGGGTCACCGCTTCGACCACCTGCAGACTTTTTCACCTTCGTGTACTGATCTCTCAGGTATTTCCACCTATCTTTCATGTCTTTCCAGTGTCTGTCATCAAAATGCTGACCAATGGATACCCAGCTCCCCTCGCATCTGCCATGATCCTTGTACTCGGACAGAGAGCTATTGTAGAGGTTGGGATATTTCTGAACCTCTTCGATCAAACGTTCATCTTTAGTAGTAGAAAAAAGTTGTTTCTTCCTCGAAGACATGGCGATGAATGTAGACTGAATGGAAGCGCAATGCGGAAAAAGTTAAATTTGGTTTATGTCCAACGGATTACAAACGGTTATGTATTACGCACAAGTCGTCCGGGTGCACAGCGCAATGCGAGTTGTCCGCCTCTGTCCATGTTCCGCATGTCACATTTCACTTGTTACATAAGGGTCTCCTGCGAGTGAGCGGCGACCAAAATATCCGTTCCGCATGTGGGTCGGCGAGCGAGTATGAACTGGGCTTTAGTTGCTCAAGCAGTACATCTATATAAACAGAAAAGAGAGCAGGCGACAATATTCCACCCTGTTTTACTCCATTAGAAACAGCAAAATAGTTCGAGTCGTAGTCTCCCCATCGAACTCGCATTCTCTGTCTTGTATATATTACAGCTATTACTCTCGCCAACACAGGACAGATATTTTTCTTGATTAGCAGTCGAAAGAGCCTGGTGTATTCTACCCTGTCAAAAGCTTGGGACGCGTCAAGCAACATAGCATAAACTTGTCCACCGCCATTTAGATAATACTGTATAATCTCATTAACCGCATTTGTGCAGTTTGTAGTAGAAACACCTGGGCCCATATTCATAAACATACTTCGGCCAAGTATGATACCCAAGTTCCTACCTAACTCAGGTGTCATGCCTAAGTGGAATTAAATATGCTTCTTACCTAATGTATCATGCACAAAATGGCCCCTATATTTGAGACACCTCTTGAGGTGTCTTAAGTATAGGACTGTTGGTATGATTAAATTATTTCTGGGCATTTCTCAAGAGACATTTGATCAGGATGGCCGCTTTAATGCTTGCTGTGCAAGAGGAAGTTGCACGACGTCGAGCCTTTAGAAGAGAACGAGTATTCCAAGACCGGTTGCATCCCCTCGACGCGTACAATGATCTTGAACTCTACCGAAGGTATAGAATAGACCGAGAAACACTTTTGGAACTAATCGATGCTGTGGGAGATGAACTCGATCCAATAACACTTCGTAACCATGCACTTCCGAGGGAGCTCAAAGTCCTAGCTGCCCTGCGCTTTTATGGTACAGGATCCTTTCAGATACTCACCGGTGACTCGCTTCAAATTTCTCAACCGACGATGTGCAGGGTAATTTCCCAAGTTACCCGTGCCCTTCTGGCACTAGTTCCCAAGGTCATCAAGTTTCCTGCGCTGGATGAAATTCCAAATATTGTTGAGGAATTTCACAACATAGCCAATTTTCCTGGTGTGTTGGGACTTGTGGATGGAACTCACGTGTGGATTTTGGGTCCATCGCAGCATGAATGGCGTTATATCAATCGGAAAGGGTACCATTCAATAAACACCCAGGTTGTGATGGAGGCACAATATCGATTTATAAATGTCGTTGCCAAGTGGCCGGGTAGTACGCATGATTCGGTCATTTTGAGAGAGAGTGGACTTTCAGAGATCATGTCGCGTCGGGATGGTGAAGAAATATTACTTGGGGATAGTGGATACCCTGTTCGACCATGGTTGATGACTCCGTTTCTTAACCCCGAGACAGCAGCACAACGTCGCTACAACAAGTCCCACAAGAAAACGAGGTGCCTTGTTGAGAGGGGAATTGGTCAATGGAAACGACGGTTCAACTGCGTGCATGGTCAACTCAGATACAGCCCACAGAAATCATGCGAGATAATTGCGGTGTGTGCAGCCCTTCAGAACATTGCAGTTAACAGAGGACTGCCAGACTTCGAGGATCTGCCTATTGAGCATCAGCAGCCACGGCAACCACAACCTGATGATGACCACGAAAATGTTGCTGTACTTCCAGATAGACCAAATGGAGCTGCCGCCAGGAACGACATTGTGAACAATCACTTCCAGTAAAAACACTGTACATGTAAGTAGGACAGAAGACATGATATACTAGTATGTTGTTTATTTCAGCATTTTTATTCCAAAGCTACATTTCATACAAATTTTACAAACTTGTTAGAGAATAGTCAAACGGAGAATTGTTGTTCGGGTAGTGGCTATGTTGTAGGCTTTGGCTGGTCACAGGCATAGCATGTTGAGTTTCAGTAGCTAACTTCTGCTTTTTTCATATTCAATACATCAATCTCAAGTAACAATTTCCTTTTCTCCAACACAAGTTTCTCAATTTCAATTGTAGCACGCTGTTTCTCTAAAGCCAAAAGTTCTTTTTGGATTACAGCGACATCACTCTTATCATTGGTACCTTTGCCCTTTGGTCTACTTTCAGGCTCATCGTCAACCAATTGAGTACATGGATTTGGTAATGCTGACACTGCAGTGGAGGACTTTCGACCCTTGAGTGTTAAGGAGTGGAAAACATGACAGGACCTTTTGGCCGGTGGTTGTTTCTGCGGGGTCGATGCCGTTTGTGTGTCTTCTAAGTCACTGGAATCGGTGAGCGTTGGATCTTCATAGCTGAAACAAGTGTAATTTTTTGGTAAACTCTTTGTGTAAAAAACTTCAAACAAATTTTGACACGATACGAAGTACAGTGGAACCCCGGTCGGCGACCACCTCAGTAACGCGACCACCCCGCGAACACGACCAAAATTCTCCGGTCCCGAATGGTTTTCTCTCTAATTCTCATTAACTGGCCCTCGCTAACACGACCACCCCGGTACCCAGACCGCGACCACCAGCTTGGTCGGTCCCAAACTGCAAATTAACCCCGCTAACGCGACCATGAGGCCTAATTGCCGTAATCAACCATGACCGCATCGTATCAATTGGCACCTTCTCGCAAATCCGTATTGATAGTTAGCACCTCGAACACAATGACCATGGGAATCCATATGAAAATAAATGATGTGTAAGTGAGTTTGATCAAATGTAAGCGCAAATAAAATGAAGAATAAACTTTCTTTTCGACTCACGGTTTGTTTTTCATCATTTAGTATTAAATGATGTCAAGAGGCATGCACACGTAGTTTTTAGGACAAATAAATTATGTTGATTAGTAAGAGTACCGATACTCAAAGTAAAGAATGCTTACTACGTCGTAATATTGATAAAATACGTTTTTAAAAAGATGATTTAATCAGTACCAGTTCAAATTGGCTGAAGTTAAAGCAGGAAGACATCAGGAATAATTCTCAACATCTTCTCACATCACCTCTCTCAATGTTAGCGGGAATATTAGCTTGACATCAAGAAGGGCAGCTGCCGATGGTGTGAATGACATGCTTGCTCTAATTAGCATGCTCAAGTTTTAATGTAATGTTTGGTCTAATTAGCTCTCGTCAGTTTATTTACTCATTTACATAAGTTGTAAATTAAACGCAAAACACTCAAGAAAATGATTTTTTATTCGTGATATACACACAAATTATCGAATCACCCGGTGGCGTAGTCATTAATGCATGTCAATGTACACACAGCATATCTGCTAGGACGATGTTTTGGCGGGAAAACCTACTTATGATTCTTAAATTCACTAACGCGACCACCCCGGTAACACGACCACTTCGGCTTAGTCCCTTGGGAGGTCGTGTTACCGGGGTTCCACTGTACTGTACAAACAGTCCCTACTTGATACTTGCAGTGGCAGCATCATTTGACTCTTGCAAATAGCTATTCTTAGTTGGCGGCTGTGAGCTGTCTATACCCCCGTCAATTCCGTGGACTGTTGGGTCATCCTCACCAATTGTATCGGCTATCTTTTGAGATAGAAAGGATGGTTCTTCTGGCGGTGGCCCACCTCCTGTAAAAGAAGAGGCACATATTAAAGATGAAGAGACATTCTAGAATCGAATACACTGGCCCTTTAAGGTTTACTTCAAAAGGTTTGAATCAATAAAGTGTAAAGGTTGTTATAATTTACTTTTGGAAAATACTAAATTTGAAATTAACGGCTATACCTGTTTGTCCTAGTTTCTTCTTATACACGCGATATTCATCTTTCATTGCTGAACAAAGAGTCTGCCATTTTTTCATGAACTCCGCAGCTGACCGAGTGACCGAAGGACTTCTTTTGTTCAATGTAGCAGTAATCCACTCCCATGCCTCGTGTTTCTTCTTATTCGTGATAGTCGGAGAAAACTTGGAAGTAAGAACTGAAAATTCCCGCTCGTACTCATCGCAAAGGCGAAATTTCTCTGCATCACTAAAATTTGGTTTTCTTTTGGCTGCCATTGCGATTGAACCTGAAGTGGCGTTGGCCCAGTTTAGCCTAAGAATTTTTTTTTCCCCGTCTGTGCACCCGTCTAGACACCGAATTTGTCACATTTCAATGGGTTTATGCAACTCGTAACGTTGAAATTTAACAGGAAATCTGACATCCTGCATTTATGCATGATTCCTAGACTTACGCATCATGCAGAGATAGGTATAATGCCTAGGCACATTGATGAATTCCAGGATAAGCATCACACCTGGTTATGCATGACACTTACAGTTTATTCATGATTAACCTAGGAAGTTTTATGAATATGGGCCCTGCTTTGTAACCAAATTGCATATCAGACGACATCAGTTGCTCCTTGCCTTTCTCAAGAATGATTGTTTCTAGTAATTTACAAAGAGGGCTATTTGGAGCTATAGCCCTGTAGTTTGCCGAGTCACATAACGATTTCTTACCATTTTTTACGATTGGAATAATAGTGCTTTTTAACATATCATCAGGTAAGTAACCATGTTTCAGCATACTAGTGAACAAGATAGAAATCATTGTGAAGAGCCTCTGTGTGCCAAACTTAAGATGATTTGTAGAGAGCCCCAAAAGACCATCATTTTTATGCTTATTTAATAAACTAACAGCTTTTCTTATGTCTTCAACAGACGTACTGTGATTATGCCGACAGGTAGAATGCATACAAGCACACCGGGATATGAAATGAGATCTCTTATTTCGTTAAATACCGTGACCATGTCATGGTCATCATATAAGACAGACTGATAAAGGCGCTCATACTTTTGGGACAGATGATTTCCGATAGCTTCCTTACCAGTGAGCCCATCCGTGCTGGTGGGTAACTTACTTGAGCTTTGATTTATATTTTTTATTTCTCTCCAAAAGTTTGTGCTATTTTTGTTTAGCAGTGAATTAGCTAAGCTGTTCGCAACATGCTTCTCTCTGTTCTTGCGCGCAGTTCTAATAGCTAATTGATAGCACGCACAAGTTCTTTTTCTGATATCGGCAATGATGCCTTGCCTAGGAGAGTCGTTAGCCTTCCACAGGGCGTGCCAGAATAATGCTCTGTTTTTTTCTTCTGCGACTGTCTCATTCCATCCCGGTATGCGGTTGTCTGCTTGAGGCTCAGTGTGAGGAATATGATTCGACGATGCCTCCAAGCATGCATTAACTATATCATCATACAGCATTTGAATAAAATGGTAATGATCATCGCACTGCAAATCTTGACAGACCAGTAATTCCATTGGTATATTAATATTGTTTAACAAAGCATCCAACTCAGCCCTATATAACTCAATATCATTTTCTGTGGCCTTGTGCTAGTTCATTTTTCGGACATACGAGTGAGGATCCGTAGGTGCGGACTGGGCTTCAAGTCTAACCGATAGTGATATTGGGCAATGGTCAGAGACATTAGTTCCGTCATGAACGGACCGGTATTTAACAGCTAAACGAGATAAGTTTTCGCACATAAGAAAGTGGTCAAGGATTGACCTTTCACCATTTATGCGACTCTCGTAGGTATAGCACACATTTGCTTCAGGGACATTGATGCCCTTGCATAAGGACTCAGACTCAATGTACTCATTTAGAGTTAATGTGTTTTAGGATGCTCTTCTAAAGTCCGTATTTAAATCGCCACCAATTAGCACATAATCAGCTCTCGGCGAAAGAACTATAGCGGATATGTCGTTTAGGGCCAACCTAAATTTGGGTAAGTTGGCTGGAACATTATCACACGGCATATAGACATTTATGATGAGCATGGTTTCTCCATTTTGAAATCGGACATTCACTGCGCACATGCGTTTACACTGCAAATTTGTGTGTTTTCTTCCAAATAATTGAGCAACCACCATGTGGCCTACCCTGCAAAAGTTGTGCATCATCAACGCTCGATATGCCATGGGATGCAGTACCAGGAATTCTGTCATAAAGGCCCAAATTGTCCTTAAGTAACCAAGTTTCCTGTACCAGGACAATATCATGTTTGTCAAAAAGCTGTGCCAGATATTCAAGTCTACCATCACCGGAGCCACACGAATTGTACGTGCCAATGTTGATCAGTTGTTCACCAACTCTAACGTCATCTCCTTGAACAGCACAGTTCATAGCTGTCATGCAAAGAAAGAGAAGGATTGCTATTTGGTGTATTATCATGAATGGTCCCACGCTATGAACTATCCTCCTCGTTCCTAGGAGGGATATATTTTCGGATTTGAATTCCGTCGGGCCACACCGAACCGTCGAGTAACTTTGGGTAGTCAGACTTAGACAAAGTTAAACGAAAGGATTTGAACTTGGCTTGATCATGCGATACACATTTTAGACGCCGCACACTAACGCCTGACTCCTTTATGAAACTCTCTAATTCTGCAAGAATCGTTGTTTTATCTACTCTGGCAATGAATAAATCCCGATTAGGCTCAGGCGCCCCTTTAACGTTACACTCACGTGTTGATTTCCCGACAATAACATTATGGCGACGACGCTCGTTTCGACGCTGTTTTTTCCTGTCATAAGAAGGTAACTCGTAACCTCTGGATTCGTCAGAGGCTGCAGATATCTCACTATCTCTGTCCAAGGAGCGAGAGCTGCCCCTTAACCTTAGCCTGGTGGGCGTAACCTGCCGCCCCGACTAGAAATACCTCGAAAACTCGGCCGATCAGAGCCACGCCCTGATCGACCTCGTGATGCCAGTGAATCACATTGCTCGGAGACAGAACGAAATGATATCTCATTGCTTCTTTCACCACCATCATTGTTCTTTATGGAGCTTGGTATGGATCCATTCCACACCGATTGACACAGGCTGTTATCGTTGGCTGGCGGTTCTGATAGAGCAATGGTTGGTACCTAGGTTTTAACTTTTTCCGAAGAGACAACCTCCTGAATCTTTTTAAGTTTATGAATGTCGTTCGAGTTCATGACAGCAGTATCCGTCACTTTGCTCACCTTGTTCTCCAACTTGGTAAGCCTATCAAGTATGGAAATGCTGTTCAGTTCCTCTGGTAATACTCTTGGGATCTGACCAAGGTTATGAGCAGAAATCACAAAGTGCGGCATTTTGTCTTCCTTATCTAGCTTGGCCAGGCCTGCAACAATGTCATCGACATTGGCTTCCTCTTCCTTTCGAACTGCAGTAGTTTTTCTTTTCACTTTGTTTCCCAGTAATCCATTATCGTTCGCCCATAGAACGTTTTTTGCGACAAGGATCTGCTCCTGTGTGAAATGCCCTAGAATAACTTTCTTAACGTTATTCACCGTCCCCGCATGCAGCGAGAACACCGCAAACGATAAAAGCGACTGATTCACCAACTTTTCCTCAACGTTTTCGAAGGACATATCTTGCCATCAACGTCACCATACAACGTCACCATCTTCAGGTACATCCTGTACATCCGCTTTTTGACTGTTTTGACATTTTGTGATCGGGACTCAGTCCGTCCTGAGGTGACCTCTGGTCGATTTTCCGCTTATTCGGATCAATGCCTTCGGTGCTGGGCGTAGAGAAATGATCGGTAATTGTTTTTGCCGTGGCCATTACTCAAGCGTCACGAAAAACTAAATCGTGCGTTCGTTAACACTATCCACAGATTATAAGGAACACACATGTATACACATGTACATAATGCACGTAAATTCAGCACCAATTGACAGGATACTTCTCAGAGTTCTCTGTTTTAGCACTCAGACATACTATTTTCACCAACAAAGTTTATCACCTGATTGTCCAAGCCTTTACAAAAGTGGAGAGAAGTCCTCTGATCGCACTACTGGACAAATCATGAGAGAAATATGAGAAAAATTTGCACCGATGTCGAATGGCATGTTACTCGGTCGCCATCTTGAATTGTACCAGGACTAAGTCAGTCAACACTAGTCACCAATTATCAGGTCTATGGAATTTGCTCAAAATATTGGTATTGTTGAAGGTCACATAGTTATGCAAGACTTGAATCACACATCACAGATGGTGATAAATACGTAGTACTGTAGTAGAATATGCACTTTTTAAATTGGGTTTCCAAGCAGAAGTTCTATTGTTATATAGGATTAAAAAATATTTTTGTAGGAATAAATGTAGACTTGTTAACAAACTAATTTCCTGGTCTTGATTTCTTTTTCTCAAGAAGATCTGCAGTAGTAATGCCTTGTACGAGTGCAATGTTCGGGGCGATATTTTGCGGATGCTCTGGAGGCAGCTCAACACGAGTCTTCAACCGGCCTGGATGCTCCTTCCTTTCTAGAAGGAGCATATACTTCAACGACCTCCAAAAAGAGAAGCCAAATGTGTAAGAATGAATGATTCACCACAATAACTTGACATTCTTCAGTACATTAGTATGCACTGTCTAAAAAGCATACCTGTGGTTGCTATAATCCTTTGGTTCTTTCTTGTACCACAATACCCATCTTATCTTGCACCACCCTTTGAGTATCCCTTGGTAACGACAAGACGATCATCATGTTTTTTTACCTTGCGGTGAATATGATGGTTCTGGTCAATTGCTGCCAGTTTGGTTCTTGTCAGCATTGTGTTGTAACTAAAAGAAAGTATTCTGTCAGTGTCTGGTAAACCTATGTTTTACAAGGGTAGCAAAAAGGTTTTCACTCTCTAGAGAAGGAAAAAGCTGGTCTATGACTGCAATGCTCAAAGGTGTCTAATACTAACATCAATTACTTAGTATTCAAATGAGAAGACAATACCAGTACATTGAACTTACTCAAAATGAGTCCGCTTGGATGCATACATTGTGATGAGGCCATTGAAATTCTCTAGAGGACCTGTATGATGGAACCCGGTGTAGTACTCTAGTAGTAGTGCAGCTCTTTCATCAGTTTTTTATCAGTCACCACACTTATGACTGCATCCACAGCTGCTCCATTAGACAACGCCTCCTTTTCTTCATCCAAGGGGCCATGGCTACATTCTCCAGTTGCCCATTCATGAATTCCTTGCACATGGTAAAGGAGGCCTAGACACAATTCCTAAAACAAAGAAAATATACTTGATATACATACTACATGGGAAAGTAGGTTGTGACATACGAAAATAAATGTTTATCGCACACTTACCTTCAGCTTATCAGCATTGCCTCCGCAGGTCTGACAACAGTGCCAAATATGATTAACAATTGGCTTTACCCAATTAAGCACCGCTGGCTTCCCTTTGCCTGCCTGGAAATAAAGGAAGCAAATCTAAATTCACAATAACTGTGGTGGACTGTATCTAAATTTCTCAGGTTTGTAAAGTCACAACCAGTGTGGATGGAAATGAGATGACAGACAACTGTATGTATGAAACAATACTTTACTTTCGGCTGTCTATGGTCCCTTCCGGATATTCATGGTAGAATTTATGCCTTGCCTCCAGGAATAACTACACAAAGAAAGATTCTATTCAATAAAATTGACCAATAGGCTGTGTTGCAATCTGTTTGCACTGGTACTCACGATGTAGGCCTGAGTTCACACAGCCCCACATTGTCAATTTCATTGTGGACCATTCAAGAATTACCGCCGTAAAATGGCATGGTTTATACAGAGTGTACCAGAAAAAAAGCATCTTGCTATCATTCGACAAAAACACTGTGGGCCGATTTCACAAATGGTGTTTAAGACTTAGACGCGTGTAACTTCGTATATCAATCAATCAATCATTTTAGATTTAGGGTGCCTATATCCACTGCCAGTGATCAGAGACACCGTAGCTCCAATTCGGTACGGTACATTTCACAACATTTTCGTGCTCTTGAAGGCAGGGACACTATCGATGGCGCGAAGTTTTTGTGGTAAGTTGTTCCACACTCGTGGTGCAGCACACTGAAAGGCCCCTTTCTCTCAGCAACAACTCCCCTGATGAACGCAGAGATCTGGATGACACACACCTAGTGAGGAGCTCCACAAGGTATCCTGGCGCAAGACCATGCAAACATTTGAAAGTCAGTAGGAGGATTTTAAATTCTATCCGTCTCGCGACTGGCAACTGGTGAAGTTCACGCAGAATGCACGGTGGAAGTGCATTTAAAGTGAAGTCACACGCGTCTAAGTCTACTTTGATGAAATCGGCCCTGGAAGTTTATGTGGTTTGTAGGACGGAATTTTTCGGCCGTCCCTGTATATGAATATTCGGTGCATTATCTGCGGATATTGGTCTGAGCTGATTGGTGAAATTAACACACTGAAGTGTGATTCACAACTTTTGTGGCATGCGATATAAAATGACGACACGGCACTTTGTCATGAAGTTGTCAATTTCTCTCTGGTCGAGTCTTCGTGGCCATCCTAGGCCTATAAAAATGAGGTCGATGGCCATTTCCATCTCAGTTTGTCCGTCAAATATGGATCAGCAAGAACCCCTACGAAAACGGCAAAGGAGCTACTCGGTTCGTGAGAAAATTGCTTATCTGCGGGATCTAGAGGCAGCTCTCCTCAATGGCACAGTCGACAGGATGAGCGAGTTTGCGCATCACTACAAGATCCCAGTGTCGACCCTAAAGAAGTGGGACCTTCAAGACCTGGAGCGAAAGGCAGGTGAAGGTCGCGGCGACGACAGAACCTCTAAAGAGCGACAAGTTGGTCTTTGGCCCGAGGTAGAGGACGACTTGTATCAATGGTTACAGCAGCAACGGGAGATGAGGCTACCAGTCGCAGTCCAAGACATTCAAGAACGAGCCCTGACCATTTTTGAAGACTGGTGTAATGCGTTACCACACGAGCTGAGACAAGACGTTATCCAGGCCAGACCGACACTCCACCAATTCAACGCATCCGCTGGCTGGGTAGAGGGATTCATGACAAGAAAGAAGATAGCCCTCCGAAAGGCGAATAAAAACACCACCACTCACCCAGCTGATGCCGCCCATCAGGTCCAGGTATTTCGCGACAATGTGATGCAAACTATCCAGCATTTGGAGATTGCCATGAGGTTGCTGCTAAACATGGACCAGACGTTCGCACTATTTGAGTATCGACCAATGTATACTGTCAATGACAAGGGAGCGAAGTCAGTGGATGTACGTACATCGAGATCAAACACAAAACTGGGCTGCACCGTTAGTCTAACCATCAGTGCGACGGGATGGAAGGCACCGGCACACGTCACCTTTCCAAGAAGAGGGTTCGTACGACAGCTCGATCACCTGCAGGAGGATGACGACTTGCCAGCAAATCTCATTGTGACGTCCTCTGCTACCGGTTGGATGAGACGGGAGACAGCCCGTCATTGGTCAGACCAAGTATTGGAGCCATACGTCACCCCAGAGAACGATGAGCGATTCCTTCTAATAGTAGATAGATATCGTGTGCACCGCACAGAGGAATTCGGCCAGCGAATTACGGAACTGGGAGGGATACTCGATTTTATTCCAGCCGGCTGCACATCCTTGGCCCAACCCCTCGATCTGACTGTTATGAAGTCGTTCAAAAGCAACATGAAAAAGAAGTGGAAGGCCTGGAAACAAGAAAACACGGACGATGCAGGACGCTGTGAACGCATTGGGTTACGTAACGTGGTCAACATCATCAGTCAAGCCTGGGAATCTGTACCTGTACAAGTGGTAGAAAACGGATTTGAAACGGCTTTCAGAGCAGCAGCGGTAGACGCAGGACCAATTCAAGAGCTGGACGATGAGGAGGACGAACCAGGACTCGAATTCTTAAACATCCAGGGGGATGAAATAAAAATAGAATAAATAGTCTTTTACTTGGTGGTAAAAAATCTGGGACGATCTTTTGAACTACCCTGTATAACGCTCTTTCATTTCAACGAAATCAGTCTGTAGGCCTATCGCTCATCAAACCGATCAGTTTCAAAATGATCACAGTCGGTGACTCGGATCACTGCTCTCAGTTGTACCATTCGGACAATCGGTTAAACAACTTCATTATTCCCCACCTTTCAGAGAACCAGCCAGTCGTATTGAAAGGCCTTCAACTTGGCCAGTGCATATGTAATGAATTGGTATTTAATGAAGGGACCATAGACAGCCGAAAGTAAAGTATATTCAAATTCTATAAATCAATTATGTACAGATATTACAAGTCAGTCTTTGGTCTTGATCATTGGCAACAACAGCACAATCACGGGTTCATCTATGGGGTGGATCATCGAAGACGATACGAACAGTAGCAAGTAGGTACAATGTATGGTAGCCTCAAGTGGTAACGATAGCAATCAGCACACGAAGACCATCTCGTTATGAACGAACAGCATCAGGTCAATGGCATAGATGCAGATGACTTCGTCTCTCTACAACTCAGTTCAGTTCACAGCGAAGGTACGTAATGATGGCCATATGATGGCATAAGAACGAATATACTATTTCGTCTCCTCTCAACGACTCAGTGCAGTCTCAACGACTCAGCTCACAGACAGTCAGCAATTATCTTGACAGGTATATGACACACACACAGACGATGTGATGGGTTATTCAACGGTCCTCGCATTGGAGTAATGTACAGCTGTGTATTGCATGATGGGATGCTATACACAGAAAGTTCTACTACATACAGAGAAGCACGTAATTCTCGGAATGGCTTAATAAACAGCTCATTTTCTCGATATACGAATGTCACTTTGTCTTAATTACACCAGTTTTAGGTACCCCAGAATCTCATCTTTCACAGGGACGCAAAGGTGTCCATAGAACATATTAGAATCGATCGAATTCGACGATTAGGAAAATCTGACCTGGCTTGTTGGTCCAGGATTTTCCGCCATGCTTATCTACATGCGGGTATTTTTTACAAAACAAACTCCCCCACGCCACCTAGTAGAACGAAAAGGAACTTAACGAAAAAAAAAGACAAACTGTCTTCAAGTTGTCTCCAGCACAATAACACCAAGCTTTGTTATGAGCATGAGTTCTCAATTTGATAACTAAAATTCTTTAAAATCTAATTCTAACTTGGTCAAATGACAGTGCTCTTACCACCACTAATGCAGCACCAATTTTCTTTGTTCGATGCCAGATGTCGAGGTAATGCCGAATACCCTGTATGCCATCGACAGCAGCATCTGTCAATTCCGGGAAGTTTGACTTCAATTTTGCCCTAGATCTGTATCCCCTGAAAACAGAAATATAAATACATGTATGTAACTTCAAACTTCAAACAAAGCCCAAACTCTATTTGAATGAAGATCACACTCTGGATGAACGATCATGAAAGGTTAATAATTTTTCATAACCTCCTTACCGAAACAGCTTCTGACCATGGGATTGTCATCTGTGGTGAAGGTGGCTATCTCTATCTTGGAAAGCAGGAAGGCCAGACCATGAAAAGCCCCGAACCGCTCCATAGTGGGACTTTTCCCTTGCGTCTGCCTCTTGTCCACTGTCATCAAGTGAATGACATAGCCTGCCACTGCCTCTTGAAGTACATACTGGCAGTAATGTGCTGAGAAACCTGGAACAGTTAAGATAATATCATTGCGCATGGCTATTTCAATTGAGATTCTAAGTTTTCCATAAACCTAGATTTGTCTGATCGAGCAGAGTCAAGGAACAAATCAATTTAAGAATGTACTTCTTACATTTACAAACGCTATAGTGTGCTAATGAAGAGGAAAGTGCACTCACCTGGGCTATCACAACGGCCATCACCACATATATCTACTGGAATGCCATGTAGGGCCGACATCATCATTCTTGGGTCTTCCCCCAGAAACGCTCCACAACTGCCTGTACACGGGAAAACGTTGTTGAAGAAGGGAAAGCCAACTTCATGAACTTTGCCCACATTGCCACCTTGCTGTAATTGTTTCCTGTCATGGTAATTGCCAAGCACATGAGGAAGTTGGGCGTGTATACGTTGCTGGCTTTCTCACTGGTCGCAAATTTGCCAGCAACATGTCCTTTTCCACATCAACGGTTCAGCAGGAGAGTGGCTCCTATTGGGGTAACAGTTGTTCGCAAATCTCCTCCGCAAACGCAGCACTCCTCCAAACTGCTATAGGCCTTGTTGAATAAATCAGTGAGATGAGTTGTTGAGCACACAACATACTGTTCATCAACCAGGGCCTCCATTTCAGCAGGGAGACCTTCCTCAAACTGGCGATGGTTATCCTTAGGAAGTAACCTGAAAATACATAATATTTGGTAGAAAGACAAAATACACAGTATGCTACCCATAGTAGGCTACCCATAGGTAGCCTAGATAGGCTAGGATGTGGCTCAATCAACCGTTCTTTCAAAGTGTCAATAAGCAGAGATATGTCATTCAAATCAATTTGAACAAAGGTGCATACCTTCTGGTACCAGATTCCTCATTCAAGTCCACAACATCAATGTGATAATCGTTCAGGGAAACTGTAGTCAGTGAAAATCTGATCGACATCCACAGCTGCCTCAAACTCCTCACGGTCTCGGTCCTCACCCCCTGGCATGTCATCATCTGAATTATCAGTCTGAAGCATAAAAAGACAGTGTCATTGCATCCGCATATGCATTTTGAATTCATAAATTCATAAAGTCATCGATTATAATTACATGCATTATGTGACCATTCTTAATATACTTCATCAATTGAAAACTTGACATAGTTAAGAAACAAACCTGTATAGTTTCATCCATAGCGGTAGCGTCAACTAGAGGTTGTTCATAATCCGAATATCGCTTTCCGAATCTGACAACATACCAATCCCACTGGTTTCCGGTAGATATTGTTGACCACCACCAGATGAAGTGCTCCTAGAAAATGTGGTGAAAGAATGAGAATCAATTCGAAACAAAGTCAAAACCTGGCCTGCATACCATGCATACAGAGAATAGGAGTAACAATAGAAGAAGAATAGGCATAATGTTTTCCATCATTCGTTAAAGGAATCATGTACATTGTATACGAAAATACAATGCAATGTAAACCTATTGTTGGACAAGTGAAATTGACAAATTTGGCAGCGACAGACACCAAGACAAGTAGATTTCCAATAGCGAATTGGGCAATTGAGCATTTTTAAACATATCCTTGATACTTACCAGGTTTTATTTTCAGAATCCACCAGCATTTCTTCATCCCTGCTGGCTTGCCGCCTTTCGGCTTCGTCGATCCCGAACGGTCTGGGAAGAGCGGGCCTTTTCTCAGAGTACAAGTCGGCCAAATGTTGGGCAACTTCATCATTTGTCTTCAAACTCAACTCCTTCCGTATAACTTTCCATATCGCCAGCGTCTCACGCGAAATCCATAGCCGCTGATCGGCTTTTGAGACCTTTTTTGGTCGCCCCATTACGCAAACTTTCGACATGATTTTCAATAATAACAAATTGAACTGCGCATGCTCAGGCACTGGGGGCGGAGCTACAAATCTGAACTCGAACAGGAAGTTGGAAGTTTGACTTTCTCGGGCGATGAAAGTCGAAAAGTTGAATAAATCGCTCGGCGGATCCAGTTCCCTTTAAGGGAATCTGGCAATGATTCCACCCCAGTGTCTGAATCAATATTATCTTGGTCTTCAAACTGAAATTAAAATTTAAGCTGATTATGTTTTCAGACCCCCAAAACTGCTGAAGAATGGAAGAAAGTAGCCTTGGAATTCGAACAACGATGGAATTATCACTGACACTGTGTCCCGGCGCTATGGATGGTAAACACATAGGGATAAATGCACCAGAAAACGCTGGCTCCACTTACTTTAATTATAAACAGTTTTTTAGTACGATACTGCTGGCCCTTGTTGATGCCAACTATAGGTTTATCTATGTGGATGTTGGGGCTCCAGGCCGGGCTGGGGATCCTGGGGTTTTTGAGGAGTCGAGCTTAAAACATGCAATGGACTCTCAATCCCTAAACTTCCCTCATTCAGAGTTGCCCGAAGGCACAGGTGGTTATTGCAGACACCACATCATTGGTAAAGATGCATTTCCTTGAAGCCCAGATCTTATTGAAAACCCTTTCCACACAAGAGCGATGAGCAAGAGAAGCAAATTTATAACTATAGATTTAGTAGAGCCCGCCGGGTAGTTGAAAATGCCTTTGGCATTTTGGGAAAGAGATTTCGAGTCTTTCTAAACAGAATTAATCTTGAACCAAAGTTTGTTAATAGCCTAGTGTTAGCAGCCTGCTGTCTTCAGAATTTTTTAATTGAATACCAGTCAGCATTTTTCCATTTTTCAACAAGTTGTTGCCCGTGAAGACAATCAGCACGCATTTATTCCTGGGACATGGCGACAAGGTCAACATTTGATATACGGGCGACTACTAGCAGAAATCCAATATGTAATGCAAAACAGCAGAGAGATATATTGAAGCAACTCTTCAATTCTGAAGATGGATCAGTTCCATGGCAAAACGACATGCTACACTAATTGATCGGCAAAAAATGTTTATCCTATGTATGTGGGAGTACATGTACCGGGTATGTTTAGCCAGATTTTCCTGAACAAATGCAAACCTGTCAAACAAAATCATGTCTTACAAATCATAACTGTGATTTTTTTTCAAATAAACAGACATTACCTCAAGGTTAGAAACAGTGTTCCTTATTTTAATGAAGGGAACCAAGAACTGCATGTTGTCCAATAACCATAACGTCATTCTTGTCATCCCCTTTCTCCCACTTCCACTTTTAGTGAAAACGCCAGCAGATGGCATGGACTGCCAACTTGAATGGATAACCACTGAACCAGTAAGTGCCACTAGTACTAGGCCTATATGTAGCAAGACCGGCTAATCATGTAAACATGCTTGTAGGTCCGGAAAAGACCGAAGACATTACACCGGAGGCAAAAATCCACTGTTCCCTGGCATCTAGGCAAGCAGGGCCTATCCAAATGCAACACGTAATCGGGCCAAACAACTTGCTAAAGGGTGCTGTCACCGAGCATAGACATAAAATGACCAATCGAAATACACTAGGCCCTATACAGACCAAAACATGAAAAAGGAATAGAGTCATCGTTCGCTGCATAGTGTCGCTAGTGATGCTGCTGGTCGTGACTGCTGCAACTGCTCCTGAACTTGGGCTGGTACTATCTCTGCTGGTAGTAGTTCTATTGCTGGTACTGATGTCATGGGTATCACTGGTGGTTGTAGCACGGGTTGATCTACTTGGAGTACTGGTGACTGGTCTTTTCTCAACCTTTTTCTTTGTTGAGGCATAGAACTCCTCAAGTTTCTTACTCATCGTGTCATAATCTTGCACAATCATTTTCATCTCCTCAGAGATTTTGTCAAACTCCTTAAGTTTTCCAGTGTCCAAATATGCATAGGTCAACTTCGTCATTGTTCTCATTGCCCTCTCTTGAGCATTGTCAACTTTCTTGGCAGCTGCTTTTACTTTACTCCGGGTATCTTCATTCAAAGATGCATCCCTATCAACGTCCTGGGCCTGGTCAAATTCTTCCAACACATCGTCCAACAACGATGCCAGTTTCCTTCTTGCCTTTGTAAACCCTGCTTTATCTATGGCTTTCTGTGCTCTCCATTCTCTCACCTCATAATCAGAGCTTTTCTCGCGTGCATCATCAACATCATCATCATCGAACACTCCGAGGTTGGGTAGGCCTACTACTGCATCGTCTTCCGTATGCATGCCTGCGCTATGTACATCGTCACGAGCATCTCTACGTACATCATCACGTGCATCTCTACGTGCATCTCATTCTGGTTCTGGCGCATCCTTCGAGCAGCCAGGGCGCGGGGATCTGATTGTTTTTAGCTCACCTCTTAGCAGAGGTGAGCTTATCCCATACCGTGGCGTCCGTCGTCCGTCGTCGTCGTCGTCGTCGTCGTCGTCGTCGTCGTCGTCGTCGTCGTCGTCGTCGTCGTCGTCGTCGTCGTCGTCGTCCGTCGTCGTCGTCCGTCGTCGTCCGTCGTCCGTTAGCAGGGCACGTTTCGTAACTGTTAGAGCTATTGAGTTGAAACTTGGTACACATGTACCCTTATGTAATGACACCTTGGAGACTAAGTTTCAGTCCGATTCGTTTCATGGTTTGGCCACCAGGGGGCCAAACGTTAAAAGTGAAAATATGCAATATCTCCCTTAATAGTAGTCCGGAAATTTTGAAAAAAATATGGTAGGTACTTCTAGCAAAGGTGCATCATATATCCTCCGGGTTTTTGATTTGACCTCCTTTTCAAGGTCACAGAGGTCAAATGGTGTAAATTGGCCGTTAGGATGTAACGATGGCACGTTTCTAAACTGCAATGACTATTGATACCAAATTTGGTACACATTTACCCCTTAGTCAGGTGATCTCAGGGACCGAAGTTTGGTCCAATATGATTCACCACTTGACCACCAGGGGGCAAAATCCAAAAACCTTAAAAATGTGATTATTCCTTAACTTCTTGCCCTATTGCCACCAATTTGATATCACGGGTACATCTAACCACGATACAGTATATGTCACACAGGTTTTTAATTTGACCTTCTTGTCAAGGTCACAGAGGTCAAATGGCGTAAATTCGCCGTCAGGCCGTAACTATGGCACGTTTCTTAACTGCAATGACTATTGATCACAAATTAAGTACACATGTACCCCTTGGTCAGGTGATCTCAGGTACCGAAGTTTGGTGCGATCTGATTTGCCGTTTGGCCTCCAGGGAGGGGGCCAAATCCTAAATTCTTCAAAATGCCATTATTCCTAGTAATGACTTGCCCGATTGGCACCAATTTTATATCATAGGTACATCTAATTCTAACAACCATTCAATGTGTCACCCGGGTCTTCTTTGATTTGACCTACTTTTTAAGGTCACAGAGGTCGAATGTACTGTAAATTGGCGATTTTGGGGAAATTGTAATTGCTTGGACATGACACAATACCATGCTCTTTAGCCATCTTTCCTCCACATGAGGTGAGCACAATGGCCCTGGCCATTTCATTTACTCATCTTTTACCGCATTTTACACAGTTGAAAGTCTCTATTCTATACTTATAACTACGCTCCTTCTACCACTTGGTAACTATAGATTATACTCGTTGTTTAACATAACAATTCTTCCATATATTTCTTGATTTCTTTCGTACAAAATTCGGTCTTCGCCTTGCTCTTTCTGCGCGCCATTGAACCCCCGCACCGACCAATCCCGTGTTAGCCATATGTGACACTGAAGACAGTCACACCCTACTGGGATAACAATTTGCTCCTATCCAACGTCTTTACATTCACTGAGCGAACTAAACCATTCCTTCCTTGAAAAACATCTGTAATTCTTCCCAGCAACCAATCTTGTCTCTTTTGATCATCATCCAACAGAACCACATCTCCAACTTTAAGGTTAGGTTGTGCTTCAACCCATTTCGGTAATGCGTTCAGCTCCAGCATGTACTCGTTCGTCCATCTAATCCAGAACATCTTGGAAAGTCGTTGTTGGTAAACCCAGCGTTTTCCTAACGGGGTTGTCTTCGTGTCTCGGTCCAGATCAGGTAAGATCTGTTGTACTCGTCCAATTGTTAGATGTCTGGTGTTAAAGCCGCGAGATCCTCCTTGTCACTCGATACCACATGTGGCATATATCGTTACATTTGCCTTATGCAGCGGTCAATTGTAACTCTGACCCCCCCCCCTTCAGACATTCGACACTTATGCGACACCTGGAAGATATAAGGACGTCCAGGAATCGACACTTGTTCACCCAGAACTTTTAACTTCTACTCCAGGATTTCACTCTTTCTTCCTGTGGTCAAGTTCAGAACGTCACCTTTTTTCCACCTGACAGAATCCTGAAGTTCAGAACGTCACCTTTTTTTCACCTGACAGAATCCTGAACGCCGAATGTAGGCCTAGGCCTACACTATCTATGCAAGTAAGGTACAGGAATGTCGATGGTGGCAAAAGGGTTCTACCCCTGACCAGCTCACCCTGACCACTTCATTTACACCAGATTTATTAGTTGGGAGTCTTAGATCCATCTCTTGTCAAAATTTCAAAGTCCTTTTGAAAAATTCTGGGGTGGGGTGAGAAACAGCACAATCACCCTCGGCTCCTGCCTGCGCCTCTACACCAGGGACAGGCATGGAAGCATGTAGTTAATAAGCCAGCTCCACAACTCAAGGTATAATGGTATTCGTTGTTTTTATGGTTCAATGGAAGTTGGTCATCCGACAATCGAATGTGTACGTTATTGTGTACACCAACAGTGCAGTGCAAATGTTGTCCACTTGCAATCGCTTTCGAGCATGCATATGCATAAATTAAACTTTCAGCAGTTATTCAACAATGTGATGAAGCTATCTATAGTTCAGTAACCACCTCTGAAATGGCATTAGTCGGCCAAATTGACGATCTCTCAACTGCTTCCGGTCAGAGACATGGAGGCCGCCATCTTGGAATATTGTCAATTTTGACGGCTCAATTTCACACAAAAACCACCTCCGAACTCCGTGAATCACCAATGTCTTCGCCAAAAAAAGGAACCATAACAATCTACAGATATCCCGACGCATGACACTGCTGGAGAGATCAATCAATCTTTTCACTACAGCTGGATATACTAGAAAACATTCTAAGCACTCCACTCACCTGCTGTCCATGATGCTGCCCAGCTCCAAAAACGTGTCTGGGCATGTCTGGGATGGGCCGTGGCAGTTCGTCAGGAATGCGACGCTTGTTCGACATGCCTGTCGCAACTTCGTCGACAAGAATTCACCAAAGACAATTGCTTTTAATATCAGACCTACGACGGAAATTCGATGCTACTCTTTTCCCAATACGCCAGAGGTTCGACTGTCTGATTTTTTCTTAACCCTCAGGATGCGACACTAATCCGGCGTCGCATTAGCGTCGACCCCTGAGGTGGGGGTGTCAGAGTTAGAATTGACCGCTGCATTAGATCGACGTAAATAAACGACAAAAACAAATACTTCGAGATTCCTTTTGTTTCTGCTGGTAAACTCCGAGTCAAACTCCAAGCGCGCCGCGCAGGGCGCCAAAGACAATATTGCAGTCGGTTGTGACTTGCTGTGGTATTCAACATCCTCCCCCTGAAAGCCAACCAGTGGCTAACCAGGGTAGGCTTTGAAACCCTAGAAATGAATATCACTTTAAATGATTTAAACCAACTTAGAACTGATAACTGTTAACTAGAACAAATCATTAGCGAACTGACCCAAACTTTACAAGAGTAGGTAGACTGTTGGGTAAATGATGATGTTCACTTAGCGGCATTAGGCCAAGTCCAAAAACACACAAGTTGTGAATATTGACTGATATCCAGGGGCCAATAAAGCCAGAATATGCTAGTCCATAAACCTGTTTTAGGCTAATAGTCTTACACAACTGAGACGTGACGCTTGTAATCCACTGAACGGAGTAACAGGGCACACTCTAGACTTGCAAGTCATCATGACTGACCAATTCCAAAGATACCGTTTTCTCTGAAACTGCACAGCCAACGAAAGACCTCCAAGAAAAGAGCCTGCGAAACGCGCACAAAGTCTAGTTATGTCCTTCTAGCAGGCACACTTTCGTCACGGGCCTCCTGAAAGTAGATCCCTTGTTCGTCTTGAGTTCCTCACTTCTCACGTATCCATCGGCTCCCGGATAGACTTGAGTTACTCGGGCAAGTGGCCACAATCCACGAGGTACATCGTTGTCGGCCATCAAGATGACGTCATCGACTTCCAGGTTTCGCTGTGGACGTTGTCTTGAGATGAGCAGCGGAACGTACTCCTTTTTCCATCTTTGCCAGAAGTGGTCAGTGATGATCTGGGCCTGGCGCCAACCTTTCCTGTAGATGTCTCTATCCTCAGTAACGCAAGGGTCAAGGTAGCTTCATTTCGACCGAGTAGAAAGTTGTTAGGCGTCAGAGCTTCCGGGTCGTTACTGGATGATGACACGTGCGTGATAGGACGACTGTTCAGCACGTACTCAACTTCAGCCAAGGCAGTCTGCAGGACCTCATCTCGAACCATTGAATTCTCGAGGACGACCTTCAGTCTCTCCCAAATTCCACCCTTGTGACTCGCTGCAGGTGGGTTGAAGTGCCAAGCGATGTGCTTCTGGCTCAGGTGGTCAGCTAGGTGTTGTTGATTCCATGATCGGATGGCGATACGCAGCTCCTTTTCTCCCGATGTGAAGTTGGTCCCGTTGTCTGAGAAGATATCGGTTGGCTTACCACGTCGAACGATGAATCGTCGTAGGGCTAACAGGAAGCTGTCCATATCTAGAGCGTAGGCCATTTCGAGGTGTATTGCTCTTGTAGACAGACAGGTGAGTATCAGTCCGTACCTCTTCTCGTTCTTTCGACCATTTCTGACGAGCATCGGACCAAAGTAGTCAAGTCCAGTTGAGACGAATGGACTCATCATGTAGAAATGTGCTGCTGGTAGATCAGCCATCATCTGCTCCATTGGTTTCACGCGTCGTTTCCGGCACAGCAGGCAGCTATCTACGATGTTCTTGACTCTGGAACGGGCTTTCATCAACCAGTAGCGTTGTCTCAGCTCGTGAAGGGTATGTTGGACACCAGTATGAAGAACTCTCCAATGGCAATCAGTGACGATCAATCAGACTATGTCGTGGTGAGGCAGCAAAACTGGATGTTTTGCCCTATAGCTGACTGGCGCATTCTTCAGACGACCTCCTACACACAGCAGTCCATTACCATCGATGAAGGGTGTGAGCTGCAGCAGCTGACTCTTGGTTGGCAGCGGCTTACCAGATTGTAGGGCGACATATTCATCGTTGAACTCTTTTGCTTGCACCGTCTGGACGATCAGCTTCTCAGCAAACCTCAGCTAATCTACCGTAACATGGCCGACTCTTGACTTGACTTTCTGGCAACCATGTTTGAAAGCAAAGTTTCTGGCGAATCTGCATACCAACGCGGCAACTCTGGTGTAACGAGACCAAGATGAGAACTTCTTCGAGTCTGGGATGACAGCAGCATTCTTCACAGCTACAGCAGTAACCAAGTGCACCTTCACTTCTGGATCATCACCATCTCTGGAAGGGCAGGCAGGCTCGACATCAGCACCAGCGGGTACACAAGGCTCCTCCCATAGGAAAGCAGGACCTTGTAACCATCTCGACTCAGCAGACAATCTGGATGCAGGAACACCTCGGGTACCGTCATCAGCCGGGTTGATTTCTCCTGGCACGTGATGCCATTGCAATGGGCTGGTTGCCTCACGAATTTCAGCAACGCGATTCGCGACGAAGACATGAAAGCGCCTAGTGTCATTCGCGATATAGCCAAGGACGACGCGGCTTTCTATTTCACAAAAGGTCTACAATAGGGAAATGAACAACAAGTCCGTATCAACCTGTCGAGTTCAGATGCGACAAGCGCCTAGTTTTGGTAGAGCGAGTCACAAATAGTGGTTTAGATCGGACCCTAGAACTCCATTAAAATCGCTGGAAACCCAATAAAAGGCACTTCTTCATATTCCTTCATATTCACATGTATGCCGGTAATAGAAAAGGTCTACAACAGTCTATCCTTCCAGGCATCATACTCCCGGACGAAGCCAGAATCCAAGATCATGAAATTTCCCTCCAATTCGAACTTGGTGTAAGGCCTGAACATCTTCATCCATGATACCAAAAAGACATCTCTGTACCTTTTACGTTTGTCGCGCTCGTTCATATTGTCTCTGAATTCTTCGAACTCTCCAAATTGTTCCTCGGACAAAACGTAGTGTCCAGGAATCCTTTGCACAGTGATTCCAGGTTCCCTTTCCAATTGCTCCACGTACAGGCGGCTACAGTTCCCTATGCCCATGAGACCCTCTCCGGACGTAATGTCATCACATGAAACATTGATGTCTCCTCTAAAGTCCCTTTCTATCTTAGCCTCTTCCCTCAGTTCGTCCATTCCCATGGGTTCTATAGGGGGCCTCTCCGATTCTGCAGACGTCTCACTATATGGCAATGTAATGTCCCTTTCTATATCCGACTCATTAGGCCCCATAAAAAAAAATGTCAGTTTATCATCCCCGCCCGCATCACTTTTTTGACCCGCATCAAAAAAAATTTTATTTTTTAATTTTCAATTTCAATCACTAAATTATGCTTTCAGTAGGTAAGAATTGATTCACTATCTATTCAGTTGCATTTCTGATGAAATTCTCTTTCCAATGATACCAGACATGTCTACTTTGGTTCATTTTAATCAACTGTTATTCACTCTTATATGAGGAAACTCGCCCCAGCGGAGATGACGGCCGGCGGCATGCCGAACGAACGACGATTGATTTGGCGCGAAAAACGCTACACTCATCAAATATCCCAAACACCATTGACACATCAGAGTTTTCAGCGTAACAAACAATATCACAGAGATTTTAGATAGTCAATGCTGTTTTACAATACTTCTCAAGGAGGTTCAGAGGAATTTGTTGAAAGATTTTGTCTTCAATTGCCAAATTCGCGCCTTTTTCAGAACACGTGCTCTCCCGGCGCTAAATGTATAGCGCGCCTCTCATGGCGCCTCGTTGAACTAAATCTTCCACTTTTTGATACTAGCTGCCAGAATGCCGTTTGTCATGTTACAGATTGTGCATAAAGCAGGTATTTTGAAGGCGTGGTACGGAACATCTGTCCCGCCTCAAGCCACAATGAGTGACATTTATTCTGAGTTTTCAAGTGGCACAATCGGCCATGGTCATGGACTCGATGAAGAGTACAATGGATGCAAGGTAAGGCATTGTATGGTCATCACGCATGCTCCATCGTCTGCTATCGCTACACGCTGCATACGGGGCTTGCTTTGTATGACGTCAGTTGGGTTTTCGCGGGAACGTGGATGTCCCCACGTGCACGGATGTCAAATGTGCACTGAAAGACGCTAATCCTGTGATGCGTTAAGATCTGCAATATCAGGGTGTGGCGGTGGGGATGGGGGGGGGGAGACTAACTTTTCACTTGTGAGAATGACGTCAGGCCTGTAGGACAATGAAAGAGGCACCAGGGTGTAGTTAAGCATAAATTTATAGCATCAATTTCATGTTCAATTGTTCATGTTGCTTTCATTTAAATACCCGTTTCTGTTCTGAAAAAATAAAAAATAAAAACCGCCCTCCCTCATCACTTTCTTCAGAAAAAAGGATGATAAACTAACATTTTTTTTATGGGGCGTTACTCAGTTCCTTCATTCTCATGGGTGCACTAGGGGACCTCTGCGATTCTGCACACGTCTCACCAAAAGGAAATGTATCCGAAAGATCCACGGGGCCGGGATGTGGTCTTTTGAGAGAAACCGTCGGGGTGGCAGCGGAATCAGAAACATCCGGCTCTAAACTGACGTAGTGTAATTCTGCTACATGGCCGAGAAGAAGGGCGTCGTTTGGGTCGATCATTACTCGAGGTGTTATAACGATTGGAATGTTATCAGCAGTAATGGACACAACAATTATTCTCATTCTCAACATTTCAGCAGCAGTTCTAAGAGTGATATGATCACCCCAAGTCCCCGATCTTAACATGTTCCCCAAGTAGGTTCCCCACGATTGGCCGTCATTTAGAAAAGAACTTATTGGAGTTCCGTCGACTAATTCAGGATTCCTTCTCATGTACGCAACAATGGCAGTGCGCATGGTTTCTGCTGTGAAATCCCCGATGTTGTTTCTTTCGAGTTGATCCACTAAGGCAGCAAACTGACAGTTTCCGTCACCGTCAATGTCATTTCTTATCCTGTAACCATGCTCTCCTGCATTTCGAGTAAGTAATTGCATAGACTCCTGGACAACACGTGCCTCGCGGATTGAAGCGTCTATTGCAGCTTGTAAATTTAAGAAATCCATCATTGCATCGGGTGCTGAAAAGGGCTGCGAATGTCCGAAATATTTCGAAAACTTCTTTTCAATCTCTTTTTCGTTGGAATGAATGTTCTTTGCTTTTCTTTTCCGTGCCTTTTTAGCCGAAACACTAACTGATGTGACACCGTTGACACTAAACCATTTTTCCTGTTCGTTTCCGTCCACGGTGTACCTAATCTTGTATCAGTGTTTCGCTTTTTTGGAATCAGTCACAACTCCTTCAACTGCTTTTGGTGCTTTTACTTTGCGCCCACCACGTTTCCCTCCTTTACCGACTTCGCGGACAAAAACTTTGTCCGCCACTTCATATACTGTTGGTGGATTTTTACCAAGGTGACGCTTCACCATCTTTTCCGATGCCTTTTTCGAACCGGTTTTTGCCCTCTTTCTGATCGCATCTGCTGCTGCACGAAACGCTGACCTTTTCTGTTGTTGGTTGTTCCATTATCACCAGAAAGGAAAAGTTAAACAATTCGTAAAGAATGCATGAACTGAAACGCATAGATTAATCACGCACTGTTAAAATAAATGCTGCCGATTTATCCAGTGCAAACATAAAATTACAAAAAGAAGACCTCAGAAAGCTACACTTATTTTCAACATTAAATACTTTTTTCAAACACAGTATACCTTTTTTGTTGCACACGTCATTGGATAACAAAGAAATGCCACAAAGGTATTGGTACACACTCCAAAAACTTGGGGTGTTTTGGCCTCACATCAAGCACCCTTTATAGGCCCAAAACACCCCAAGTGTACAAAGGGTATTTGAGTTGCCACTGGGGAAGCACCCCTCGGGGTGCTTTGGAAAGGGTGCCTTGGAAAGGTGATAGTATCAGTTGGGCCCCGGAGATCCTTTCTATCACCATTTGTCACAGAAATATCCACATATTACGTTTTCAGAGGGTGTCTTGCCAAGCGGTGGTGTGGGCCAAAGGGGTGCTCTACAAGCACCGTGAGGCCAAAACACCCTTGAAGCACCCTTGTTTTTAGAGTGCAGTTCTGGCGCGAACACCTTTTATGGCTTCCATGAGAAACACATGTTCGTTTACTTTTTCCCAATGAGTGTACATGAAGGCAAAAAGGGATAATAACTAGAAAAAGGTTTTACTGTTTGAGCAGGGCATTCATACAACCAGTCAGATCAGGGCCCCTAGCTCCCTTACCACTGGTCCTAGGAATTTCATCTAGGACTCAAATGAAAGGGTACTCAATTCTACAGAAGATACAACTAACACATTTTGATGCAATCTATCACTTATTATCTACAGGCCTAGTTATTATCTCTTTTTGATGAAGGTCATCGTTGGAACGCCGACAGAGGCACACGGTTAGAGGAGGCACGGCACAATACTTACATCATCATCATCACCATCTTCGAAGTCACAACTGAACGAACTGCCCTCGCCCACCGGTTCGGTTCCATTCGGTGCCGCCGAAGATTTCCCCTCAGGGGTCCATGCTTTACGTGCATAATAGACCTCAAACGGTGTCAATTTGTCTGAAAGTAAATGTTTTGATTCACTCAAGTATGGTAATGGCGCTGTTATCCAAGTCAGAGTCCGGTTTCAATGTGAGATGCTGTTGGAGGAAGAGACTTGATTGAATTTGTCAACACATGAAACAACATTAGCCTCACTACAGCTCCTTCAAATTCATACGCGCGAAGTTCAGTTAACTGGATTCGCGTGTAAAAATGACCGTTTTGCGCAGCATTGACCCCTTATTTTTTGTGATTTTTGGGAATAGCTAGCTAAGGTCTGTTCAACTGCATTGGACTAAAGTCCCTTGAAATTGTTTTTCTATGTATAGAGCAATTGTGTTTTGGGGAGAAGAGTTGATTTGAAAGAGAATCATCCCCTGATTCTAGAAATATATGATCTTTGGGCACTAAGGCTGCCCCTGTTAGGGTAGGGGCCCAGGAATGGTGACGGTTGGTTCATAATGCCCCGGTGCCCATTTTGCCCCCAGGCTGGTCACCAGCCCGGAACCGTGGAGTGAGTCCTAAACCCGCCCAAAGTAAAACTACTGTCCACCCAGTACAAATTTCCTTAGTTTTAGACTTTACCTCTGTTGATGACATTTTAAGTCACGGTGACGTGCCACTTATACCTATACCGGATCACAACAGTGTTGTTTGTTTGTATCTTACCCTGAAATGCTTCGTGAGGGGACAAGTTGTAAATCCTTGCATAGAGAGGCAGTCCATCAACCCAGTTAAGACTATTCCCTTCGCATAACTCTGTCATGTTGAACCTGACTTTTTCTTTCCACGTCTTATGGCTTCGCTCCACCTATAAAGACATAAACAATCATACAGTACACATCAGAATCTAGCCAGAATCTGCAGATAGACCGAATAAAAGATGCTGATTATCGACCTGATCACGCTTATTAGAGAGGTTTCGCTATCCCGTCAGTCGGGACGTCATGCGTATTCGTCTGCTTCATTTTAAATAGTTCTCATGCATTGCAATCTGGCAAAATAAGGCACTTGAATGAACAACATATACGTCACGTCACGTTTGTTACGTCAACGGCGTCGCGCACTTCAATTTTTTGGGGCCCATTATTGGACGCATAGAGGACCCGGGACATGTGACTCTAGATACGCTCCCTGTAGTGTTTGCGTTTAGTCTTCGCGAAGCAGGTCTGCTACATGTCGGACCTGCCATTGAGTTTTTACAGCGGTAACAAAGACGTGAAAAATACAAAACAATTACCTTTCCGTTGGTCTGTGGATGGTATGGCCTACTCCGAATTCTCTTGTTCACCACCTTCTTGAATTCACCACCTCCATCACTGATCAGAATGTCCGGACATCCGTGTTCGACAAAAATACCGAAAAGTTGCTCTGCAACGCCTTGCGATGACTTATCCTCCAATGGCCGGAGCCAGAGAAATCTGGAGAATACGTCGATGACGGACATAACATATTGATACTTCTTTTCATCGATTTTGACCGGAAGGTCCATAAAGTTGACCAAGTCAACTTGAGCAATTCGATGTGGTGCCTTTGGCTGCAGTGGTGCTTTATTTGTAAACGTCGGCTTCCTTCGCTGGTGCGCCTGCAGCGTGTCCAAATGACGCCAGACGACTTTCACACCAAGGCCACAGAACCGTTCTGAGGCAATCTTTGATAGTTTTCAAGCTGCAAGTCCTTTAAATGCTATGAAATAATACTCCACTATAGCTACTAAATCGGAAGTTCGCGGGACGATGCGCCTAGTCGTTCTTTCGACGATCAGTTCCTCATTCAGTCCTGATAGGGGATTATGTACTCTTGATACTCTGTACATCCCCGATATCTTCTTCCTGTAGGCCCTCCTCTCAGCAGGCGTCCGGGCATCACTCCAAGTCAGGTCTTCGTCTAAGAATCGGAATAATTCATCGTAGTCCTCATCCGTCAAAGAGAATGTACTGTAGCTCCTCTTTTCCTGCAGTGGAAAAAGATAAGATTTGTAACTAATGGGGCTACTTGAGTGTAGACAGCCGGGGAGGGCGGGGGGGGGATAAGAAGAAACTATTTTGCCATGACCAATATACTTGAATGAAATACACTTTGTTCAGGGCAGCCTGGGGATTCCCCTTGCCCCCCTCCCCGCTCTGACTCTTTGTCAATCCATAGTGACAGCATCAACCCTCTGGCAAAAAAGGACCCGGAGGTAGCTGAAGATCGTAGTCATTGAGTCGAACCTTGAGGAATCTAAGGCCAGGTCGAACAAGAAGGATGTGTGTATCCAAGGACACCTCAAACCCTCAAACGCCTATAGGAATCTTCAAGCGTCAATTCACTCGTTCAGCCCGGTGTATATTTGCTACGACCAGCTTCAGCCAACGATTACATCACACTTGGCTACACATCCCGGCTAGAGATAGCAATGCATGCATGTAATACATGGACTATGTGGGTCATGCAGCGATGTAGCTGAAGTATATAGGATACACGCTGATAGAAAAAAACACTTTTATGTTCTTTTCATACCTTTTTACCGGGGACGTCTCCATCACTGATCTCTCCTTCATTCTCGGCATCATCGTGGTCATCTGCGCAGAGAATACCCGAGAGAATGCAAATCACCAGACAGAATACTATGAAAAGCCGCATTTTGCCGACGCGTCTTGCTTCTCGTGCCGAGTATTACGACCCAATGCCCATCAGATGGCATTGCTACAACATTAGTGACATCTAGAGCGAACGGCATTAAACGAAAATGGTAGCGCCATCTACAAAAAATGTGGAGAACTGTAGGTCAATGGAGGGACGCCGACAGAGGAACGATTCGGGGAACGGAGGGACGCCGTCCATGGAGGTACGGCACACCGTACCCAATGAGTCGTTGTAGTTGGTTGTCTCCAGGACGAATTCTCGACAAGTCCAAGATCGAGGAATTTGAAGGGTCCACAGGATCTCCTGATTCCCTTCCCAGCCGTGGAAGAAACAGGGAAGCAGATATTATGAATATTATTGATTTGCATAGTGTACTCCAGTTGTAGAATTATGATTGTGAGGATTTAAGATTGTAGGGATAATATTGGTCTAAATATTATCAATATTAGAGTTAATGTAACTGTATCAAGTCACAGTCAAATCTTGGATTAGGATATAGGACGATATAGAGTTTATTAAAATAAGGAGTTCAAATGTAACTCTTGTCAAGTTGGAATTAGGTAATTGATTTAGATATAAGTATTATTAGTATTCTTAATGAAACTCAGGTAACACAGTCAAGTTTCGGAATATTTTTTGCATGAGTTTTATTGTGTCAGTTTTTTACACCCTGGCTCGGGGAAAATCAAAATTATAATCTCAGGCATTGGTTTGTTTTGTAGTGGGTTTCTCATCTCGTTAATAATCAGTGTGTGTCATCTGCAAAGACAAGGATCAAGCAAGCTCAGTGGACACTAGAACGGGATTGTGCCAAGAACATTCTACTCTTTTCGCTACTTAAGGATTCGTTAACAAGTGCAGTGGCTGTTGCAGTGCTGAAAATTTGGTTGAAATACTCATTCATAAGCTCTCATCAACTTTCATATCAACCCTACTTGGTCATAAGCTGGTACTCCGGTGTAAATGAACATTATTTATGTTTTGCCTCTCCCACCAAGTTAGCAGGAACATTACGTCAACGTTCAATCTTCATCTCGTTACGTTACTCCGCCTTGGATACACTGTATCACCAGGGAATGGAGCCTTCAACGAACGCTTGTAAACGTACAAGACAAATTGCTGCTGATCGTCATCCAATCGTATAGTTTTTATATATACGTTATGTCCCCCAAGAAATAAAACCAGTATCTACGTTATGTTTCCCAAGACATGAAACCAGTATCTACGTTATATCGTCCAAAACACGCTTCCAGTATACGTTATGTTATCCAGGACATGAGACAGCTGTATTATCATTGTCGTCATCTCAACGTCTTCAAGTATTGGGTCGGTTGCACCTCATACCTCTGCAACGTAAGCACCAATCTTCAACTACGGTGGTACACGTGACCGTACATCAGATGACAGCCTTGCTGCAGATAACAGCCGTGCTGCAGATGAACAATCCATGCCGCAGATGACAGCCTTGCAGTAACGTCTTCGTTCCTTGCAGTTCAATTTCTTTACATATTGAACATTATCATAGACTTTTGCAGAAAAAATGAAACTGATTCTACTTGACCAGTCTTCTTCATCAGGATGTGAACTTTTCCCTTTGACATGATGAACATTTCCAGTAGCAGAACTTGAACATTCTCTTTCACGTTTGAATAAGTATTAGTATATGACACTCCTTTATGCCAACACCTTAGGTGTTGTCACTTTTACAGGAGGGAAGGAGTGTGTTTGATACCAGTATATCGGTAGAGATAATGATTTCAACTGAGTTTTGGAAAGAACAGTATTTTTATCAGCTTATAGCGAGGCAATTTAGGTTCTTTTTCTGAAACCGCTGCTTATTTCAACAAAAATTAGTCTCAGGACTGATTCTTATAATGTCAGGTTTTGACAAAATGTTTCGGGTCAGACCCAGTTGATCTGACAAAATTGAGCAAGCGTTACAATTATAAGAACCAATTTCAGCATTTCTATTAGCAGCCTACTGATTAAACCTCGGTTGATCTCGAGCCAATTATTATATATGTGTATTTGAAAAGGGTTTTGGAAGTACCACTTGTTGGTTAATTTGATTAAATGATTGGTACTTGATAGTGATACTGTCGCGTTATCACGTTGGAAGAATATAATGTCGAACTCGGCTTTGCGTTAACTTGTCTTGTCCGTTTATTACTCGTTAAAATGACGTTTATTGACCGAATTACAATGATGATTATTAATATTTTCCAATCGTGCGGCGCCAACTGCACCAACTCCACCTGGGCGCCCATCTTAAGGGTCGCCGAAGACACGAAGACAGGATGTGACCATGTGAACACGACATCCCAGGAGAGATCATTGACAGGCATGTCAACTACTGTAAAGTCCATCTGAACCGCACTTTAAAGAGTCTTTGAAAGTCTTAAGAGTCTTTGTCACACAAACAGAAACATGGTGGTCACACCTGCTTGGCACACTAAATAAACTCTAAAGAAACATCGGTACAAATACAGGATTAATCTTAACTCAGTGACCATTACTCCACTGAGTATCAAAATGTCAAGATAAATCACAACATCTTATCAAAACTGATTGTGTAAAACTTTAACACGAATAACCATAACTAAACCTTGGATGTACCAGACGACTTCAAAAATAATGTCCTCAACCAGTAAACACAACCTCAGACGTCATACTATTTCCAGTACTAAACCAAAGTAAACATGTACTCCTCACCAAATATTCTCAAATTCACTTTAAACACAAACTTACGTCTCTTGACAGATAGTACAGTATCAAACCAAATATCTTATCTCAAACATTGTAAACAGCAACTTTATGTCTTTAGAACAAAATTTAACCCTTCCTAAACTAGGAAACTTCAAATAAATTGAACACTTTCAGAAATGCTATAGATATTCAAATCCAACCAATGAATACTATTTGTACGTAATTAACACAGCAAATTGCTACTTTACCCAGAATACGTTCAGTATCAAGACACAAACTTACAGTACACATACAGTACAGAATACATGTACAGTAAATACAAACGTGGCAAAGTTACAAATGGTAATAGAAACATGGCAAGAATACTAACATGAATGCAAACATGAAACATGGTAAAATAAACATGATGAAACCCAAACAGGTAAATCACTTCAGAAATGGGGTGGACTACCCAATTCTGACGAGCACAAGACATGGAGTTATTCTCCTCCATAAACCGTCTTGCTGCATGACCAATATTGCGAATTGCAATTTTTTCCTCGGATCTCACAGCGCGCGCAAGAGTCAGTTTATGACGCGGAGGGTACTTATATGCGATTATTAGGCATTCCTTGTGATATCCTCTCGTTCGGACGCTTTCATAAGCAGAATGAGTCTCGAAATTGGGCGCTTTAAGACAAGACCGTCTGCGAAACGTACATCCACTACACGAATGTGATTGTCTTTTCCCGGGTACACATTGATGACTTCAGCCATTCTCCACTGACCGCGTTTCATTTTCTCGTCGACGACTAAAACAACGTCACTTTCCTCGAGATTTTCCTTCTCGGTAGACCATTTTGGTCTCGGCGACAATTTCTGGATGCAAGTAATCCAGCGCTTCCAAAAATTGTTTACGATTTCGTTACACAACTGGCGGCGCTTTCGCAGGTTTCCGGCGAATGGTTCACATGGGACGATTGGTGATGGTAATTCGCCACGGCCAATGAGAAAGTGATTCGGAGTTATAGGTGGGTCATCCAACGGGGATGATGAGACTGCTGTCAACGGACGACAGTTGAGCACAGCAGATATCTGTGCAAACACAGTCTCCCACTCGACAAATGTAAGTTTGTCCGTTTTCACAAGTACTTTCATTGCGCGTTTCACTTCCTGCACTATTCTTTCAACAGGTCCCTGATGATGAGGACCGTCTGGTGGACCAAATTTCCACTCAATGCTGAGCCTGGCGGACCGAATTTCATCCTTGTCGAGTTTCAATCCTAATTCACGTAACTCCTTGTCAGCTCCACGGAAACATGTTGCATTATCACTTAACATGAGGGACGGGGCCCCCCGGAAACTGATGAATCGTTCTAATGCTTGTAGGAATGCTTCAGTGGTTAAGTCCTGTACACAGGTGAGGTGTACTGCCCGTACGACCGCACAAGTGAAGACGGCGCAGTACCCCTTCGTTGTCGTATTACGGTTGAGTTTCACGAATACAGGTCCCAGATAATCCACAAGGGTGGTGTGGAATACTGGTGTGAACGGTTTGATCCTGAAGTTGGGCAGTTCTGCCATGAACTGCTGCGGCGGCTTTCCTCGGTTACGTATATAGACTTTACAGACACGAATGACAGCCTTTGCAAGTCTGACGTCTCCGACGATCCAGTAGGTTCTGCGAATTTCAGTGACTGTGCGCAAATGTGCGCCATGTAGCGCATGGCGATGTCTCTCGCGGGTAATCAACAGTGAGATGTGTCCCTTTTTTGGCAACAAGTAAGGGTGGCGCATGTCGTATGATAACGGTGCTTTGTCTACACGGCCCCCAACACGGTGCACTTGTGATGCCTCATCGAATATCGGGTTATGGCGCATGATGTGGTGATCAGTAAAGTCAATGTCTCTCTCAAAGTCTGCAGTCACCATGATCAGACGAGGCCAACTCGAGAATGTGGTCGGATCGATGACAGGTTGAGGCGTAGTCACATTGAATGCCAGCACCTTGGCGTTTTGAACGTGAAATTTCTTGAGTTCCTTGTCCTCATGATCGATGTTGACTTCCGGCGTATGTGGCCAATCAGACGGCGGCAAACGGAGGTAATCTGGACCTTTGATCACATCCATCGCTCTATCTGCGGTGACACCACGTGAGATCAAATCAGCAATGTTCTGGTCAGTTGGAACGTAGGCAATGTCTTTGACTGGATCAAAGTCAGTGGTAATTTCACCGACCCGACAAGCCACATATGATCTGAATGACTTGGACTGGCCACGAAGCCAGCGTATGGCAGTCATGCTGTCGGTCCACAACTTGGTGTACTGAATATCGAGACGTAGGGCACTGCGGACTGATAACAGCTATCGACACAGCAAGAGTAGAGCCTGTAACTCCTTCCGGGGTATGCTTGTCTGTTTCAATGGGGTGACGCGTGCACGAGCACAAACAAATGTCAGTTCAGCAGGATGATCTTCAGACTCAGACCATCTAAGGTGCACAGTGACTCCCATAGCGTCCTCACTCGCATCACTAGAACCATGTAGTGACACGTCAGGGAGTGGCGACATGCCCTTGTATTTCTCGGGTATCAGACAGCGTGGGATCTCGATTTTACCTACATCCTTGAGATCACGTTCTATGGTTTGCCACTCAACATACAGATCACTGTGGTTACTGAGTTCAGTGTCCCAACCAAGATCAAACTGCCACAGTTTCTGGAGTAGCATCCTTGGACGAATGGTGACAGCAGCGAGAACACCAAACACGTCGTAGTATGATGCAACCTTTTTGAGAATGGGGCGTAGTCCTCTGATGCGACTTCCTTAACACTAAGTGTGTCCTTGGCCAGGTTCCATCGGGTCCCAAGGACTGTGGCCTTTCTATCTGGCGCGTTATCTGGATCACATATTTCCTTCATTCCGAAATGACCCTTGTGAAGGGTGGAGGTAACAGTAGTTTTTAGATGCAGTCCCTCCTTAACAGTACATTTACTGTCATTTAAGTCATCGACATAAAACTGATTTGAGACAACCTGTTGCATGTCCAGGTCATCTGGAGCGTGTTCTTTGACAACAAGACGTAGTGTAACAATGGCCGCCGTTGGGGACGGTTTATCCCCGAATGTTACAGTGGTCAGTTCAAACACCCGAATTGGTTCATCAGGTTTTTTCCTAAACAGGAAACGATGATAGCGTGCGTCGTCTTCATTCAGTTTGATCGACTGGAACATTTTCGATATGTCGGCGGCGACGCCCACTTCATACTCACGAAAGCGCAAACCGATGTCGAATATGTTTGAGTTCATATTGTCACCTTTAGCGAGAAAGTCGTTCAGACAACAACCTTCGAACCGGGCTTTACCATCAAATACAACCCGGACCGGCGTGGTACGCGAGTCCTTTAACACACCGAAGTGGGGCAGGAACCACATTCCTTTCCCACTGCGCAAATCCTGATCCATCTCCGACTGTGGGACGAACCTGGCGACACCTCGGGTAAGTTGATCATCCATTTGTTTACAATACGTGTCCCATTCATTCGGCTTCTTTCGAAACTGTTTCTCCAGGTTTTGGAGACGTTTGACTGCATATTCGTAATTATTCGGCAGATCAGAAGGGGGTCGTTTCCACGGGAGACTAATCTGATAAGTGCCATTATCTAGCACAGTCAGACTACGTTGCATCTTCTCAGTAGCTACACGATTCTCCTCGTCGACAGCACATTTACATCTCTTTGGTGCGATGCCAAGGTGTTCAATTCCAAGAAAATCCTCGATTTCACTGGTGGCAGTAACTAGCGTAAAGTTTGTGACGGCATTAGTACGTATTTCCCCTGCAGGGCTAGATCCACCCTGCACATACCACCCCAGGGGACATCGTGCAGCAATGGGGTCGTTTTCAGTAGGACCAGATATCTTTTCCGCAGGCGTCAACAAATCTCCATTGTCAACACCCAGCAGCACATCGATGGCATCACTGGCAACCCCCACAATATCAACAGACTTCAGATGCGGGTAGCTCTCCAGTTGGCTCTTAGAGAGTATGGGAACATTGCCACACGGTTTCTTCATCTCAGTGAGGTGTACGCTTCGACTGAATGTTCCTTCAAGATTCTCAATCGTACACTCAACGACGCGTAATTGGCAATTTACGGTGTTGCCACCGACAGTGGTAAGGTTAAAGTTTTGCATACAAGGCTTGCCCTGCATCGGGACTATTCCTTCACGAATAAGTGATGCTTGACTACCTGTGTCGAGCAAGATTCTGACTAAAGTTTTCTTCTGTCCCTGTACCAGGTAGCCCATAACAGTAGGCAATGCACACGAAATAGTGTCAGTCTTGTTCTGATTTATCCCAATGCTGGCAGCACCAACATTGGTATTCGGCGTTGTGGGTTTGAACTCTAGGCTGGTAGGGTTTAAGTTTTTCTTCATTTCGAAATGACGATAGCCATCGGTACCGTACACTTTCGGACATATCGATGAGAAATGAGTGTCGGCACCACATACCGGAATTGCACATGGACGACTGTGCTGGCACTTCTGCGGGTCAAAAGGCGGTTTTCCCGCAACACAGTCATCGTGCCAACATCTGTGACATATCCCGTTAATGTTCATGATGTCGAATTTTTCTGTTTGGGAAAGGGCCCGGAATTTATTACATCCCTTAATGAAATGGTTCGATGTTTGCGGGTGTAGTGGACACTTCCTCTTTCCCTGCTCATGTGAACCGGTATGAGCAGCACCACCTGTAGCAGCAGGGGAAGTCTTGGTCATGGCCGCGTGGTTGATGGTTATCGAATTTGACGTTTTCGATGTTGATGAATCAGTTTTGTGTGTACGTGACTGATGATCCTGAGTGGGTGGGGGTGGCCGTGCCTTCCTTAGGACCATGAGCTGGTCATGCAACCAGTCTTGTAAACCAGTGATAGTGTCATTTGCCTGTCCTTCCTGTGCTGCTTTGAGGAAGGCGCTGTGGTGCTCTTCAGGTAGTTTGCGACGAAGTTGTGTCAGCATGACACGCCCACTGAGGTCGGATGTCATGCCCAAGGATTCGAAATGAGTCGAAAAGTTCTGTAGCGTTTCAACGAATCGAGACATATGGCCAACGTTTATATGACCTTTGGTATGGTAGACATCAATTTTCTCGAGATCTGATATCAGCGTGTCGACAAGGCGATCCTTGTCACCGTATTCTTTGTCAAGTATGGACCAGGCCCTATCGATTGACGTACAGTTCTTTATTTTCTGCTTTTCCCGGGGGCGGTCCATTGACTCGACAAGTTGGTACAGTTTCTCATTCGGTTCAAGATCTTTGGTAAAACTTCCAAATTGCTGACGAAACTGGCGATAATCCCGAATGTTTCCCCCAAATGTAGGAAACTTAAGTTTAGCCATTCTAGATGACATAGTTTTGGCGGGCGGGGGTGGTACTAAGAACGGTGTTGTTGTTGGCACAGGCCCAGGTTTGGGCTTGGCAGCGTGAAGTTCTTCAGCTTTGCGCTGGAGATCATGGATTCTTGGCAAAACGTTCTCTGCTATTTCTTCTATATACGCAGTCTCTGTGGTCTCAATATCAAATTCTGCCTTTTCTAATGCTGCGGCATCTTTGAAATCAGCCGTATTAAGCACATCTGTGCTCAATGTTATCACGATATTATTGATTGTTCTAGCAGTATCTAAATGTTCACGTAGTTTTGTTGCGAGATCTCTAAATTCGTCCTCCGGTAGTCCTCCTGGTTTTGCAAGGAGGGAGTCCGCCTCCTTCGACAGACTGGTAAGAGTTCGTTTAACGTTAGCCCTGGCCTTTTGGCCTCTTTGGGGGTCTTTGGGTCCACTGTTATGGTGCCAGTAGCCATCCTAGCAAACGTTCAGGGTTGATGTCGAATTATTACGGCTATGGCGTTCCATAGATTTTCAGGAAAATTCGACGTGGGTTCGTTTAGGTGACCGTTTCAAAGTTCGTTTTTGGAAAAGTTCGTGCACTAGATTGGAAAAGCTGTCGCGTTATCACGTTGGAAGAACATAATGTCGAACTCGGCTTTGCGTTAACTTGTCTTGTCCGTTTATTACTCGTTAAAACGACGTTTATTGACCGAATTACAATGATGATTATTAATATTTTCCAATCGTGCGGCGCCAACTGCACCAACTCCACCTGGGCCGGACCCATCTTAAGGGTCGCCGAAGACACGAAGACAGGATGTGACCATGTGAACACGACAGATACTTCTATAATATAATTGTTTATTTTCAACGGAGTTGAAATTTGTCGTAGGGGGGAGGAGTGATACCAAAGGGTAACATTACACATATTACTAGTGCAATCATATATACTAAATAATTCAGCAGATTCATAGGTCATGGGCATACTATAATTGGGGTATTGGTAATCATGGAGGTTGCATCAGCTACAGTATTCCAACTCTGGTTGACAGGAATTAACAGGCCTGTTGATAGAACAGTGCACTGGGATATTCCTGCCAACAAGCTGATGGGAATCCGGTTATCGATATCCACCTGTTGCTGTTACATAACCTTGGGATGGGGGAAATATTTATCTGATTTCATGATTTGGAATATGTAGTTTATGTATGATTTACAACATCATGTATGGCTTTGGTGCAGGCTCGACTCAGGGAACCTTAGGCTGGGCCCAATTTCTGTATATTGTAACAAAATTAGTCTTTCACCTCTTCGTTCCGTCTAGGACAACTCCTGGGTCCGTATTTTACATGCACCCGCTGTGCAGCAAGTACCTGTTTTCCAGGTCGGGATTTTATATACAACCGGACCATTTTTACTGGAGCAAATTTTCGTGTTTGAAGTCTATTTTCATCAAAACTGCGCCAAGTTAGACTGTCAAACTTTAGGGATACATTTGTCATTGGGAATCTATTGATTGAGAGCCTCCTGGTAAGTTGTTAAGTTGGTGAACGCTTGTATTTCACTATTTTTATGTTGCGATTTGCGACTTTCTGAAAGCTGTCCCCCATATTTGATGACGTCAGACCTCCACATTGTTTTGGATTGTGAGTGACGAACTTTCCAGTGGTATTGCAAAGTGTTTAAATCAGGTAAATGTTGGTGTAAAAGTTATTTCAAAGACATGGTTTATTTCATAAAGATCTGTAGCATCTTTTGGTGTCATTTTCAAAGCTGTGACTTTTGGGAATCTCTTGTACTTTGGGCCTAAAGTTGGCACATGTTTCAAAACGGGTTTGTTTTGTTATCATTTCGAGGGTCTGTAGTCCGTGGGTGACCCCCGTGGATTCTGTATAAAACCCTAATCAGCTGGGCGTGAGAGCAGATCGGGTGCTAGCATATCTAGCATCAGGAGGTTCTAGCCCTCCGGAGTTGACATTCACCCCAGTCGCATACTCCTAGCTTGCAGTTGCACAACATTGCAGAACAAGCCACATGTTACATATATGTTGGTCTTGCATTGAGATTGTTGTGTCAGTCAAGTTTCAAATACAGCTTTGAAGGTGGTCACACTGATACTGATAGAATTTAGCCAGGTAAGCGCCCTAAAGATATCTTTCTATTATATTTGCAATTTGAATTGTTGACTTTTGTTCAGCAAAAGGGGCAGAGTAATATACTGACTTTTATACAATTTATGGGAAAGTGTAATAGTCATAAAATGCCTGAATATTCAGCACCTAGTGTGCATGTTTATGCTGATGATCTAGTCATAATAGGCACTTTTATTGAACTGGAAAACCTGGTTGCTTTCCTCCATGAACTTTTAGATTTGTTGACCCGTTTGATAAATGGTGAAGATGTGGATATGAGCCTATATCCAGCCATCAACCACCTAGTTTAATCTGATTGAAACCTTTTTGTACCCGTTGTAAAATCATGGACATTCTCGTTTTGAGAGTTATAATAAAACTATTTAGTTAGATGAAGTAGTTGTGCCCTTTTGTGATAGCTTAGTAGTAGTTTTCATCCGGACTCATATCAGTGACCAAAAGCAGGTCACATTGCCCAAGTCTCACCCAGTCTCTCATATTGGAATGAGAGAAGACATAGAGGACATGTCCCTGAAGTCAGGTTACTAGATCAAATCAGGAGGACCAGAGTCCTTGGATTTCCCCAGGTTGTGACAACTACTGCCCCATAAAAAGCCTTGACTTGGTTGTGACTTTGTCTCCAGGACATTATCACTGACGCTTTACCGCTCGGACAGGTTTCGCGCTACAATATATATCAGTGAGTTTTCACTGCAAATCAGTCAGTTCTGGCTCACTGAAGGTTGCCTAGCCTATCCACAACTTTGGTCCCGTTTAGTGCCGACTGCCTGAGTCAGAACCCTCACCAAGGTCAGAAGTCCCCCTACAGGAAACATCATTCAACAGAAACAGCCTTGTTGAAGGTACAGAGTGATGTACTGAAGGCCCTGGACAAAGGTCAAGTGGTGATCCTTGTTATGATCGATTTGTCTGCAGCATTCGATACGCTAGAGCACCAGACATTGCTGACGCGATTCAAGGACGTGTACGGGATAACTGGTCGGGCACTTGACTGGATGGCGTCATACCTTAGAAATCGGTACCAGACTGTAGTTATTGACGGCAAACAGTCGGAGCCTGTGTTACTTAAATACGGTGTACCTCAGGGATCATTACTAGATCCTAAAATGTGTCAAGGTGGGAGAGCATTCGAGATTCTTGCTCCCCAAATGTGGAACACTTTGGACGCCACACTGCGACAAGAGACCTCATTGGCCACATTCAAAAGTTCTCTAAAGACATTTCTATTTCGAGACTATTTCGGGGTGTGATTCAAACTAGGTGGGGAGCGCCACAGAACATTGCGACAGTGATATGGGGCGCTATAGAAATGCTAATTCTATCTATCTATCTATCTATACTATGCACACAAAGCCCCTGGGAAGTGTCATGAGAAATTTCGGTCAGGATTACCATTTCTACGCTGACAACGCACAGCTATATGCCGCTTTCACATTGAAGGAGCCTTCAAACCAACTGGCAACCATTTCTATAGTTGAACGATGTCTGTCAGGAACAGGGACCTGGTTTGATGTAAATATGCTGAGTAAAAACGATGAAAAGACTGAATTGATGCTCTTTGCATCAACACATTCACTCAAGAAAATTGACCTTGTGGTTCTTAAAGTTGGTGACACCCAAATTACATCTTCGAGTAGTGTGCGCAACCTAGGTGTCATGTTTGACACTAGCTTAACCATGGAGCAGCAGGTAAACAGTGTTTGCAGGTCAGCTTACAATCAGCTAAGACTCATTGGTCAAATCAGGCGTTACCTCACCAGGGATGCATGGGCTAGTTATGTCACGCCTTGACAATTGTAACTCGTTGCTCTACGGTGTCACCAAGGCTTTGTCTGACAAGGTGCAACGTGCCCAAAATACCGCCGCTAGGATAATCACGCGTACGAACATCAGAATTGTTTATTGTTGTCAAAGACTATACTTCTTATAGAGACTCTGTTTTTGTTAAGCGCCTTTGAACGGCCCAATATAGGACTGATAAGGGCGCTATATAAATGTGATACATAGATAGATAGATAGAAGTGCTGCCATTCTGCCTTCTGAATAAACGTTCTACCAGAAAGAAGTCTTCCGCGCTAGTCAATGAGGAAGATGTCAACTCAGCCCTGCGGTTGCGTATTAAGAAGATTCCTTTTTTCCGCTCCGACAAAACTACGAATTCCACCTTTAATAATCTAAATCCAAATCGTCCCAAACCATAGTATGTACCGAAATTCCACCAATCAACTTTCCGTTCACTAATCTTTATTCTTGTTTGTAAATTATAAGATCTGCACCCTTCTGGCTGCACGCCCTTCGCCCAGGCCTGCACCTGCTGCAATGCTGCAGATTATTGCCCTCAGTTGATTACCCCAATAAAATCCTCTCTTTTGTTGATCCAGAATATAAAGTCGCTCCTTAGTTTATTTACCCGTTATTTATCCGTTATTCCATAACGCAGGTCAGCTTTTAAGACGCGCATTCCCTCAAGTCTGACGTCGCAACATTAAAGCTACAACATTTAACATTAATTAAATTACATTTTAAGCTTTTGATTCTAGCCATCATTGATCATTAATTAGACAAGTCTACAATAAACATTAACAAGTATCTACCACATGAATTAAAGTACTAATTAATAAACTACTCCATTCACTAGGTACCACAGTTCTTATACATCCAAATTTCCTAACCAATAACATTGTCTTAGACCAATCCTTTCAAAAACTCTCTGCCATTTTCAATGTCATCGTTCTCTTCAAGACGTAGCTTTGCCTTCCTCCATCTTCTACATTCTGAGGTTCTCCTGTCTAGAGCGCGAGACAGCTTGCCATGTGCCTTTGTCTGGGCAACAATTGCCGCGGTGTGGTTTAACATCGTATTCGATAATTCCACCAGTATGGCCCTGGAATTCGCCGACGCAGACACTACATTTCCGTAGGTTAGTTTAACATCCTCCGATGGTTCGTTCATAATCTCGATCTGTAGTTTAGGCTTCTTAGCCACGTGGAGGTTCAGCGTTCCCAGTGCTATAAGCTTCACCATTTGCAGGATCAACTGTTTTAGGATCGCGAATCTCGGCACCTGATGGGGGAACTAAACTCTCTCCACCCTCACCCAAGGCAACCGATCCACATGTCTCTTTACCTGATACCCATAAACCCTCAGGTGGGTCGACTTCCACCACTTTTGGTTTAGGACTTACTACGAGTTGTTTGTAACTAGGGGTCCTGGGTGCAGCCCCGTCCGCGTCTATCAAATCAGCTCGTACAGTACCGGACCAGCCGGTATCCTTCCTAATACCCACGCTACCTATCAGATCAACATCTTTATTCTCATCGGTCCTAGTTTCTAACACTTTATCTCTTAAACTAGTGTCTGCAGAAGTCCCGACCGTCCCTCGACCCACTGGAACGGTCTCGACTAGTTTGACGACGGTGGCGGGACAACTCCGAAGCCTGGAGCAGGTGCTGACAAGCCGTTAGCCATGCTTGTAGTCCCTGGTCCATATTCTGGGTGCCCTTGGTGCGCCACATACCAATGTGTCTGTCCTACATTAGGCATATAAGCCTCTCTCTGTGTATGCACCTGGTTTACTGCCGCTGGTCTTCGTACTTGGGTTGGCAAACTCGCAATCACTTCATGGTACTGGTGGCAAAATCTCGCAATATGACCCACGACACCACTCTTGAAACAACCCTGGTCCCAGAGTCCCAACCCAGAACCTGACCCCGTTACCATGGTTACCTTGGTTCTGTCTATAGTCTTGGCTCTGATTCTGACGGTTATTATTCTTTTTACCGAACCTTGGTTGCTCATTATTCTGCGATTGTGACTCTTGGGGTGTCTCACTAACTATCGTACCAATCTTTTCAACTACTTTATCTAGTGCGGACTCCACCTTAGAGACCAGCCCGGGACAATAAGCTTGAACGGGTTGAGCCTGGGGTGGTGTCTGAGGAGGTAAAGACTTACTAGCATTCTCATTTAGATTGGACTTGGACTCAATGTGATGATGGGTTACAGGTACTCTTCAGACAGGTGCGTCACCTCTACTTGTCTCTTTTGACTCGTCTTCCGATCCGTCTGTGCTACTCTCTATCTCAGGCCTCATCATTTCAATCTTCCTGACAGTACGTCGTGAACGTTTGCCTTCAGAATCTAAGGAGGTACCTGACTGACGGGTCTCAATGAAATTGACTACATCAGCGACAGCCACGTCAATATCAACCGGTGACTTAACAAACTCAACCTGAAATTTCACCTTGTCATCTAGGAGACTGTCAAAGAATCGGCGGAGGAGGTCCTCCCGGCGAGTCTTGGGGTCTCTGCCCGCGTGGGCCTTATCGTAGAGCCGTTTGAGCTCTGCGGCGTAGCCTTCAATGCTCTCCCCTGGCTTCTGGCTTCTATTGGCGAACTGTACCCCAAAGGTTTTAGAAGACTCTACCTTTCTAAATCGGTGGCCAAGTTCTTTGACCAATAGACCAAAGTTCCCCCTAGTACTCTCAGAGAGTTGTCCGAAGACAAAGTCGCCTGCTTTGCCCTGTAGTTTCGGAAGGATCTCATCAACCTTGTCTTCCTCGGACCATTTCAACCTGGTGGCTATATCATTGAACCGGTTGATCCAAACCCCCCACTGCTCGGACCCCGTAAAGGAGGGGAGCTTTGGGCGCCTGGGACGAAACTCCCTACCACAGGTGGTCCCTGCCGAGCACGAGGCAACTTTATCGACACTAGTAGTACTGGCAGCAGTAACAGAGGTCGAGCCAAGGACAGAGCTGTCACCATCGACATCCGAGTCATCAACATTTACCACAGGTATTGTTGATGAGTCGGTGATCGAGTGGGTCGAGCTGTGACCATGGACCTGATGGCTGATTGAGTGGAGCTTCTCTACTATAGCTCTAGTTTCTGTCAACAGCACCTGGTTCCCTTTATCTACTCTCCTCTGTACTGATTCAGACACTTTCTGGGAGATATCTCTAATCTCATTAACTACATGGGCCTGGCGCGATCCTCCTTGGTGGTTTGCTGCATTTCGCGCAGCAGTTCAAAGTTAGTCTGAAGCATCCCCCCTTGAATTTCAATCAACTGGTTGAAACGTTGGTCCTGCTTTTCGACACAGGAACACAAGTTGGCCAACAGACCTTCAAATACTGTCAAACCCGCGGGGGGGGGCCCTGATTTTGTCTGTGATTGGACGCCATGTCCAGGCGTTCATTATTTAGACCTACAGGAACATTCTTCTCTGTCTCTAAATCGGCATCACCAGCCGCGCCATTTGACCTGGGCCTAGTATTGTCCTGAGCATTAACATGTGGGCCTACAGGAACGATATTCGAATCGGGTGAAGACGCTTCGCCCTCGGTCTTGTCTTCATCTAGTTCTGTGACGTTCCGCCGTGTGGCGACTCTCCCCGTCTCGACGACGTCGACGGTCTCAACCTGCTCAACGTCCACATACTCCTCATCTTCATCATGTTTCGCCTTATCATTACTACTACTATTAGTTTCTTGATTTACTTTCTTACCCCTAGCCATGTTGAAAGAATATAAAGTTGCTTTTCTCTAAAGAATTTTCAGGGTTCGATCTCAAAATAAAACTGTGTGGGAGTGACAGACAGGCAAGGCGTGCATGCAGTCCCAGACAGAAATATCTCACAGCACTGTCACCAAAATGTTATTGGTAAGAAATTTGGATGTTTAAGAACTGTGGTACCTAGTGAATGGAGTAGTATATTAGTACTTTAATTCATGTGGTAGATACTTGTTAATGTTTATTGTAGACTTATCTAATTAATGATCAATGATGGCAAGAATCAAAAGCTTAAAATGTATTTAATTAATGTTAAATGTTGTAGCGTTAGTGTCGCGACGTCAGACTTTAGGGAATGCGCGTCTTAAAAGCTGACCTGCAGTTTTTTTTTATACCAGAAACATTGTAGTTATATATAGTTGACGAGGACGTCAAATTTTATTTAGGGAGGGGTAATGTGATGAAATGGGTTTGTGTATTGCTGTACATTGAAGTACAGCGTGTTGTGTATATATCTTATTGTTCTTCTTTTAACAGGGATTTCTTTTAAATCATCTGATGACAGCTTTGATCATTTGGTTTAATCATTAGCTCACCTTTGTATAGTCAGGGAGGACCGCATCAAAACTCGTTGCTGATTGCCTATCGACATCTAATAGGCCGATAAGAGCGCATGGAAGATGCGATTGCTATTGACCGATTCTGCTCGATACGGCGACAATAGTTAGGACCGCACCCAATGTTCGATAGACTAACGGTGACCGGGCGATACGACAGGCAATTTCGCTAACGGTGGGGTGAGGGTCCAATACCGTGGCGATAGCATCATCACAAGCTCTGAAATCAGTCTCATCATGTTGCAAGGTGCAGAAGCAGAATTATTTGAGGAGGATTTACGTCCTTTTCGAAATTACAAAGAACGGTACAATCCATTCAAAACAGCCAGTTACGCAGAATTCTTTGCCTGTCACCGATTTCCAAAGGCGGTCTTTCGTGATTTGCCCGATATATTGGAACCAGGAATTAACCGGGCCACAAGAAGGTAGGAATACTAATGGCAGCCTACTTGTAAGCGTGAAATACACGTGGGTTTGACTTGCCATTGGCCATTGTCTGGTTTGGCCGATGATGTGCTGCATGATCGAGACGGTATTCATCATAATGATAAATTTCAAGCTACATGTAGTCATATTTAAATTCCTAGCAACATCATACAATGTCCAAATTGCACAGAGCTTGAAGCCGATTAAAACAATTCGTTTTGGATTTGTCGTTTCAGGTCGCATGCTTTGGAACCCATTGTCCAGCTTTGCATTGGTGTAAGATACCTCGCTCAAGGTGGTTTCCTACCCATGATAGGGAACGTGTATGGTATTTCCCCCAGGGCAGCAAGTAACTGCATACACTCCGTCACGCAAGCCATTTGTGACAGAATAGATGGGTTCATCACCTGGCCCGACATGGAGGAAGTGAACAGGGTGAAACTCGATTTTTACAACGCCAACCATCATCGATTCCGTTGCATTACGGGACTGATTGACGGCACACAAGTAGAGATCAACACTCCACATTGACCCTACAATGAGGCTGCATACGTCAACAGAAAGGGATACCACGCGATCAATGCACAGGTTGTATGCGATAGGAAGATGAAGATCTTCAACTTGGACGCATTGGCCGGGCTTCACCCAAGACTCCTTCATGCTCCGAAACTCCCACGTATAGGACAGATTTGAGGAAGGCCGTATGGAAAACAGCTGGCTTCTGGGGGATGCCGGCTATCCCCTTCAGAAGTGGCTTCTTGTTCCATTCAACAATCCTAACAACGAGGCCCAGGAGAGGTACAATAGGGCCCATAAACATCTCCGATCCGGTGTAGAACGCTGCATTGGAGTGATGACGATGAGATGGAGGTGCCTTACCAAGCCAATAATGTTTGCACCAAACAAGGCTCCTAGGATTATAGCTGCTTGTGGTGCCCTGCACAATTTTACCATCGCTCATAGAGTCCGACTAGACGAAGAATACGCTGAAGGGATGTTCGATAACCAGCCCAATATTCAGACGGGAATGACATTTTGGAGCAGAATGTGGCTGGGTTCAGAGCAAGAGAGGAGCTTGTACAGAGGGTTTTCACTAGGAATGCCTAGGATTGACTTGTCTGTTTCGTCATGCACCACATCGCCGTACCCGTTTTTAATTCATAAGTAAACTCTCATAATCAAAGAACATTTAAAATGAACTCCTCAAATGTGCAAATAAACTGAATAATGACAATATATTTAAAGTGTTTTGTGACTGAGATTCTATTTGCTGAAGCTAATTCTAGCTTACATACCGACGCCGTACTATACAATAACTACAAAAGCAAACGCTACACTGGGGATGGCCTTACTTCAATTGCGCAGTCTTTGATATGATTCAAGGTGTTTCATCATGACATTTTACAAATGAAATGGTACGGCTCGGTAAGCCGAACATAGCCCGGCAGAAGACTAGCAGCACAGCTGCAAACATTTCCTTTGATGAAAGTCTGTTTGCGTCTACATATACTTGTACAATTATTCAACATATTAATCTTTATATTGTCATGATGTGGCTTAGTCAACAAGTGAGTGATTGGAATCAAATCTGAATTTACCACTTACAGCGGAGTGAAGCTGCGCAAGCCCATCTCGCTGTGGTTAGTATAATCAAAATTGTACTGTGCATTCTCCGTGTGTGCCGAGCAATTTAGGAACGAAGAATCACTGAATGAGTGATTGACAGTTTGATCCCTCTTCACTTGTTGACTTAGTAATTGCAATTTCTTATTATAATACATTTGCTTCAGATAGTACAACTTCTCTTCGTTCTTCAGTTTCTTTTTTTCGATTCTCATAATTTTCCTGTAATAATCGGCTGACGTCATGGGCTTTGTTATGAGAAGTCATTGTGTTAATGTCACAACCTTTTGCCATAGACACTTTTCGTCTTCCGCGCTTGCCGGAAAAAACTACGACACCAACGAATGAACGAAGTCCAACACGATTTGGGAAATTTTTTATTTCCTACTTGTACGCTTGTAAATCCTCTTTTAAAGTGAATATAAACGAAAAAGGATATCTACGAGTTATCACGTTTATTCTCCCAATCGTGGCCGATCAAATACACAACAGCTTTCCCAAATCTAACGGTTAAATGAAGTGAAAACCCCGACCAAAGTGAACGGTGTCTGGTCGCAAAATTCGTTAAGCGCACATATCATGCACGTGTAAATGTACTGTCGATGTGCACGAATGTATGGTGCGCGCAGGGTTTACATGTATATGCACTGACATTGATTGTTGTTGGTTTCCTGCACGGTTAGACGTTACGTAAACGATATGAGTGGAAAGAATCTGCCCAAGACCCTCACTTTGGCACAGTCTGTTCGAGGAACTGTAAAAAGGACAATTGCTTCGCTGATCAAAGAGGCCAAATCCCTGAAAGACGTAAAGGGACTCCCGAGGCTGAATACTTAGAATTAGTTGAGCGCTTGCGCTCTACCTTAGAACATATTCGAGCTATTAATGACCGTGTTATAGAATTATCAATTAACGAAATCCCTGCTGGGGATCCTCAGCGAGAAACTTTGAGAAATGACATTGAAGCGAAGGAGGTAGAGTTTTTCGAAAAAATTGCAGATGAAGTACGCCCGTTAACACAGGAGCTGATGGCTGTCGTGCAGATAATTCGAGATGGTAAACCGACACCACCTCCTCCCCCAACTCCCTCTGTTGCTGCTACGACATCTCGTATTGCTTCACGCTTGGCGAAACTTAAATTTCCCACGTTCTCGGGGGACATACGAGACTACATGAGGTTTAAAGAACAATTTTCGTATTTCACTAAGGATCTCCCCCCTCCTGAACGCCTGTACCAACTCGTAGAATCAATGGAGAGGGTCAGATAGAAAGTTAAAATAAAAAACTGTACAACGCTATCAGTAGCTTGGTCCATTCTGGACACTGAGTTTGGGGATGAGGACCGACTGATCGATATTCTGATCTCTGACATAGAGAGAACCGAGTCCTATCACACCAACAATCCGGGTGCCATGTCAAAATTCGTCGATAGTCTACAGAGATTTACGGTTCATTTCGATAGTCTTGGGATGAAAAGCGATCTCAATAGTCGAGTAATTCTCACTCAACTTCGTCAAAAGCTACCAAAGGAACATCACATTCTGTTCTTGGAACGAGTTCAGGATTCAAAATACGATAACACGATTTCTGGGCTTCTGAAATTTCTTCAGGATCAACTCGTACTCGTCAGGATCAGGATTCAGGAAAAACCGCTAAATACGAATCGGGTTCTAATTCTAAGTCCAAATCCAGCACCAGTAGATCTGTGTCGCACGCTACGGTGTCCCCTGGTCCTGGTACTTCAGATCGCGGTGCCAGTGGTTCAGATCGCAGTTCCGGTGGTTCAAATCGTGAGAAATCGTCTATCAAATATGGAAATTCTCAGGAAAAGCATGATAAACCGAAGTGCCCTCTCCACCCGCAGGCTGGCAACCACTTTATCAAAGGGTGCAACAAGTTTAGATCTCTACCTCAGTCAGAGAAATTCAACGTTCTGAATTCTAGTGGTATCTGTCATAGATGTGGTCATGATGACTGTGTTAGTGGCAAACCCCCGTACAATCCTGAACAGTGTCAATACTTCAGACCATGTGCTGTGCCTACATGTGGCCTAGACACTCACTTTTCTTCAATTTGTCCAAAGGTATATGGAACTGATGGATATCGGCATTTCGAGATGAAATATAACGCAGCTGCTGGAGAGTTCAAACCCGCTGCTACCATTACCAAGAACGTTGGCACTTCAGTTATTTCTGCGCCATGTTTATCTGAGTCTAGTGTACCTATTTTGCCTACCGTGATGGCTTATCTCAATCATAACAATAAGCGATGCTCAGTGAGAATCCTTCTGGACTCAGGCAGTCAGCAATCTATTTTGCGCGAGGGAATAGTCCCTAAAACTCCGAGCTGTGTAATGCAAAACTTCATGATCACCTCAGTGGGTGGTGAAACGTCGAAACAAAAACTTCGTGTTCTTGATTGTATTCTCGAGAGTCTTGATGGGAATATCAAACGCAAAATAACTGTTACAGAAATGAAGACCCCGTGTGGAAATGTACCAGTCATTCCGAATTCAAAACTGAAGGGTTACACTCACTTGAGAGATGTTGAGATAACCGAACCTCCAAGCCCAGTGATCGATTTCTTACTTGGGGTTGACAACGCGGACCTCATCACCTCTGACAGGAAAATATTGGGTGATAGTAAAAATCACCCCATTGCTGGACGTTGTCCTCTCGGCTGGTTCATCCAGGGCGGGCCTAGTTCAAACTCCGTTTCAGTCAATCACGCTCAGCTCATGGCTACCAGTGACATTGAACAATTTCTTGGAATCGAGACTTCAGTCTTGGAGCCAAAGCCTTGCAAATGTGCTTTAGATGTTGAAAACCGTCTTGCCACGGAGAAGATGGAGAGAAGTTTGTGACAAACTGAGGATGGTGCATACGAAATCAGCTTGCCATGGGAAAAGTCTCCAGAAAATCTGCCAAATAACTATGACTATGCTATGAAACGTTTGGTAAACTTAGAGAAGCAATTCAAAAATAAACCCCAAGAATGGGAATTGTACTGCAGACAAATGACTGATCAGTTGACTCGCAAAGTCGCACGTCGTGTTACTCCAGAGGAATTTGATATGGACTTGAAAATGGGTAGAAATATGTGGTTCCTACCACACTTCGCAGTTGTCAAAGACTCTCCCACTACGCCGATACGTGTGGTGTACGACAGTAAGTCACGTTATAATCGACATTCACTGAACGATTATTTCGCTAAAGGAGATAATATGAACTTAGACATTTTTGAAATAGCGCTGCGATTTCGTGAGTTTGAAATAGGTGTAATTGCCGATGTCTCAAAGATGTTCCAGGCTATCAAGCTGACATCTGACGATGCTAGATTTCACTGCTTCCTGTTCAGGGAAAGTCCTGATCTTCCAGTTGAGATTTATGAACTTCAGACTGTTACATTTGGGGACAAACCATCTCCCACTGCCGCTACTCTAGCCTTACGTTACGTTGCACAATCTCATGCAACCCAGAATCAGGAAATTCAACGTGTGATATCCAATCAGTTTTACGTCGATGATCTGAGTGACTCGCAGCGATCTGTGGACTCTGTCAAAGATTTGAAATCTGATCTGACCCAGACACTCGATAAGGGCAAATTTCACATTCGAAAGTGGTTATCGAACGCTAGAGAAATATGCGAGGCAGAATATGTTCCTAAAGATGGCAACACAACAGTCTTGGGTACTAAATGGAACATAAACAGGGACACTCTGAGTGTGAAAGACGTTGATTACCAGATTCTCGTCCCCACCAAGCGCAACATATTGAAAAAAGTGGCGTCATACTATGACATATTTGGAATGATATCCGGTGTAACCGTGCGTCCTAGAATGCTTCTACAAAAACTATGGCTGTTCGATTTAGATTGGGACACGCCAATCTCGCAGGACAGTGATCTGTACGCTGAACTTCAGTCGATTGAACGTGATCTGAAGGACGTCGCTGGTGTGGAGATTGATCGATGTTTAGTACCTCCAAAGTTCCGTGGTCAGTCAACATTACCTAAGGTTTCACTCCATGGTATGAGTGATGCATCAGAGGATGCCATGGGGGTGGGAAACTGGCTGAGATGGGCTGAATCGGGGGATGGAGAAGCTGAACTATCATTCGTATGTGCTCGCTCATGGCTCACACCATTGAAACAATCCAGTATTCCAAGAAAGGAATTACAAGCAATACTGCTTCTCAGTCGATTGGTGATTACTGTTCGCGATGCGCTACGTCTTGAAATCGAGTCTGTGAAACTTTGGACCGACAGTAAAACGGTTATAAGTTGGCTCCAAGGACATTCAAAGGCCTTTCGATCATACGTCGCCTGCCGAGTTGGTGAAGTCACCCAGAACTTTGATCCGGTCACAGAAATCGCCTTTGTACCTACTGACGAAAATGTCATCGATCTGGTATCGCATGGTGGAACTGTAGACCAAATGAGAAATGTGATCGCGGGTCCAGCATTCCTTCGCAAATCGCCGTCAGAATGGCCCAGCGCTCCAAAACTGAAAATGAACTCTGATGATGCTGAACTGAAAAAGTTCCATGTGCGCAATGCCCAAGTCCTTGCTCTGAAACTAGTCGCTGACTTTCCGGATCAACCCATCTTGAATCCCATCGATTACTCATGTTGGACACGTCTTACTATGGTAACAGCAAGGATTCTGTCGTTGTCCAAATTACCGAAAAATCAATGGCTCAGTCGTCTCACAGAGACAGTCGCAAAGTTTCCTACCTTGGCAAGAATCAAGGAAGCAGAACTCTATTGGATCAGATATGCCCAGCGAGAGCTGAACTTTACTGATCACAACCTTCGGAAACTCAACCCAATACTCGATGAGAAACAACAAGTGTATCGCGTTGGAGGCCGTCTAGATCGAGCTCCTGTCTCTTACGACATGCGTCATCCATACTTACTGCCTAGAAGAAATCGCATCTCGCTCCTGATTGCGCATGAAAAACATCGCTATGCTCTCCATGGTGGACAATTACGCACAGTTACTGAGATTCGAAGGTCCTATTGTATCATTGGGGACATGAAAATTGCTAGTGCTATCATAAAAGACTGTAAAATATGCATCAGGAACAATGCTCAGGCTCTTCAGACTCTGATGGCCGATTTACCGCTATGCAGGTTGAAACCATTCACCCCAGCATTCTTCACAACCTTTGTGGATTATCTAGGTCCTATCAATGTGAAACTGAACAGAAACACTGTAAGTCGAGGTTATGGTGCTCTGTTTACCTGCGCTGTCGTCCGTGCTGTGCACGTAACCTGTGTTCAGGACCTGACCACAGAAGCATTTCTGATGGCACTTGATCGCTTTGTAGCTAGCCGTGGAGCTCCTGCCCATATGCGTAGTGACAATGCAACTTGCTTCCGAGGCGCGGACAATACGATCAACGATCTGAACTTGAAATTTGACAAAGAAAAAATCTTGGCAGCTAGCACCAGGTTCAAGATTGACTGGAAATTTGGTCCTGGTGATGGGCCCCATCACCAGGGGGCTGTCGAAAGAATGGTTCAAGAGGTGAAAAAGGGCATGAGACATATGGTCCATGCTGATAAGTTGACATTCGTCGAGTGGGAAACTGTATTTTCACAGATTTCTGCATTGATTAATAGCCGTCCGATCAGTGCAGTTGCATCATCGCCACTGGACGAACCACCGCTGACACCCAATCACTTCCTGATTGGACGTGGAGATTTGTTGTCGCCCGAAGTCCCATGTGAGGATTACGTTGGAGATCTTCACAAACGTCGTGCTCTGTGCCGTAAACTAGTTGACAATTTCTGGTGTAGGTGGATGGTCAACATCCATAAACTATCTGCTCGCTACAAATGGTCTGAGGCTAGGGAAAACCTCAGAATAGGTGACGTTGTTCTAGTCATCGATGACAAAATCAAACGTGCTCACTGGAAAATGGCCGAGGTTGAAAAAGTATTCCCAGGAGAGGACAATTTTGTTCGAGTTGTCGACGTCAGAATCCCCTCAGGACTGATCTTGAAACGTCCAGTTACTAAATTGGTTCTCCTTATGAGTAGACTTGAGAGAACAGACTTAAATGATACCGAGTAACAAGTGTGTGAAAGGACAGAACTCTAGACGTGAAAGTGTAAAAATTCACGATATTCCGCGAAACTGACACTTTAAACTTTAGAAATCTCATAAAAATCATCAATCATGCAGTAAGACAGTGCTGGAGGGAGAATAACCTCAGTCTTACGTGCGTCAGGAATGGGTAGTCTACCCCAGACCTGCGTTAGAGTAATTTTGATTCAAAGGTGTTTTTAAGTGTTATTTTCAAGTTATTTGATATTAATTTAATTTTTTTTTAATGTTCATATTTACTGCTAAAACTGGTAACAGCAGTTGGTTAGGTTCAAGTGAATCATTTTTAGTATTTCTTGAAATTTTGTTATTCAGATCAGAAAAGGTTTAACATTTCCTTTACAAGGCTAACTTGAAATTAAGAACTACATTTGTATGGTTAAGCTTGAGATAGTTGAATTCTATGGTGAAAGTCTATATGTTGATGTAGTCAATTTAAGGTTTAGCATTGGTTTCAGATTTACACTGTGTTGAAAGTTTGAGTGTAGTGTTATCTGGTGAAATTTTAGTGTTGCCTTGAGTTGCAAAACTGTGGTTGAATTAAGGTTACTGTCAATGTTTGGTTCTAAATTGAACTAGCGAAGTTAACTCATTTCAAGTTTTTAAAGTTTTAGAGTTAAGCATTATGTTATATAGTGATTTTGGATTTGTTAGAATCATTGTGGGTTTGTACTTACTAGTACTTCCAAAGATTGGAAGATGGACTGTCAAATTCATAGTTAAACAAGATTATGTTTGTGAACAGTGAAACGTTATCCGAACTGTAATCAGTGATACTGCCGTTAGGGGTGAAAATATCACTTCATTTGTACTATCAGCTCTCAGTAGTAAGGACATGCCTGTCCAATGGTGTCCCCTGGGATGTTATGAGAAGTCACTGTGTTAATGTCATAACCTTTTGCCGAAGACACTTTTCGTCTTCCGCGTTTGCCGGAAAAAACTACGACACCAACGAATGAACGAAGTCCAACACGATTTGGGAAATTTTTTATTTCCTACTTGTACGCTTGTAAATCCTCTTTTAAAGTGAATATAAACGAAAAAGGATATCTACGAGTTATCACGTTTATTCTCCCAATCGTGGCCGATCAAATACACAACAGGCTTCTTATCGTCATTCCTGGAGTGTGAAATAGTGGCAGTGGGAGTGGCTCGGCGAGATGACATGCTGTTCATCTTGAATGGACCGTGCAGGGCAATTTTTTTAAGGCTATTTGCCGACTGGACCGGAGATGGGACTCGAAAACTGTCCGCTGGAGACTGCGACCTGCTAGTGCTGCATGAGGGAACGTCATCAAAGCTGTTGACTCAGTGTCACTTTCATCCCCAAGTTGATGGATGTTGTTGTCGCTTTCATCGGTACCGAAAGATCCCTGAATACCTGAAAATGAATGGACCCTGTTTAACAAACACCATTTCATTGTTATAGGCTAACACAGCTAAAAGTAAATAGGCTTATAGAAACTACAGCTGCACTGAAACATACATTTATCAGCAAAAACCCCATCTTGACCATCAAGCATTTGTGACAGCGCTCTGTCCTTGGACTGATGAAATTTGCGAAGACATGGTAGGCCAGGATCCCCAATAGCAATGCATGCAATAGCCTCGGAATTGACCATCTGCTTCCGCTGCTTCCTACGTCATTCGACACACGATAGGGAGTGGTGGAAAGCACCCCTGATTAAGTGTCCTCAGGATGCTGAACCCTTGTTGGTGTGTATTTCATGCAAGTATGTCCAAAACACCAACCTTCAATCTGTTCCTTTCGAATGAGTTGATAGATGCGCCATTCCTGATCTGTCAGAATCACGTGCAGCGATTCCTCCTCATCATCATCGTATTCGTCTCCTGGTAGGGCTTCCCCACCACCCGTTTTGGTTCTTCGTTGCTTCAAATATTTCAAATGTTCGGCCACTTTGTTCTTCACATCCTTCCTGACGCTTATCCATTTGTCTTTGATCGAATTCAATTTGCGATCGAGTCCACCAATGGCATTCACATTTGCATGTATTTCGGTGTGGACGTAGTTCTTGTCCGATTGAGTGATTTTGCCATGCTTAGCTGTCAGCGTTGCATTATGCTTGACAAACATGTCAATTAGGCATTCCAGCTCTGCAGCAGAAAAGTCTGGCTTGCGCTCACGCTTTGATTTCTTTGGTTGAGCCATTTTGACCGCTATCTACGCACACAGAGAGGCTGATGAAGCTACTGTTGATACCCGCGACTAGCACTGAAGCACTGGGGTGACATATAAAACCCACGTATTTTATCGAGTTGTAAATAAACATTTCTTGGATTTTACTAAATTTAGTGCTGATGCGGTCAACCTCGTACCTGGAACAGGCGTTTTTTAGGTCAACGATAGCTTATCGGTGCTCTATCGTAGGAGACCCCTACCGTAGCCTTTCGGTGCTTTTGATGCGCCGATACGGCAGTGGATGACAGGTGACCTACGATAGTGCTCCGATAGTGCTCCGATAGTGCTATCGCCCGTTTGTATCTATCGGGGTTCTGATGCGGTCGCCCCTGTTCACCATAATCTGGTTATTATCTGTTGTTGCGTTTCCATGTATTCGTCATTTATTTGGGGGAATTTGTTCCCAATTTTGGAATTGTCCACCATGCTTGTTTTGGTTGGTCATGTGACCATGGCCTGTTTACATTTGGACGTTATCGTCTGCATGCGCGGATGTAGGTCGTAAAATTCATTTATCTTTTTATAATCAATCTATTTAATCTTTATCTCGTCTCCAATTTCTTTGTATAATTGTGTATGATTGAATTGGACCATCTCTTTTATTAATCTTTGTAAATTTCAGTCAGCTTTTAACCCTTTCTTGTTCGTGGCCCATTGGTATGACGCAACAAGTTGGTGGCGCTAGTTTTTGAAATAGATGACCTCTAAATTCCATCCTAAAGAGAAGATTCCTTTTTTCCGCTCCGAAAAAACTACGAATTCCACCTTTAATAATCTAAATCCAAATCGTCCCAAACCATAGTATGTACCGAAATTCCACCAATCAACTTTCCGTTCACTAATCTTTATTCTTGTTTGTAAATTATAAGATCTGCACCATTCTGGCTGCACGCCCTTCGCCCAGGCCTGCACCTGCTGCAATGCTGCAGATTATTGCCCTTAGTTGATTACCCCAATAAAGTCCTCTCTTATGTTGAACCAGGATATAAAGTCGCTCCTTAGTTTATTTACCCGTTATTCCATTACATCATGCAAATCGTTCCCCATCAAGTTTTCCATCTGCTCACGAACATTCCCGTGATCCACGATGTGGAAGCTCCTTACCATTCTGATCTCCGGTGCTCATCTTTAAGCCGTAAACGTAATCTGTAGGTGTTATATTTGTGCGGAAAGAAAGAGACACGAAGCTAACCTGTTTACTATAAATATGGAGACTCCCTTTATTATATGAGCATGCGCACTAGACGTAATAGTTTAGGCGCGAAATACAAACAACATATATTACATCACTTCCCCCTTAAAGAAATTCAGAGGGGTGTAACCATTGAGCACCAAGTATTCAAACTTTCAATTTAAAAAATTTTAACACATTTTTCACAAACGAATATTACACACAATTTTACACTTAAGACTAAACACTCAAACAACATATTTTTTTCTTTTTCTTAAATTAAAACATTATAACTCTTTTCTCACATTCTACATTTAAAAGCTTAGTTAATTGAATTCATATTTCTCCACATTACTAGTATACTCTTTCTCTTTCAAAGGTTCATTTTTATCACAGGTTTCCTTACTCTGGTAGACTTTCTGCTGGTAACTTCCACATGACCAGGTTTTGGCACATCTGCACTAGAATTTTTACTGGAGCTCACATGACTGTTAAGACTTTGAGTGAGGTCTAAACTTTTCTCAGTCCTTGGATTTAAAACTGTTTCTACAGATCTAGGTACATGTACATGAATGTCCCTATTTTCTTTGGGTACAGGATCATGAGATTTTCTACATTTAGGTACAGGCATGTTTACAATCATATCTGACACCTCCCTGTCATTTAGCAACTCTGTTTCAAGTTCACCAGTTTCACAAGATTCAACTTTGATCATGTGATCAGCATGGACAGTTTTAGAATTCGGTCCTATCTTAACAAGATAGTTTCTAGTACCTTTGACTTCTACAACCGAACCTAACAACCATTTGTCTGTTTTTCCCTTTGAGTTGGGGTTTTTCACTCTTACAACATCTCCAATATCAAACGTTCGCTCAAGTTTCCTATGGCGATCAAATTGCAGTTTCTGCTGATATTGCTTACATTCTACTTTTCTGGACATACTTGGTTTCACAAGATGCAATCTAGTTCTCAGCTGTCTTCTCATTAGCAATTCAGCTGGACTAACACCTGTAGTACTGTGAGGAGTGGATCTATATCTCAATAAAAAGTTGGCTATTCTATGCTTAAGCGACAATGAACTTTTACCATCAATCACTTGTTTGGCAAATGCTTCTTTTACCACTCTTACTGACCTCTCTGCCGCTCCATTAGAGGCAGGATGGTAGGGTGCCACCTTTATATGCTGAATGCCATTCTTCATCATGAAACTGGAAAATTCTTCAGACCTATAGTTTGTTCATGAAATGGACAATAAGATGACATATCTTTGAGCGGTGTTTATTGATCCATCTTCAATCTCCGAGGTGCCCGTGGAGACACCTAGTGTTACTGCAAGTGAACTAAACGTCTTGAGGACAGAGACAAGCATCAATCTACATCCTCCCCTTTGTGATTTTAGACTGGGAGTCGAAATTAAATGTTACACTCACTAAAGAATACCCCTAATAACTAGTAGGGTCTACCTGTATAAATTTGTCGTTCAGTAAGAACCTAATTGTCTGAATAAGACTTACATGTATAGCAAATTCCAAATACACAGAGACTATAAATCGTGCCTCAACACATCAATATCAAAAGTCCATGGTATACCATCTTTCATAAGCGGTCAGCTTAGCTACGCCTAGTCTTAGTAAACTTTACAGTACACAGTTCAATGTCACAAGTAACTCAACTTCAAATGAAAATTGAAAAAAATGTCTCTCTGATTCTCTGATTGAGTAAGATCTGATAGTCAAACGAAATACCTGATTAGGCATAATACTCTTACAAAACATGAAAGCCTTAAACGATTATGGTAGGCCTATAGTATGCATCAAAACATGAGAATGGTTTACAGCAAGACACACAATGGTAGCAGCATGGTAGAAAAACATATTCATCATGATACAGCGAGAATACACACAAAATGCGAAAACAAGTGGTAGTATAGTAGAAAAAACATAGTTCTAACGCCGCACTAACACACAAGGTTTGCATACATACACAATGACATGACCGGGGTGCCTTTACAGTAATGCTATGAAGTTTACTCATAATATCTGTTGGCTCTAGATTTCAAATCACACATCTCAACGAACCAATTACAATTACTTCACAAAATCATTAAACCTGGCAGGTGGTCTAACAACTCTACCACTGCTAGTAGTCCCAGTTGATCTAGTTTGTAAGCCAGTAGCTACAGGAGTAGGTGCATTTACTGCTACAGGATCAGTAGTTGGTGGTGTGTTACCAACTGAAGTATTACTGTACTGATTATCAAGAGTTGTAGCTGGTTGAGAGATTCCTAATCTATTTCCTGAGTTTACATTTTCCTCCCCTTGATGGTTTACAGGCTGCCTTACAGTAACAGAATTTGGCACCTTCAACAGATGTCTTCGGTTCTTTTGATACACTCTACTGCCTGGGGTCTCAACAATGTAGGACCTAGGTTGATCTGCTGCAGTAGGGTGAAAGTGAGAGTTCTGGCCCAAGCCAAATTTGACTGAAATTTGAAATTTTTTTCCAGTCAAATTATTCAGTCAAATCCTAGTCAAACAATTATTCAGTCAAATCATAGTCAAAACATTATTCATTTTTATTCAGTCAAATCCTAGTCAAACAATTATTCAGTCAAATCCTAGTCAAAACATTATTCATTTTTATTCAGTCAAATCCTCATAAACTCGTTCTACAAATTTGGAGAACGAGGAAAGAAAGTCAGCACAACCCCACAACTTGTCTAACTTGTCTAACTTGTCTAACTTGTCTAACTTGTCTAACTTGTCTAACTTGTCTAACTTGTCTAACTTGTCTAACTTGTCTAACTTGTCTAACTTGTCTAACTGTCACGTACACCACTCGCGTCGCTTACGCCAACAACCACCCCAACAACTTGTCTAACTTTTCCTAAATAATCTCAAGTCAAACACGTGAACAACGTGAACAACGTAAACAAACAAAAAAAAATTTTCATATAAATAAATGAACACGTACACTCACGACGCTTCGTCGCTACGCTCGCTGTCGCTCGTAAATTTTCCATCAAACGAACAACTTGAATCATGTATTACAAGGTCAACATCTTTCCTCAAATGGAAAGAGCTCCCATTGAACACATGGTACAGAATTAACTCAACCACAACGTTAACAACAAAAGTGGGTGAGTCAATGTTACTCAACCTCGAAAATGCAGAAGGTGATGAAGCGACTGTTTGGGCGACAAGTGTGATTAAGCGAAAAATCACTCACGAGCACAAGTATATAAGGTCTACAGGTATGAAAGAGACAAAGAGTGGAAAAAATTACTATGGATTTGATCTCGTGGAATAAAAATTACACTCGCTACTCGCTTTTCCTCATAAATAAACAACCACCCATGACGTTTTTTACTCGCTACGCTTAAATCATCATGGGTGGTAGTGCCCCTGAAACCTACATTTTCGACCAAGTGGTGTTTATATAGGGTTCTAAAATTCACTAAAAGCCTATTGGAACCAAATTGATATGATCGTTTGTAGTCATTTTATAGTCAAAACAACTTGACTATAAATTCACTATAATTTTTAAATCTGGCTAAGACATTTAAATTTATAAGTCTACTCGCTAAGCTCGTAAGCTTATAAATTTACATCCGCACTACTTTAGTCTGACTCGCTAAAATAGCCCAAACTGATTATCTCAGATGAAAGCCATGTCATTTCGGATTCTAGGATGTAATGATGAACTCAAATTCACTCGCAGAAATAGTTCCATTGTCAATGACTCTTGAAAGCAAATTATTGATATTATTTAAGCATGTTTTTTTCTTGGTTAAAATATCTAGTTGTTTTTTCTCTTTTTTTCTTAACTTAGGGACCACAATTTTTCCAGTTAAGCCTAAAACTGTACAAATAGCAGAAATTGGAATGCTAACTACATTTCCAATCACTGTCGCTGCACCAATCGATGCTACAGTGACGCTGGTGATATACATCCCAACTTCACAACCATGCAAGATTTGACTGGCTTTTTTATATCTGTTATTTATTTTTTTTCTTTTCCCAATATTCTGCTCTAATTCAGTAATTTTATCTTCAATTTTTTAAAGTCTAAATTGATCAACCTCGACGTCATCCATTTATTTATACATCTAATTCAATCAATAGGCAGATAATCGTTGACCGTGCAGATGCTCTAATTTCATTGAGAAAACTAACCACATCATTTTGATTTAAAGGAACATCTACTTGCTTTGTCATTGTTCTAGCGTTTCCTTCAATAAATGTTTGTTTAACCCCATTTACAATAACATGAATTTTATAGAAACTTCTTGCATCTGTAGTAATTCCCATGCGAACAATTTTACCAGGAGTCATCATGGTATAACCTGTTGTACTAGTTTTACTGCCATCACCAAAGCTAAAATCTGCAATATCATCATGCAGAAGCCCTCTTTCATCTGCATATATTGTGATAACAGGTTTGCGCAGCGACGAGCGCCAGCGAGTGAAATTTTGAATTTGAGTGTTTATTGAGTCAAATTCTAAATTAATATTATCAATGTTTGAATTACACTGAATCTGAAGATCTTGTAAATCTTCAATGATGTCTTGGTTAGTTTGTCTAAGTCCAATACAAATGTTTGTCATTTATTCTAACAACAAATCAATTGAAACATGTGTTAAAAATTCAATAGGCTCATCATTCTGATCTTTGATTTGAACTTCAATATAAGTATAGTCATACTGATTGATCTTTACTTTTTGCAGGGAGGTATATTCATGGATATCTCCGAAATATTTACCTTTGGGAGCAAATGTAGTAATAAGATCACTACGCTTTCCATTCACTAAATTTTTACTCGCATCAACAATATTACAAGAAATTCTATATTCATGATGATGTAAAAATTGGCAAGGTTTATCACCCGTAATTTCAGTGCGTAGAAAGACATTTTTTAATAAAGTTATTCCTAATAATTCACTTACTTCTTTATGGAGATATACTGCAAATGGAGAGTCGACTTTAATTTTAATTTTACCTTCATTGGGTAAATAAGTTAACTCAAATTTATCAGAATATCCTTTTTTACTCAGTGCTTCTTGTACTGCTTTATTGTAGGTATCTGGAGTATAAAATCCATTGGGAATAGTGATTAAGCCAGGATTCGTATAGACTCCTTCATCAGCAATCGCAAATCGTAGATGGTCATTTTTTAATTCCCTTGAAATATTATAGTAAGTCATAGGAATAATAGCCTTTTCAACTTTTACTGTTTTAAATGGTTGTATGCTCTCAGGGAGTTCACATCTAAATGTGTTGTGGAACCTAATGTTCATTTATTTTACGAGAAATTTTATTTGCTCTATGTTTAATGGTTCCTATATTGTTTGTCAATACCTGAACAATGACAAGAACAGTGACAGCCACTGCGATAATCAAATGCTCCGCTAAAAATCCCACTACAGAACTTGCAGCTTTGAAAAGTGTTGAAACAATGGTGCCTAAAATTCCAGGTAATGCTGCTAGAGTTTTTTTACCTAAAGAAAGCAGCCAATTTTTAAACTTGATGAGTCCATCTTTAATTTTATTAGGAATTCCTGGCTTACCAGGTTTATCAGGTTTAAATGGAGTATCAGGTTCACTTGGTTTACTAGGCTTGCCTGGTTTACTAGGCTTGGCAGGTTTACTAGGCTTGCCTGGTTTACTAGGCTTGGCAGGTTTACTAGGCTTGGCAGGTTTACTAGGCTTGGCAGGCTTTGGTACTGTTTTAGACTTAAGTAATCCACCAATGAGACCTCCAATAGAAGAAATGATCATTATAACAGATGTTACAATTGACCCAATTTTAACCTCTTTTAATTTGAATAAATTTCTAATTCTTTCACCCAAAGATCTTGATGGGTCATTAATTATTTCTGCATATAAATATGCTAATTTATCTGCTGTAAGCCGAATGTTTTTAAGTTCAATATCAATGTCTTTTGCAGCCTCTTTCATTCCTTGTTCATCATTGTATTCTTTTGCAGCAGCATATTCATTCTTTGCTCTATTTAATCTATATTTGATAGCTTTTACATTGTTCTTTTGATTATTAATTAGAGAGTCTGTATCTTGTGAAAATTCTGCTTGTTCTGGCTCATCTAAAATATCTTGTGAAATTTTCCCAATATCCTCAGACTCAATTCGAACTACCTTAGATTGAGTAAAGAATTTGGTGAATTCTTTACTTCTATCTGTAATTGTCTTTAATTCTTTGAGTGTTCCATCAACATTTGTAATTTTATATGTTCCTCCTTTTGGACCTACATAAACCCATTGCTTTCTATCATATAGCATTTTTTCTCTTAGAGCAGCTCGATCTCCAGCTATATCCACACCATATTTTTCTTGCATCTGGTCAATAATAAGATCTGCAGCCTTGTATGCTTCTGCATCTACATTTGTTTCTTGTCTTCTACCTTTCACTTCAGCTTGTTTCTGTGATTGAAAAGTAGACATTTCCATACCTTGATCATGTGCTTCCATATTCTCTCTAGCAAGCACATAATCATCCCTTTCAAGATCAGCTGCACCTCCAGTTAATTCTTCTTGCAGACTTGCATCAGCATCATTTTGTTGATCAAGTGTTTCATTCATATCCATGTCAGGTGATGCATCATCATATACAGGATTCTCAAACCCTTGATAATCAGCCATTTATTTTATATAAATTTTGATAAAGCAGCAGATCCAATAACGCTTGCAGCAATATAGACTTGTTCATAATTTTTCTGAGTCTGACTAGGTTTATAATAATGAGTCAAATTAGGCTTAGGATTAGGTTTATCATACTGTCGAATGGAGTCTTTCATGTCTAACATGTCTGATCTTGCTTGATGTTGTTTCTGCCGTTGTTCTGCAAGATAATCTAAATGTTTAATTCTATTCTGGCTCCATTCTGCTGACTGTTTGTTTAATTTTTCAATCGCTAAGTCATGTCTTTTACGCTCTTCTGCAGCATTCTGTGCATCTAGTGCATGGAATATGGCATTCCCTCCAATAAAAGCAGTAGCATTTGCGACTGCTCCTGCAAGCATCATTCCAATAGCAGCCATTTATTTAAAAAAATTTTTTTGACACTCGCTGCGCTAGTGATAAACATCTTTCGGTAATCCTCCCTTTTCCAGATATCCTTTAGTGACAATGGCTAATGAAACTACACCAGTCAATTTGATTGCTTCCATTAGGTCAGGTTTACTAGGATCTCCAATATTTGATTTTAATAGCTTTTTAGCAGCCATTCCATAACCAACAACAAGTGCTGCTAAAACTGCAGAGTGGTAAATTGTATTTCCAATATTTTTCGTATCGATCACTGTGCCCATTTATTTATATAAAAAAATAATTAAATTTCAAGCTTTGTCTTAGCGCAGCCGCGAGCGGAGTGAGAGTCTACAATAGGCTTATCTGATGAGTTTCTAGTGTAATACCACACAAATGCAGCTAAACCAATACCACCTACCACAATTAAAGGATAGTAGTTTGTAGTGACGTCTTGTTGAACAGGCTTCTTCTTTCCTTTATTCAACTGACCTAATTTCTTACCCCATTCAACTCTTTTAGGGTTCTTTGACTTTTCTGTTGTTGTAATCTCTTTAGTGTCTCCTTGTTTATCTGTCATTTATTTATATGAAAAAATATTAGCGACTATTAAAGTGACTATTAAAGTGACTATTAGTGACTATTAAAGTGACTATTAAAGTGACTATTAGCGACTATTAAAGTGACTATTAAAGTGACTATTAGCGACTATTAAAGTGACTTTCACTTCAATATCATGGTCACTTATATTTAATTATTCTTCTACTATGAATAAAATGAGACCAGGTATTAATTTTGACACATTTGATGAAATTTATGATAAAGTTGTTGAAGCACTAGCAGAAAATCCAATAGAACTTTTATTGTATCAATATGAAATTACACTCGCTACACATCTTAAAGAGCAGCTCGAAATAGCAAATAAATATGTGTCCTTGTATTGCAAACATTGGATTTGCCAAGAATGTTATTCAACTGATCATGCTATACTAGATCATGAAGTAGTTTGCTATGATTGTGGAACGGTAGACAATGCTTATGATCCGCTCAATCATACAGTGGATTTATGGTCAAATAAAATTCAAAAAAGCCCTATTCAGGGGTTAAACTATGGAATGGAAAGAACACACGTGATTGTGCCATCTAAATTTTCAAAATTTAGAGCCCAATATAAAGACGAGCTATTGTTCAAAACAATGGACTATAATATGATTGAAAAAGATTTTAAAACGCTCGAAGCATTGTTTGATGAGAAGAAAGATGAAATAAACAGGAAGAATTTCTTCACTAATAAATTTATACTGCAAAAATTACTTGAACACTACTTCTTGATTGAACAACCAAAAAAATTAACTCCATCATTAAAAAAGGTGTATGCTGAATTTAAACAGTTAAACTGGCCTTAATTTTATAGAGTGTGCTAGACCTTATAAAATTATTGATCATCTTCAACACTCGCTACGCTTCTCGCTGGTGCTTCCATTGCAGTTTCTGCGGTATTTGCTACAATTGTACCTGCAGCTAAAAGCGTAGGGTTCATATATTGACCCAGTTGTTTTTTTTATTTCATTGTTGATAATAACATTGTCATTTAATTTGGCATGTAATTTTTTTTGATCTAAATTTGGGAACATCACTTTCACAGCTTGTGTATATCCAAATAGCAAATTAGATACTAAATCGTCAGCAATCTGTGTATTATAACGTGCTTGATATTCATTGCACATTTTTTCAAGGTTTTTCCCACTTGCTTTTTTAATAGTCGCTTCAGACACTTTCATGCCTAATTTTGTTAAAAGACCGCTTTGATAATGTGCTAAAAGTTCTGAGCGCATCTCTGTCACAGAATCATTAGGGTCGTCTACACTCGTGGCTCTCGTGTCCATTTATTATAGGAAAAATTATTCAACAAGAGTGCGTTGAACAAGTAAGTGACTACTACAAAATTTTATAAGCAAACGGTTGTGTTCTGCGCAGTACAAGTCGCTTACCTGCATCAATCTGCGCAAGGACTGTATCCTTCTCGCTCATAGGGATGCAGCGATTTTCTTTAAACACTTGATCAATGGATAGTTGGTCATTTAAAGTATGGATGACCATATGTTTACAATTTTCACGAAAGTCTTTTACGACTGCATTATATTTTTGAGTTAAAAGCCAGACTGAAATTCCAAAGTGTCGTCTGAGAAAGCTAGTTCAGTCAATTTAGTGCATTTATTCTTTGTTTCCCACAAATTAGCACAATCATCAATGATAAATAATGATTGATAATCTTGACTTTTTAAAGCATTAACAGCATCTTCTAAGCATGCATTTAAATCACTTAACACTAACTTAGATGGGTAAATGTGTATATTTTTATCTTGTTTAATCCATGTTCTATCTTGATAAGTTTTATTCATGTCAATCGTTGGACTAAAAATCACGATGTCATCAAATTTTTTTTGAAATTCATGTTCTAGTAAATCAAGTATAAAATATGACTTGCCACAATCAGTCATTCCTACAACTAGCATGTTGAAAGGTACATCACAATAAAATTCACCCATTTATTTTAACAACAAGTGACTACTACAAGTGAACAAGTAAGTATCATTAATGTACAATGCCTTTCACTTTTATATTCTCAAGTCCTACCAAACCATCTGCTACAATATAGACTAGCATATCATATTCTGTGTCAGAATTTCTGCTGAGTTCAAGTTGTAAACCATGCTTGATATTACTCATGGCTGTTCCTGATCCATGCACAGTGTTATCTTCTGTACTTCTCAGATCAATCCACAAGCCATATTTTTGTTTGTCGTAGAATTTTTCGACATCCATCATACACCCTTCCGTGTGCTTAAGATCTTCTGTCATATAATGTTGTTTTGACTTCATCAAACTGATTATAGGCTTTCAACCCTGACTTGAATATACAATGAGATATTCCTTCTGAAGTAATGGTCACATTAGTGATGTCAGGATTCTGAAAGCTTGTATTTTCAGCATCATAGTCACTAAAATTTTTCTGGAAAAATAATAGGATGCCTTTTGTAGAGGCACGATTGACATCTACATTGATATTCACCCGTTTATTCCTTCCAATTGACTCTGTCTTCAAAAGATGGACGTCTTCAAACATCCATCTCATCTCAGAGTTATACACAGATTCAATGGTTTCAGCCAGGACATCAGAGGTGACTGTTTCATATTCAAGCTGAATATCCGTCACAGCATAGGTTTTATTCGTAGCCGTTCCTGCTACCACATATTTAGCCTCATTGAATTTGATATTATACTCAATGGATTCCAAAATCGCTGAGGGAGAAAAGGGGGTATGGGAATCAAATAGTTCTGATTCAATGGGAATGCAGTAACGATCCTCAAAGGCAGTTTTAATGCCATCTTTTCTCTGATCTTTCACAACCCCTTGTTGTACTCGATTTTTTCGCTGTTTTTCGGTGAGCCAAAAATCCTTGAAGGTGTTGTAGATGAAGGCTTTATCCACCTCACTCATGGTTTTACCACCCAATTTTGTGGTGATTCTCTCTACAATATTTCGACCTACATTAGCCACAAATGTAGCAGCTGCAGCATTTGTCGCATTGCTTGCTTTTGATGTTGTTGATAGTTTAAATGTGAGTTTCAAACTTTTTGGAACAATCACTTGTCCACTTTCGAGCTTAGGAATTTTCACATAAAGTGTTTCTCCTGGATTGACAGAATTAGGATTATGAGTGATCACCTCAACATTTCTTTTGGCTTTTAAGCCTCTTGATTCTTTAGTTGATCGATAAGGATCTAAGTATTTACCGTAGGACATGTCCATTTATTTATATAAAAAAATTTTTTTTAAATAAATGACTAACCTGTGTACGATTAAGTTTAACGTGAAACCCGATGACATTATTGCATCAAAAGATGACCTGGTAGAACTTAAACAAAAAATTAACACTTTAGAATCATCCTCATTAAAAGATGACATTAATGCAAACTTTCAAGGTTTGCAAAATTGGCTGAATAGATTAGGAGGATATCTTCATGTAAGTCTTCCTGAACATGGGTTTAAAAATGTTCCCATTAATATAAATTTAGCACCTGCATTATGGTTAGATTGAGTAACATGTTTATAATATGACGTTACATTATAAACCTCTTACTTTTTTCTCAATCGTGAGTCCATTATATTTTCAGGATCTAAGCCTTCTTTGTGTTTAATTGTTGACTCAATTTTAGCTTCTTTTTCAACACGATCAACCTCAGAAGAATCAGACTCAAAATCTTTAGCGCTAGCAGCGAGTGTAGCGAGTGTAATTTTTTTAAAGTCATCAAGTCTGACTCTTTCATCATTATTTAAGAGTGCATGCACACCCTCTATATTTTTGATAGTATATGTTCTATTGGACCATATTTGTTTGTACCCTTTGGTAAAAATAGGTCTTTTTAATCTTTTCCTAACACATTCACCCACTTTAAAATTGTGTTCAACTGGCTTAGACTTTTCTAAATTGTGTTCAACTAATTCAGACTCTATTTTATCATTATTCACTTCATTAGGAGCATAGTTTAAAATTCCTCTATGTGGTCTATTATTGTAAGCTGAAATGTACTCTTGCAAATGATCAACCCATTTAACTGAATTTTTCTCTGTAAAATCCTTGAATATCATCTCTTTAATGGTTCTACTCAATCTATCAATCAAGCCTAATGCATGATGATCACCTACCTCAACTGTATCGTGCTTGATGTTTAACTCTTTGAATAGGCCTTGTACTGGTCTGTTTAAAAATTCATTGCCTGAATCTGTAATAATTAATTTTATTGCCCCTGAATCTTTGTACATGTGTTCAAACCCATTTTTCACCCCAAATTTTGTCTTATTTTTTAAAGCTTCAGCATAGGCTTTTCTAGTAAATGTATCAATAGCAAGAAGTATCCATTTGTAACCTTTATTTTGTCTTGAGTAATTTGACATGTCTAAAAGATCCATGAACCATAGTGCATTTTCTTGATAAGCTATAATGTGGCCCTGAATTTTTTGTGTCTGTTTTTTATGTAGTTGATAACTTTTTTGCTGTTTTACAAATGCATCAATGTCATCAAATTTTATGCTAGGATCTTTCTTCTTCATGATCTTATAAAATTTTAAAGCAGATGGATAATAGTACTTCGCATATTCTTCTTGCATCACTGATGTCATATTTATTTTAGAGAATATTTTGAACTAAAAGACCTACAGTAATTAATCCCATTGTAAAAGGTAGATGACTCGCTGTAGCTGATTCAGGTTCCTCACTCGCTACACTCGCTGGCGCTCGTCGCTGCGCTGTTTCTATAGATTTTTTACTCGTAGGTACAGATCGCTTTTTCCTTGGATTAATTTGATGATTCAACCCAAAATGAGTTGATTCAGTTGCTCTCAAAAGTGAATTATTATAACCCTCAATTTGCTCCATGTTCAAACGCATATTGCTTGGCATAAGCTGCAAACCTAAACCAACAGCAAAGTCTAATCGTGTACCTACTTTTTCTAAGGCATTCGCATACGATTGTTTAGATCGAATTAAAATACTAGCAGTCTGAAATGTTTTGATGGAATCGACTAACGTTTGGCCTTGGATTGCATCTTCCACTAAAATTCCAAACTGTTTTTGTGCATCTAAGGACTCTAAAATATCTTGCCTGATCATGGTTTGTGCACCCAGGATGCAATACACATATGTTCTAATTGATTCATTGATTCTACTCATGCCTGCTTTGGTCAATCCTTGACCATCTAAAGCAATGAAATTATTCCAATCATCTGAATAAATGAAAGATAATGTATCAATATAAAGTCTATGATGATCTGCATATACATATCCTTTTTTGTCTGCATTAAACGGAAACTTACTAGGGTCACTTAAATAATAGTTACCATTATCCATCGTAATATCTAATGCTTGCATTTTCCCATGATGAAAATAATTGAAGTCAACTGAACCAAATTCAAGCTTTAAATTTTCATACGCTTGCTTATGATAGGGGTTATTTTTTAACTTATAGTCAGGGTTTCCTGGTAAAGGGGTTTTAAGTTGGTGTAAAATTTTTCGAAGGGTAAAGTAGACATGAAATCTAAAGATACTTTGTACTAAAGGATCCTGATGATTAATATGATTATGCCATGATACGCCACAGCCAGACGTGGCGCAACATAGTGCAAATTTAAATTGGTTTTCCCAGTTATCCATGGTTGCATTTTTTAAATACTCTTGTACTTGTGAATACTGTGAAAATATTCTTGGAGGGGTCTTATCAGGAAAAAAATCAATCGTATTGTATTCAAAGCTTTGATGTGGTGCTACTTGAATGTGGTGATGAATGAAAGGGTCATTTGTGATTGAATTATCCTTGTAATTGAGTGGATAATTTGCATCTGAGTTAAATTTAAGATATGAAGGGAATGTTTCCATTTATTTATATGAAAAAAAAATTTTCTCTCGCTGCGCTCGCGGCTGCGCTACACTTACTTCTCGACGGAACATACGCACTTACGAACACAGCGAGTAATGTCCTAGTGCCAATGTACTTATTCCATCTGGTAAAATTGTTCGCTTATCATCATTTGAATCTAAAGCCACCTTTGAAACTTGCTCTGTGTAAAGTTGATGATTTCTTGACCTAAACACATTCATCCTTTTTTCGATTGGGATTTTACTCAGAAGGACAGACTTGTAGTCTTCAAATGTGACTTCATTTTTCACAACTTGCTTCTTCACACCTTTACACTTTTTGACCTCTTCATCCTTATCAGTGATATAAGAATATAATTTAGCCCTCAAAGCGATAAACTCACTGATCACTTTGCCAGCCTCTTCGTCTTTGAACTTGCCAATTACCTTCTTATTGGTTTCATCATACAATGGATGATCTTTAGGAAAATTAGACAAGTCATACAAGTGAGCATCGTGTTTCATATCATCATAGTGATCTTCTGTTTCAATATGATATACTAATGAATCAGTATCAGTGTAAAGTAGTTGTGCTTTTCCAGGATACTTCTTTAGCATGTAATTATAGTGGAAGTCATACATGTGTATTTTAGAGAGGTCTAAAATCGCTTGTCCAATAAATATAGGTTTGTTCAAATAGACATCTGCTTTTTGTCGTTCTACCATGACTAGATCTTCACCGAAAATTTTGTGTGATCTGTAGTTGTTCGAATTGACTAATTTTCGAAGCTGATTGACAGTTGTAGCTAAAGTAATGTCTTTTCTGTTTCTCACGGACTCCATTGTCTTTCCGAAGCATGCATTGTTCATCAATTTGAAGAAGTCTTTTTCCAAGTCATTTTTAGCATTTGCACGTTGACTTGTGTTTAAGTCAATGTATTCTTTCAAAAAGTATGACTCTGTGTAGGAAATTCCTCTATGAATCTTAGTCATTTTGAGCCCTTGACTCAAGTAGAATTTCAAGGCCTTGTGATGCACAATGTAGTGTTCTTTATCCTGAAAGTTAGGAATGAGCTTACCATTCAATCGTTCTGGTGCAAGTGGATAGTCATTGTGCAAGTTGTGCAAATGCTTAGGATATTCTAGGTCAACTTCAAGTGTGCATGGAATTTGTTGCCAATTTTTTAAGTCAGATTGAGACATCCATTTAAAATTAGAATGTGGTAATTTTTGACTCATCGCTAAGCCATACAAATTATTCGCATCTAAATAGGTGATGACTGATTTACCTTCTTCAGCTTTTGCGTATCTGTGACTTGCTTGACATATCTCACCTCGAATACCACATTCGAAGAAGTTATACATGTCTACATCTGTGAGGAGTTTAATCTCAACGTCAGTCTTTTTTAACATGGCTTGCCAAGACAATGCTGGGCCTGAATAAGTCCACACTGGATCTATTTTGTAAATGTTCATGCACACAGATCTGAAATTTTCAAGGATATCTGCTAGTAGAAGTACATCTGTTTTCAAATACACTTGATGGTAATCTCTGAAAGTTTTACACCCAAGTTTTTCCCACACATTTTGCGCGTGTAGGTAGTCTTCTTGTGAAATTTTGGTATTGTTAAACTTTGAGTCAAATGCTTCAATTGGAGGTAATTCAGTCTGTTCAAATTTTTCGTATGAATCAACCCATTCATAAGGATATACTCCTTTTCTAGTTAAGGGGTCAAATTGTTCTCCTTTGTAATATTTTGACAGATATTTTGTCTCTGTGTTAGGTAAATTCTTAGCTAGATTTGCTAGTGATGACTGCATGAGTCTATATGAGTCAAGAAATCTGATTGACAATGTCTTTCCATCTTCAACATGTAACGCCTTGCTGAATGAAATATAGTTTTCACTATTGCTCGCGATCACATTTAGCTGTCCTTTAAGATGTTTCACAAACAAATGAGCATCATAACCTGACAGATTGTGAAAATAGACTGGTATGAAGTTTGGAGCTTGAAATTGAAGGTTACAATTATTACAAGCTGCTCCTCTTTATTTGCCTGTGAAATGATTGTGATCATGGACTTTGTACACTCGCTGCGCTTCGTCGGTGCACTTTTTTGCTGTGAACTCTTTGTCACAGAGATAACATTTTTCAGCTGACTCATGGTTAACCTGTTGTTCTTGTGTTAATGCTTCCATAGCTTTAGATTGACTAAAGAACTTGCCATAAATTTTATATACAACTTTTTCAAGTTCTTCACAAAATCTTTCTCCTATATTTTCGCTAGGATCATCAATGCTATATTCTACTAAGAGATTTTTAGCTTTAATTTGTTCTTGATCAAATACAACATAGAAGCTAAATGAGTTAGGAATGTGCTCTTGAAATTGAACTGTTTTTTCACCTACTTGTTGATCAACTTTCTTCAAGGTAGACTCAAAATCAGCTACTATAATTGCAGGATGCTTTTGCTCCATTTTTTTATCTTTAAATTTGAGGAGGTTTGTTTGAGAATTAGGCATGTTGACTTTAACACATCCAAAGTGTGTGCAGTTTTCCATATGTTCTTGGTATCTTTCTTCTCTATTGGTAGCATTATTTGCTGATATGACTTTCAAGCATCTGTAGCATACTTTAACTTGTCCATTGTGCTTAGATTTAGCTGCAGATACAAGTCTTGAGAAGTTTTTGATCCAAGCATAATGATAATTGGCATCATCATTCACGTCATCCATGTGTTCACACTCTGGAGTGTCATCTTCATCTTTAAAGTGAAGTAAATTTATATATTTTTCTTCAGATAAAATTCTCACTGGAGAAATTGGGTATATTAGATCCCCATTGGGTGTGACCTTGGGAATAAATGTAAATACATTGACTGCAAAGTCAGGATTATTCTTTTCGAATATATCAATATCCTTGACTGTGACTGGATATTCTAGGTCTTTGAACATGTGGTCAAATTCAGGCTTGTTATAATTTGACACTCTATCTTGATTTTTTCCTAAATTTAAAAGTGCTGCTTCGATGGAGTATCTGAAGCATTTCTGATCAGTATTTTTCACATTGATTACAGCCTTTTTATTTTGTATCTTTTCTGGTAAAGGAATATAACTTGAACCAAAAAATGGCTGATACTTCACTGTGTGGAGACCAATCTTGAGAATCTCTAAAAGTACCCAACCTGTTCCTGGTTGAGTAAGGGTTTTCTGTTCTAACAACATGTCTTCAATCAATTTAGGATAATCTAGATCTTCCCCAATATGAAGAATATACCTAGATACAAGTAGAAATTTTTCTTCTACTTTTTTTCTCCGCATTAAAACGTGAAGCATGATGGCTATTTTTAAACCTTCTTTATTTTCTTCATTGATTTTTCCTTGAAGAATGGGTTTGATTTTTTCAAGGTAAGGTTCAACAAGCATTTTAGGAAGCCCTTTCATTTCAAAATGATTAGCATATCCTTTAACCGCAGAGTCGACTCTTACGAAGGAAATTGACTCAGAATGTTTTTCAATCAACATCTGGACAGATTTTTTACTCATTGAACTTTTCACTTCAATGCCAAGCTCTTTCGCTTGTTTGAAAAGATCTGATTTTAGTAATCTTTTGACTGGTTCTTTGGTCAAGAGTTCTTTCAATTTCTCAATGTTGAGATTATGGTAATTTTTATGTCCAAGTGCTTTCACCTGTTGTAAAAGGGGTTTTCTGATTGAAATTTTTTGTGCCACTGGTTTAGGTTTAATGTCAGTCAAATTTTCTTGCTGAATTTTCTCCTCTAAAAGTGTTTTCAGCTGTTCTTTTTTGAAATTACTAGGATTTATACCTAGTCTTTGCGCAAGGACACGCTTTTCAATTTGAGACAAGTCAGAAACTGACTTATCAATTTTAACTTCAATATCATTGAAACTATTTGGTATTTGTTGAAGTTGCTCAAGTAGATTAGCTCTACTAAGACTTCCATAATTTTTCACCTTATTTCTGAAGGCAAGAATCTTCAGTTCATCTGTAGAAAGTCCCTCAGCTGGATGAATCAAATTGATATGATTCTTTGTTGACGTCATCTCTTTATTTATACATAAAAAATAATTTTTTTATTAGTTTCACGTCTGCCCGACGTTTGGAGCCAGATTTAAAAATTATAGTGAATTTATAGTCAAGTTGTTTTGACTATAAAATGACTACAAACGATCATATCAATTTGGTTCCAATAGGCTTTTAGTGAATTTTAGAACCCTATATAAACACCACTTGGTCGAAAATGTAGGTTTCAGGGGCACTACCACCCATGATGATTTAAGCGTAGCGAGTAAAAAACGTCATGGGTGGTTGTTTATTTATGAAGAAAAGCGAGTAGCGAGTGTAATTTTTATTCCACGAGATCAAATCCATAGTAATTTTTTCCACTCTTTGTCTCTTTCATACCTGTAGACCTTATATACTTGTGCTCGTGAGTGATTTTTCGCTTAATCACACTTGTCGCCCAAACAGTCGCTTCATCACCTTCTGCATTTTCGAGGTTGAGTAACATTGACTCACCCACTTTTGTTGTTAACGTTGTGGTTGAGTTAATTCTGTACCATGTGTTCAATGGGAGCTCTTTCCATTTGAGGAAAGATGTTGACCTTGTAATACATGATTCAAGTTGTTCGTTTGATGGAAAATTTACGAACGACAGCGAGCGTAGCGACGAAGCGTCGTGAGTGTACGTGTTCATTTATTTATATGAAAAAATTTTTTTTTTGTTCACGTGTTTGACTTGAGATTATTTAGGAAAAGTTAGACAAGTTGTTGGGGTGGTTGTTGGCGCGAGTGGTGTACGTGACAGTTAGACAAGTTAGACAAGTTAGACAAGTTAGACAAGTTAGACAAGTTAGACAAGTTGTGGGGTTGTGCTGACTTTCTTTCCTCGTTCTCCAAATTTGTAGAACGAGTTTATGAGGATTTGACTGAATAAAAATGAATAACGTTTTGACTAGGATTTGACTGAATAATTGTTTGACTAGGATTTGACTGAATAAAAATGAATAATGTTTTGACTAGGATTTGACTGAATAATTGTTTGACTAGGATTTGACTGAATAATTTGACTGGAAAAAAATTTAAAATTTCAGTCAAATTTGGCTTGGGCCAGAACTCTCACTTTCACCCTACTTGCTGCTCGAACTACAACCGCAGGAGTTTCAAAGCCTTTCTTAGTCTGCATCCGAACATTGTCACCAGAGATCAAGGGTGCCAAGGGCCTTGACCTTTGATCAATAGATTGCTTCTGAACCTGTCTCAAATCAGTGAGACGTTGGTGAACCTGGGTAGGTGCAACTACCTCTGGTTGAAGCAATGATTTAGCTATAGGCAAGTCAGTTTTGGTACTTCTACTCAAATTTCGCTGTGCAGGAGATCGCAACACAGGATCACGTGGAGTATTTCTCCAGTGGAGCAAATTTAGGTGAAAATCAGGATTTTCCTTCCTAGATATTTCCAACAAACGTTTCGCTGAATGGACTGCCTTTTCAGCTAACCCGTTGCTTGAATGAAAGTAAGGACTGCTCATACAGTGCTGAATTCCCCAATCTTGGGTGAATGACTCAAACTCTTTCGAGCGGTACTGTGGCCCAGGATCTGAAATTAACATGCTAGGGATTCCAAATCTGGAGAAGTGTACCTTTAACTTCTTCACCACAGCAGAGGTGGTGGTACTCAACATTTTGTCTATTTCGAACCAACCAGAGTAGGAATCAATGGTGACCATGTATTGGTCATTGTTCCATTCAAACAAGTCAGAGCCTACAACCTCCCAAGGATGGTTTGGCACTGGGTACAGCTCTAGTGGTTCACGCTGTTGGTGGTTTTTCAGACCCTGGCATACAGTACAAGAAATTACAAATTTCTCGATGTCTTTTGACATGTTAGGCCAGAACATGACTTCTCTCGCGCGCTGAATGGTTCTATCACATGCTAAATGCGCAGCGTGTGATTTCTTGACAAATTCAGCTCTTAGCTGTTCAGGCACAACTATCTTGTGACCCTTGAAAATTACACCATTATCACACATGAGTTCATCACGGAAATGATAGTACGGAGCAAGATCTGGATCAGTGTTTGTCTGATTCAGAGGCCAACCTGAGTAAAGGATTTAACTCAACTTCACCAAGACGTTGTCTTTCGCGAGTTAGATCGGACCTGTTCCAGTTTGTTGTCAGATATGGGTAGCACAGTTAGTACTTCATAATCGTCCCATTCGGTTTCTGGTTTGTCAGTGCTCGGTAGGTATGCGCGCGATAGAGTGTCCGCTAAGAATAGTTCTTTCCCTTTCTTGTAGACAAGCGTTATCTTGAAACGCTGCAAATGCAATAAGAGTCGCTGAAGCCTAGCCGGTGTACTGGCTAGTGGCTTCTTCACAATACTGACCAGAGGTTGATGGTCAGTCTCTATGACCACGTTCTTGGAATAAACGTACGGATAGAATTTTTCACATGCAAAGGTTACGGCTAGCAACTCTTTCTCGATTTGAGCGTAGCGTTGTTCTGAATCACTTAGAGCGAATGATGCGAATGCTATAGGGCGGTCATCCTGCAGACACGCGGCTCCCAATCCACCTTTCGAAGCGTCACATGTTAGCACGACATCCTTCTTTACATCGTAATATGCAAGCGATGTAGCGTTAGCGATGGCGTCCTTCACAGCTTTGAAGGATTGCTTCTGTGGGTCATCCCACACCCATGCTCGATCCTTGTGAAGCAAAGCATTGAGCTGCTCAGCTTTATTGCTCAAGTTAGGTATGAACTTACACAAGTATTTCACCATTCCGAGAAATCGAAGTAAGTCAGTAGTGTTTTCAGGATCAGGCATGTTCACTATCGCTTCCACTTTCTCGTGATCGCCTCAAGACCATGATCAGTTAGATAGTGACCATGATATTGTACTTTCGGTAATTTGTACTTGAGTTTACGACGTGAAGCTTTGCCCCCGATTTCAACCAATCTCTCACATACGCGTATCACATTCTCATCATGCTCAGTTTCATTGTCACCATGAATGATCATATCGTCCATGATGGCTTCAGCTGGGTAACGGTCTAAGAGATGGTCCATGGCTTGCTGGTGGACTTCCGGTGCGGAGGAAATCCCCGTAGGCATTCTCAAGTAACGAAATTTACCAAAAGGAGTCCCAAAGCAGGTGAGATACGACGACTCTTTATCCAATGGAATCTGGTAGAAAGCTTGACTCAAGTCAATGACTGTGAAAAACTTAGCGTTCGGCATTGAAGCAGCGACTTGCTCGATAGTTTTCATCGGGTAATGTGGCCTCTTGATGGCTTTATTGAGATCAGCCGGATCAAGACATACCCGTAAATCATCAGTCCCTTTCTTGGTTGTAACGACGAGAGAGGATACCCAATCAGTTGGGTCGGTAACAAGTACAATTATCCCCTGTTTTACCATGTCGTCGAGTTTATCCTTCAACTTGTCCTTGATTGCGAAAGGAACATTGCGCACAAGGCGCACGACTGGTTGCACGTCCGGATCAAGCTTGATGTGGTATTTGACAGGTAACTTTCCAAGTTTACCATCAAATAGTTCAGGAAAGTCAGTGAGTACTCCTGGCAATTAAGGCATGTCAGGTGTACCTGAATGAACTTCGAAAACTTCTGAGCTTAGTTTGAGTAGGCCCAGTTTCAGACAGTCTTGTAGGCCCAGGAGTGTCCTTACGTCCCGATCGACTACCTAGAATGCGATGTTCACTTTACCATTACCCTTAGGCTCACAGGTAACGATTGCTTGACCGACAGATTTAGTCTTATGGCCACCAAATCCTACGAGTGTCACGGTTTTAGAATGATCAAGTGTTCCTTTTAGACAGTGAAGTTTGGAGAGGCTAATTATGTTGCATTTGACCCCAGTGTCTAACTTCACCTTTATCTTCACTCCGTTGAGAAGTAGTACCGTATGAATGTCCTCTTTCGTGGTTGGACAATTGACTGATTCTATGAAAAAGTCTCCATCTGAGTCAGGTTCTAACTCATGAACATATTTCTTTGTTTTACTAAAGAAATGTTTCTTACTAGCGCCTTTGTGTGCCAGTTTGCCAGATGATCGACAGACTGAACCCCAGTGGTTCCATTTGTCACACTTTTGACATTGCTTACCAAAAGCTGGACACTGTTCACGACGATCAGTTGCGTGTGACGTACCACAATTACCACAAGAACCGGTACTGCCCAATTTGGCAGCTTTTGATGCGGCTGGCTTGGAGTAGCGTTCCTTTTTCTTTTTCACAGTGAGTACTTCCTTGTTCGGATTGATTTCTTTTGCGTCCCGTTTGGACACTTCATGTACTTGGCAGATTCGAATCGCTCCTTCAAGTTTGAGATCGTTTTCCCGGAGTAGAATTTTTCTGACGTTTTCTTTGCGTAAACCGGTCGCAATCCTATCTCGGACCATTTGGTCATGCAGATCACCGAACTCGCATGAGCTGGCTTTGTTTTTAAGATCTGACAGGAACGTAACGAATGCTTCACCGTCCTTTTGAATCCTTGAATTGAACTTAAAAAGTTCTAGGATTATGTTTGTGCGAGGGTTACAGAGTTCACCGAATTTACGCTTGAGAACTTCAGGATCATCCCGTGATTCATCAGGTACTGCAGGGAATACGCCTCCAGCAGGGTTGGCACGCTCTGGTATGCCTGGAACATAATGAAATGAGCGTTCCCGTTCTATTGCCTCAGATCCTGCTAAGTTGAGCAAGATTGCGGCTTTCACCGCATCACCTTTGTCACTAAAACCAGCATTTACGAAAATGTCATACTCTCTCTTGAACACATGCTAGTTTTCTGCTACATTTCCCTCAAAGGAAAGTGGTGCTGGCTTGCGAAGTCCGGAGTCAGCCATCTTGTAGTGGTTTTCAGTGCAGCCGTGTGCAATGTACTATATGATGTACACAGATATGTTGAATGCACACTCGTGATTTTTTTCGGTAATCATGGGCGAGTTCTCTGGCCGGTTTTGTCCGGTTCCAGCGTACTTACACGGTTGACACTAATGTGAACGATTGTTCATAGTCTTTTCCATCGGGCTGATAGAAAATCCCACTTCTGACACCATATAGTTTGTTCATGAAATGGACAATAAGATGACATATCTTCGAGCGGTGTTTATTTATCCATCTTCAATCTCCTAGGTGCCCGTGGAGACACCTAGTGTTACAGCAAGTGAACTAAACTGTCCTCAAGACGTTTAGTTCACTTGCTGTAACACTAGGTGTCTCCACGGGCACCTAGGAGATTGAAGATGGATAAATAAACACCGCTCGAAGATATGTCATCTTATTGTCCATTTCATGAACAAACTAAAAACTAAAATGTCATACTCTCTCTTGAACACACGCCAGTTTTCTGCTACATTTCCCTCAAAGGAAAGTGGTGCTGGCTTGCGAAGTCCGGAGTCAGCCATCTTGTAGTGGTTTTCAGTGCAGCCGTGTGCAATGTACTATATGATGTACACAGATATGTTGAATGCACACTCGTGATTTTTTTCGGTAATCATGGGCGAGTTCTCTGGCCGGTTTTGTCCGGTTCCAGCGTACTTACACGGTTGACACTAATGTGAACGATTGTTCATAGTCTTTTCAATCGGGCTGATAGAAAATCCCACTTCTGACACCATATAGTTTGTTCATGAAATGGACAATAAGATGACATATCTTCGAGCGGTGTTTATTTATCCATCTTCAATCTCCTAGGTGCCCGTGGAGACACCTAGTGTTACAGCAAGTGAACTAAACGTCTTGAGGACAGAGACAAGCATCAATCTACAAGACCTGAATTGTGGCCCATTGTCAGAAACAAGCTGCTCAGGGAGCCCATGCTCTGCAAAAATGAGACGCAATTCGTCTACGGTATTTTCTGCTGTGATTTTCCTCATTGGTTTCACTTCAATCCATTATAGTACAACTGTTTGTCTTCACAGAAATCGATGTGAACTCTCTGAAAAGGTCTACTAGGCCAAACCGAAGGATGCAACGTCAACTTTGCTGGAGCCTGTCTGACTCTCTGGCAAACTGAGCACGATTTCACCCTGTTCTCAACATCTGAGTCAATGTTTGGCCACCAAACATGACTTCTGGCCAAAGCTTTCAAGCACAAATTCCTGGATGTTCCCAGTGAAGCTCATCTAGGAGCTGTTCCTGGAACTTCCTCGGAATGACTACTCTAGTACCCCAAAGCACACAGTCCTGTTCTATGGACAATTGATCCCTGCGATTGTAGAAAGGTTTGAAAATCTCTGCAATGTTGCCTGCTTCCTTGTCTGGCCACCCATTTAGAACATGCTGTTTCACTTTACTGAGGACTGGGTTCACTCTGGTCTCTTTAGCGATGTCTTCTGCAAGTACTGGAAATCCTTCATCAAATGCGTTAATTACTGAGATGACACTTTCTGACACAGACTTTTCTATGTAAGGCCTTGGCAATCTGGACAAAGCATCACAATTTGCATGTTTTGTGGTACTTCTATACTCGATTTCATAGTCATATGCCGAAAGAATGAGTGCCCATCGTTGCATTCTAGCTGCTGCTATGTTAGGAATGCCAGATTTTGGACCAAGAATAGCCACCAAAGGTTTATGATCGGTGACCAGAGTGAACTTTCTTCCATATAAAAAGTCGTGAAACTTTTTTACTCCAAAAATAAGAGATAAGGCTTCACGCTCAATTTGGGCATAATTTCTCTCACTAGGGCTCAGAGATCTAGAGGCATATGCTATTGGTCTTTCATCACCATTTTCAAAGACATGAGAAAGAACCGCGCCTAATCCATAACAGGAAGCATCACAATCAAGTTTCAGCTTTTTCTTTGGATCATAATGGACTAAGACTGCATCACTACTCAAATCTGATTTACATTTCTCATATGCCCTTTGGCATTCATTTGTCCAATTCCAAGCTACTCCTTTCTTCAACAGATTATGAAGAGGATGGAGTGTTGTGGCCAAATTTGGCAAGAACTGGTGATAATACTGAACCATCCCAAGAAAGGATCTGAGTTGTGATACATTCTTAGGTACAGGTGCTTCCTTCACTCCTTCTACTGAAGATTCGACAGGAGAAATTCCTTCACGACCATATTTCAAACCTAGGTAGATAGTACTGTATTTCACAAATTCACACTTTGAGAGTTTTGCATGGACTTAGTGTTGCAAAGATTGTATGAAAACAATTTCCAACAGGTCTAGATTTTCAGAGACATTATCTCCACCTATCAAAATATCATCTTGTTTACACACGCATTTTGGAATGCCCTGTAAAATACTGTCCATTTTGGACTGAAAGATCTTTGGACTCGATTTGACTCCATAAGGAAGTTTAGTGTAGGTGTATATTCCTTTGTGGGTGTTGATGTTAAGATACTTCCTACTTTCAGGGTCAACTGAGAGTTGGGCATAGGCATGAGAAAGATCAAGTTTAGAAAACACCTTAGAACCAGCCAATTGAACGTACAAGTCTTGGGTAGTTGGCAAAGTACATTGTTCATCTTCAACAAGTGGATTGATACTGACTTTGTAATCACCACATATTCGGACCGTTTTGTCTGCTTTCGGTACTACTACAATGGGACTTGCCCACTCAGCATGATCAACCTTTTCAATGACACCATTTTCTTCAAGCTTTTTCAACTCGGCTTCAACTGGTTCACGAAGTGCATATGGAACTCTGCGAGGCTTATGAAACACAGGTTTCGCACCCTCTTTAATCCTGATATGTGCAGAGTGACCATGCATGGCATCATAACTGTCTTCAAACACACTACTGCACTTTCGAAGAATCAGGTCTAACCTATCCTTCACTTTGTGATCTACCGAAGAGTTTTCATCTTTCACTGACGTTTCACCTAATTTATGTACAGAGTCAGTTTCACATTCTAAAATTTTATTCCAATTCAACTTCAACTTTTCTAACCAGTTTCTACCGAGAAGGGCAGGCTTTCCAGGATGATCTACAATTATCAATGGCAAGTTGGCACTTTGACTTTTGTACTTCACATTCAAGTGAGCTTTACCACAAACAGAAATCTGGTCTCCAGTGTAAGTTTTCAGCTTGACAGGAGTTTTCAGCAGAGGAATATGAGAAAACTGCTTTTCATACTCAGTTTTTGACATGATGCTATAGTCAGCCGCTGTGTCAACTTGCATTAGTACTTGTATACCCTCAACATCAAGATTTACAAAGTAACCATTCTTAGTGTTCTCTGTATTTACTGAGGATACTACATGCTGAATAAAAAGATTTTCTTCTTCTTCTTCTTCAGTGGTCCACTTTACAGAAGCACGACGGTTTCCTTGCTTTCTGTTTTTACTAAAGTTCTTACTTTTTGAGTCCTTGCTTACTGGCACATTTTTAGTTTTATAAAACCTGGCAAAGTGTCCAGTCAAAGAGCACTTGTGACAAACGACTTCCTTGTGTGGACAGGATGAGGAAAGATGAGTCTGTTTTGAGAATTTAGAGATTTTGTTCACTGAACTGCCGGTAGAACCATTCGAAGCAACAGAACCAGTCCGCATTTCTCTCGACTGCTTTGCAGCCATCTCCATGGCACACGCGACTTGACAGGCCTTGTCGAAGTCCAAGTTGTCGGTGTTTAACAACTTGTTTTGAATCCTAGAATCTGCCAGTCCGCACACGAATCGGTCACGCAAAGCACGTGGTAGAAATTCACCGAAGTTACAGTGAAGTGACAGTTTCTTTAAAACTAGTATGTATTCACTAACCAGGTTTTTGATCACGTTTTCCGAAATGGAAAGACTCAGAAATTTCAAGCGGTTTTGGATCGTAGTGTACGTTCAAACAGTTTATGATCTCGTCTAGAGATTTAGTAGCAGGTTTATGTGGGGCAAGGAGATTACTGAGTACGGTGTACGCCTCTGCCCCCACTTCAGTCAGAAAGATTGCCTTCTTTCTCAACTGCACAGCTTCTCTGGCTGCCTTTTCTCCCGCACTATCACCAGGTTTCTCAACAATTCCATTTGCTGAGAAAAACATTTCAAGTCTTTCGACATAAGCGGCAAACGTCTCCTTTGCATGATCAAATGCGCCAACACGGCCAAGAAATCCACCTTCCGCCATCTTTAATCTGCAACACACAGTGCTCTATGTATGCACAATGTACACTACGACTACACACACACTCAACAATGGCCGACTCGACACGTCGACGATGGTTACAAAGTCGCCAAAATGCGCTTCAAAGCTTCGTTGACATCACTCGTCACACGGCTCAGGGCCTCACAGACTTACTTTGTTTTCAGTTCATGTTACTCGTACGTTGAATTCTCGTTTTCCTCGTCGCCAGTTGTTATATTTGTGCGAAAAGAAAGAGACACGAAGCTAACCTGTTTACTATAAATATGGAGACTCCCTTTGTTATATGAGCATGCGCACTAGACGTAATAGTTTAGGCGCGAAATACAAACAACATATATTACAGTAGGTACCGTAAACTGCAACCAAAACCGTGACCGTAGCGTAACGTAATGTAACTGTAGCTGCCGAAGTCCTCGTAGTTGTTGATTCACACGTCTATTTTTATTTTAAACGATGTTAGGGCCACTGGGGGTGATATAAACTCATTCCAAGACCAATTTCTCAAGATATGGTTTATTGAAAGAATCAAATGAATAACATAAACAAGTGTACGAAATTAATAATGAGACAGGGCAAAACAACATAACCAGGGGCAGCAAAATGCAATCTGGCATTAAATATGCCTAGCAGGCCGAAGCGTCAAATTCCAATTAGTAGGCCCAATTGCCCTAATAGAGTGCATACCCACCAACCGCCTACATAAACACCCAACATGTAAACTGAAAGGACCATTCTACCGACACAATGCCAAATCTATCAAGAAACCAATAACACACCTAAACGGACCTGGCAAAGCCAGCATCTTAGTCCAACCACATTTAAGCAACTTAGAACCACATTCAAGCAACGTCCAAGAAGGATAGGCCTAAAGATATCTGACCAATTACAAAATTGTAATACATATACAAACAGTCCTACATCACACCTTGGAGGAATTATACTTGACAGGAGAAACAACGAGCTAATACCCTATTTTTAATCCTGTAATTACACCCCGCACACAATGGACGAACAAAGGCCGTTGTGTTTACTTAGCAATTAGGCCCACTCCTTTGTAATCCATCTCTGGTACCGACTCTGCCTCGATCTGTCACGCCATCTCTCGTGAGCCGTAGAGACTAGCGTGCGGTAGTCAAGCGTGCATAGTTAATAAAACTACTGACTACATGCGTACATTAGATGCGGAGTGTGTTCTATTTCGTACATAAGAGTTTCAGCTGCAATCCGCTTTTTGAATTATCAAAATCGCCCCAGATTTACGAATTCTATGACGAATTTTGCAAAATATCATGGATAGAGAAAAAGTGAAAGGTACGTAGATTAGAATAGTGATATCTGAATATCTCATAGGTTGCGGAAAATGAAGTAAGGTGTCTTTAAAAGATGAGATGTTTCTGGTTACAAAACTGCAGTGCTTCAAGGCGTCGAATGGCGTCGACACTGATGATCAGCTGTTTAAAACGGGTCATTTTGACGAAATGCGTACTTGACATGCTTGAATTTTTTGCCAAAAACACTTGATCTGGTGATATTGTTGTCACCAAGATATGGATTTAATAGCATACTACTACATTTTATAATCGTTAATTTATCATTACCTTGGGCTTGGCTATGAATGATTGTATTTATAAATCAAGGGCCTGCCCTAGCCCTAGAATTTTTAGAATTTTGAAAAAACAATATTTTTTATTCATTAAAAAGTATAGCATGATCTTAATTTTTAAGTTCTGATCTTCAATAATAACAATATCCTTGTCATGTAATTCTGTTCTTGTTTAACCTTGATTAAATACTTATCCATTTCTTTCCAGATTATTCCCATTCGCAACAATTAAGAGAGTTTTGTCGACTGTGCGGTGAGAGGAAAGCCTTAAAAAAGAAGGGGAACCCGTTTTCGAAGCATGCAGTTGCCCGCGATATAAAGCAAAGCTTGAACATTTCTATTGAGGATGACGACGCCCTTATCCATCCCCCATTCATTTGTGAATGTTGTCGCTTGAAACTGGGTCGATGGCGCAAGAACATTAACAGAAAGCGCCCTGGTATCATGAATATAGAGGTTAGGGACTTTTCTGCGCATTCTGATTCGTGTGTGATATGCGTAGGTGAAGATGATCAGGGAGATTTAGATCTGACATTGTTAGATGTGTACGAAGAGACTGCCAGGAGCTGTTGTTTTCCTTTGGAGAGAACAGGAGAATGTGTGACTGTTTTCATTTTTGATAGAGAAAAGACTGCACTTGAAAAGAAACTTTCTGTTCATGCTGATCGATCATGGACATTGTTTGTAAATGGCAAGACAGTGAATCCGACAACCGTTGAGTTAGGTGATGAACTCTCTGTTGATCAGTGCAGGAGCCTTCTCATGGACTTGAAAAGGGGTAAAATCCGAATTTGTGTAGGAAATTCAGGATTTTCGGATTTGTGTCGAGCAAAAAACAACAATGGTGCTGCCATTTTTTTTAGAGACAATGGATCTGTGATCGCCCAAGAGGATTTCCAGACGGGGCATGTTCATCATCGTGGATGTGATCTTCTTGTAAAAGATGGACAACAATGTTGTGTTTGTAAAATCTACAGAACAGACTTAAATAAAATGCTCTGGCGTATGAAAAATGGACTCCCTGTTACTGCAAATGTGCAAGTTCAAAATAGCCATACCAGAAATGACCGTCTGTCTAGCGACCAAATAAAAGCCAAACTGTGTGCATTAAAAACTGACAATGTTAGATTGAAAAGGAAAGTGAGGACCCTTGAAGACATAGTGCATGAGAGGCTTGAGGAAGAATCTGTTAGTCTGCCAGCTGAAATTTCAGATGATATGAATGAAATATCCAATCGGGTACGACCAAGTGTCAGTGACAATAGTGCTCGTGCAATTTTCTGGAGACAGCAGGAAAAGTACCGTGACCTTAAGAAGAATTCATCAATGAGGTGGCACCCACTGATGATAAAATGGTGCATTGCATTCTGGGCCAAATCTTCTGCAGGTTATCAGTTCCTAAGGGATTCTGGGATGGTTGCATTACCACATGGGAATACACTGCGCGATTACACCCTTTTCACAAAGGCAAAGTCTGGTTTCAATCCAGATGTGGTGAAGAGGATTGCAGAAGATATGAGGTCGGATATGGACACATTCAAGAACAATGTCAGTGTTGTTTTTGATGAAGTCAAGATAAAGGAAGGACTTGTGTATTCTTCAGAAACTGGAGAGCTTATTGGCTTCTGTGAGCTTGGTGATGTGAATGAGGAAATAAGTTCGTTTATCAAGTCATGTGACAATAGTGATGATGATTCAGATGCTACTCACTCTCCTCCTACAGCGACACATATCATTGCCTTCATGGTACTTGGAATATTTAATAGTGTCCATGCAGTCTTTGGTCACTATCCTACCCGTCAGTTCACCAGTTCACAACTATTTTGGGTGGTGTGGCAGGCTGTAGGCATTCTGGAGGCGACCGGATTTCATGTGCGTGCATTGATCGCTGATGGAGCAACCCCTAATCGTAAATTCTTCAGGCTGCATCAGGATACCGACGAAATAACATACAGAACTTTAAATCGCTACAGACCTGATTCATACATTTACTTCATTTGTGATCCCCCTCACCTCATCAAAACGACTAGGAACAACTGGGAAAACTCTGGCTGGCACAACAAGACCAAGACTTTGGAAGTAAGTTATCAATGACACATCAAAATGTCACTCTGAGTCTGATGACAGTAGGAATATAATGATGGCTATTTTAACTAACAACATAAAATATTTTGTTGAATTCATATTGGTACATTTCAAAAAAGGAAAGTACTAGTATAAGAAAAGTTATTGAAATTATCTAAGAATATTTTGTTTGTGTTTTCAGTACAATGGGCAGCAGATCAAATGGTCTCAGCTAATGACACTGGTGGAGACCGACATGAACACGACCCGGTATGAGCAGGGGGATGTCGGAGGCCTACGACAGCTGTCAAAAATCCGCAACGAACACTTGTACCTCACTCCATCACTTCGAATGAAAGTTAGCTTTGCTGCACAGGTAAGAGAGCCTTACTACACCTTGGAGGAGTTATGATACATGCCAACTTCTTTGACGTGCATGGCATCTGATTATTGGCTCATTATAACAGTGTTATGGTTCTGATACATCCACTTCTTATTCTCCTTTCCCAGGTGCTCAGTAGTAAAGTTGCCATCGCCTTTGAAATGTAAGCAGATCGCCTCGCCCAAGCCACCGTATCCACATGGAAGTTCTGCCTCTACATGGACAGATTCTTCGATTGCCTCAATGTCCGTAATCTGTACGACCATGTGCACAAAAGGAAGCCAGAGCTGGCCCCGTACCGTGACGTCAATGATGAAAGATTTGAGGTGAGTACAGTTGTCTTGATTTGACCTTGGGAGGAAATTATGCATGAATGTCATTGTCATTGACAACACATTTTTCATGTGGCACTGTATTGCATGTTCATTTATTAATGTGTCCTTTCATTTTCTACTTTTTGCAGTGGCTAACCAAGGATTTTCTTGGATTTCTGAAAGAATGGGAGGATGAAAGTCGGGGAAGAGTTGAACTGGCGAAGACGGAGAGGGCAAAACTGTGTCTAAGTAGTGAAACACTTGAAGGCTTACGAATTACTGGTAAGTTGTTTACATTTTTTATATCTGAAGCCCATTATCTACTGGTACAGTGGAACCTCTCTTAGCGGACACCTCTCTATTAAGGATACTTGTTTTGGTCCCAGAGTGGTCGTTTCCATTCGATTTGACATCTCTAATAAGGACACCTCGCTATTAAGGACAGCACCTGTCACTGTCAGTCCCAAGGGTGTACTTGACATGCTTGAGGTTCTACTGTGTTTTAAAGTAGTAACTCCAAAAGAACCTTGTATTCTTAGATATTGCATTTAATTCAAAATAACAAGATACGGTTTTTACAGGACTTCCTACAATTTATGACTTGGGTTTACAATAATACTCCTAGTACAGTCAATGTACATACATGTTCTGAATCCAACATTATGACTACTTTTTTACAGTGCTTTCATTCACTGCCTTGGCAAAGGAACTGTTGTCCATTCCATCTGTGAACTTCCTACTCTCTGGAAAACTAAGCCAAGATCCACTTGAGCTGTACTTCAGTAAGCAACGGGGATGTGGTGGACGAAACGATAATCCAACAGTTCAGCAGTTTGCAAAGAATGACCTGCACATTTTGGTGGCTGGATCAAGGAACATTTAAGCCTCTGCTAGAGGGAACTGTGAGGTAAACCTGAATGAGAGAATGGCAAATAACGAGCAACTTTGCAACCCACTTCCACGGCGACCCAACAATAGAACGGCACAATGAAAGTGACATTTGAATTTCTTATAGGGAGGGAGGTTGAGGTTAAGGATTTGAACTGTTAAATGTATTCATCTCTAAAGACAATGGCATGCATGCCTCTACTTAGGAGAGTTTTGGTTTTTCAGCTCTTTTCGCAGACTCTTTTGTCCTTTTTTCGACAACTTATCATTTTTTTGTTGAACAAAGTGGTAAGCGCTCACAAAAGCTTTGAGTCTAAGAGACACCCAGCAACCAATAACATCTTTGAATAGTTTTTTAGCTCAGCTGACAAGCTGAGCTATTCATATGAGTAAATGGTAGAATGAATGTCCGTCTGTCTGTCTGTCTGTCTGTCTGTCTGTCCGTTAAACAGGCACGTTTCAAAACTATGGCGGATAGGCGATAGATTTCCCTATAAGCCATTTAGACCCTTCAGGACTCCTGAATAGACCAAGTGTGGGTCCGGCAGGATTAACAGTTTGGCCACCAGGGGGCAAAAAGCCTAAATCACAAAACAATTTGTTGGCGCTTTATTCAAGCAGATAGAAGCTTGAAATAAAGTTGAAAAGGACCGCATGCATGTAGGTCTTGAAACTACTAAGAGTAGTTTTGATTGATACTACCAGTTGGCATTACTGAGCCAAAATCTGTGTTGACCGAGTTTAAGCTTGATTTGAATTTCCCGCTCTTGTATGACTCTGAAGGTTGTGGGTTCCAATCCCACTTCGGGTCAATTTTTTTTTTTTTTAATTTTTACTTTTTTCACTTGTAAATACATTTTCTTTACTTTTTTGAATAATTTGGTGGGCGGCCATCTTGGTTTTTTTTTTCTATTTTAAAGCCTTTGCTGTATCCAGAGTGACATGAATTTTATGGTTGGTGTACAATAAGTCTCCTTTACATGATATCACATGGGCTTTCTATTTGACCTACTTTTCAAGGTCAGCCTGGCTCAGGCACTTAGATTTGACTAATAAGTGGCATATTTGTCACCATTTAAAAGTCTTTTTACTTTGGTATGTTTGCCTGATATATTGACAAAACTGAGGTTGAAAGAGATCTATCGGGTACTTTCCATGTTCATATATTTCAGCTGAGCGCCAGGCCCTTGGGCCTCTTGTTATTTAATTGACTACTCATGTGTTCTGTAACTTTGTTCCATGCGCATTGAACATTCACATTGTCGTGGAGCTTGTTCTCCAAGTCAGTTTTCAGATTTTTGCCAGCCAATCTGCAAACATTTTTCACTTTCAAAATGGGATTTACGACAAGTTCAGTTTGTTTGAAGAAGTCATACACATCATCCCTTACGACGAAAAGTCCACCCCTGTTACAAATATCTACAAGTTTCCGAGTGTAACTCAGGAAGGTATCGACTTCAGGAATTGATTTGTCTACCCTCCACTCTTCAAGTGTTGTTAGAAGTACATTCACCACCTCCTTATTTTTCATTGTCCTGTACTTTCGTACCAGTTTTCTTGAAACATATCCTGCAGTGTATCGTAGCACTTGCTCCTGTGCAGTTGTTAGAGGCACAATCGTTTCAGTAGTGTCATCGATTGTGAAAAGTGTTTTTGTGTTCTTGTGCCTTATTTCGAGTGTGTTCTTCAAATAGTCTTCCATTAGGAATTTCAGCACCAACACCTTTTTCTGAAGAACTATTCTGCAACTGTTCAAAAATTGATCAAACAACCTGTCAGCTCTGCCATCAATGGATATGTTATGGAACAACCTACACAATTTTTCCTGACTGTCATTCTTGCAATTGGTGCTGAGAGTATCCAAAGCTGGCCACAACAAGTTGAAAAGTTCATTGGCGAACAAGCTCCACTGTTCAGAATAACTTGAATCCTGCAATGATTGCTCCAGGGCCATGATGTCTGTTTTTCCCTCATTATTTAAACGTGAAATATCACTATCACGAACTGCAGATATGGAACGTTTCATCACGGCGATTGCCTTGGTCTGTAATTCATCTTTACTAAGCAGCTGAGGTAATGTCTCCAGTTCTGGAAAAATAGAGAAGATAAATGATTGTAGCTGTATATTACAATGTTTTAATGAATGATTGAATGTTTCAATTAGAATTGTACTGGTACTGCTGAGGGTATGCATATTTTTTCAAAGTCAAAAAGTTATTTCAATTTGAATTGTTGTTGAATGTTGTACTTAATTCCTGGATTGAAGATTTGATATTAAAATACAATCATCACAAACCTTTTTTCTTCGACTTCTTTGGCTTTGGCTTTGCATTGCCCTGGTCCTGGCCCTGGATGGACAGGGTCTGTGACTGTGTCTGTGAGCATGGTGAGTGGTGCCCCGGGCCCTGGTCCTGCGATTGTGGTTCATCATGTGGCAAAGATCTCGATGATGCTGGGATTGCTGGAAGCGTTTGACCTTTTTTCTTCACAGGTAGAGACCCTTTCTTTTTTTGAGAGGTATGCCTAGTAGAAAGCCCAGACCCAGACTTGCAGTGGTCGCAAATCCAGTCACCATTTGGAATTGTTTCCTCTGTAAGGCCCACACAATCCAAGTGGAACCATTCAAATTCGCAGTTTGATGACGAACATGCAACCATAATGCCTTCTTCTGGTCTCATGCAAGTGCAGTATATCTCTACAAAATCGCTGTCTGATAGATCATTAAGATCGGTGAAGAAATCGTTGTGCAAATCATCTTTTTCTGGATCATTTGCAGCTTGGTTTAAATTCGCCGCTGCCGCCATCTTTGATGACAATAAACTGAGTAACCCAGCAACCGGCTAATTACATCCGGGAAACTTTCCGCGGAAATTCCCGAAGTGCAATCGGAACTTCCGAAGTCGCGGCGCCTTATCTCGGTGCGTGTTTATTTAGCAATGAACACAATACCCGGAGTCGGCGGCGGTGGCGTATATTGAACCTTTGAAGTGGGCTCATTGTTTCTCCTGTCAAGTATAATTCCTCCAAGATCACACACACATGCTGGATGTGTGCACAGGCAAATGTATGGAGGGACATGTTGCATGTTTGGCCACACATCACACTCAAAAAAGGGCCAAAATACACTAAACAAATTATAGCTTACCAACAAAATGCCCCATATAAAACATCAATCACAGCCCTAACAGTATAGCGAAGAATCATTATTAGCAATTCAGCCAAATATCAGATGTTGAATGATATTAAAAGGAAGCATGGAAATGGAAAACTCTCCATTCGATAGGCCAATCAAAGAAGGGCCTGAAACAGGGCCAACTGGTGGCAGCACAGCATGACTTTTAAGTAGAAAAAGGTGGGAACTTTGAAAATGTAAACAAACTCATACTAAAAGTACAAACAGCTTCAACAGGGTGATCATGTACATCTCATAAAAGAAGGGAATCTGAGACTTGATATGAAATTTGCTGACGCATTGACAGCGACAACAACTGTTTTTATCTATGCTGAGTTTGACAATGTCATTGAAATTGACCGTTCCAGGAATATAATTAAAGATTTCAAATGAATGAACTCACTACACAAGAGTTAAAGTCAATAGCTAACTCTCACCCAAAGTTTAGAAGATATTTTCATGGCGTATATCCTAATAATCATGTTCCGAGATATGTAGAGTCATATCCAGCAGCATATGTTATTAACATTCACTCTAGTTCAAAAAGTGGGGAACACTGGCTTGCTGTTTACTTTGATGCAAAATAATGAGCTACATATTTATATTCATTTGGGTTACCTCCAAGAAATCAGCGTATCAAAAAGTTTTTTAAAAAGAAACAGTGCAAAGTGGAATTATTCAAGAAAAGTTTTACAACATCCATTTTCAAAAATTTGTGGTGGATTTTTATGGTATGTGGGTCTAGTTCATAAGTAGCAGCAATATGACGAAGCAATGAAGAATTATACTTATATCAGAATTTAGTAGCATTGAATGAGAGAGATACGGATGTCTTCTACATGTTGTCTTTATTTCCTTTCTCTGCCTTCTGCCAGGTGGCAGCACCTACTACATATCTTTTCTAGGGGTCATCTCAGAATGCCACATTTCCCCCTTTCTAAAGAAGATTGTCCACTTACTACACAGGATACAGATTTAGCACACACTACTTTTACATTACAAAATCATTAAACCTAGCTGGAGGATTTCTGACTCTAACTGGACGCTGCTGCGGTCCCACTACTGCATCCTGCAAATGAGGATGGTCATTCAACTCAAAGAATGCACAATCTTCATTGGGCTCCTCGCCTACATAGTCAGGTAAATTGAATGGTGCCAAAAATTTAACATTCAACTTCTGGCCATTCTCAAGAATGTATACATTGGGGTTCAATCTTCTCCGAATCCTACGACGTTTGGTAAACTTTTCTTACATGCCATGGTTTCTTTACTCTCACCATTTCGCCTTCTTCAAACAACCTCACTTTAACCCCTTTCCTATCATCATGGTAGGCTCTAGAACTAGCTTGTGTAGCAGTGACTCTCTCAGAAACTTCAGCATCAGTTTTTGGTTTTGGTGGCTTGGTTACCCCTGAGATATCCAACCTAGTCCTCATGGGACGTCCATGCAAAAGAACAGATGGAGACTCGCCTGTAGTCAAATGGCAGGTGCTACTATAAATGCCCAAAAACTCAGTGACTGCTATTTTGACAGACTTTTTCTCTAGCCTAGCTGACTGTATTGTCTCAGACAAAATTCTATTGAATCTCTCTACTTCAGAATTACCTTCAGGGTGATACACTGTAGAAAACCTATGCTTGATATTCCTTTTCTGAAGAAAGGTCTCAAACTCATGAGAGATAAACTGTGGGCCATCATCTGTGACCATTTCTGATGGCAACCCTTCTCTGCAGAAAGTACGAGCAAGAAACTTATTTACCACGTCTGTAGTAACATTTGAACTGAAAGCTACCTCAGGCCATTTACTTCTATAGTCAACCATGGTTATTACAAATCTCTCATCTTGTGGTGCTGAATAGTCTGCGCCAACAATATCTAGGCCTAATTTTTCCCATCGATGGTCAGGCAAAGCAACTGGTTGCATAGGGGCCACTCTAGTAACTGCACTTTTGTCATTTAATTGGCATTTCACACAATGTTTCACTGCTTCATTTACTTGAATATCCATCTTACGCCACCAGAAAAGATCCCGGAGCCTTTGCTTAGTTTTCACAATGCCTTGATGACACTCATGAGCCATGTTGATAAGCCTGGTCCACAAGGTGGATGGAGGGACAACCCTGTCACCTCTAAAAAGAATACCATTTACAACAGACAAACTATCTCTCTGAGCAAAATATGGCTGACAAATATCTGGCATTTACTTCTTCTGGGCCACTGACCTTCTATATAACCTATTACCTTGGTCAAGGTTGCACAACTAGCAGTCTCTTCAACAAAGTCTCTTCAACAAAATCTGAGCGTGAAATAGCACAATCAGCAGTTATTTGATTCACTCGAATCTGGCATACCGCTTCAACATCACTATCAAAAACAAAGGTGTCATTATGGTCTCTTGCCAAGGGCAACCTACCAAGTGGATCTGGAACCTTGTTCAGTATACCTGGCTTAAACTCTACTTTGTAATGATAGTTCAACAAATGAGCGTTCCATCTAGCAATTCTCATTGGCCTGTGGCCAGTACCCGATGTTGAAAGTAATGTCACTAAAGCCTGGTGGTCAGTACGCATAGTGAATAATCTGCCCCAAAGAAAAGTGTGCCATTTTTTAACTGACCAGACACAAGCAAGGGCCTCTCTTTCACCAACAGAATATGTTCTCTCAGCAGCAGAAAGTGTCCTGGAAGCACAAACAACCAAAACTTCAGTACCGTCAGATACTTGAGTCATCGTGGCACCAATACCGTACCTGTTCTTTAGGAACTATAATAAACGTCAAAATATCATGAATTAGATCGGATTTATTCTTTTCACTTCTCTGTTTACAATGATCGTTGTTGCAGTCGCGCGTTCTGGCCGGGCCGTGAGAGTGGCCGAAGACAACAACAACTTTCTCCTCAACATTCCCCTCCTCTTGGCCCTATTGCTTAAAGGGAATTGGCCAACCCATCACAATTACACAAACTAATACTAATCACACTCAAAAGTTCAATGAATGATAGGATATTCACCATCCTTGTGAACACAACACAAAATGTCTCAACTTAGAACTGATGAACTTCTTCCTGAAGTGTATGCAAGTAATACTGTCCAATTGTTTTTGAAATCCCGTCTTTTGAATATCGAATGTATTCAAGGTGTTCGGCAATGGCAACATTTTTGTCTGGGCGTATGTAATCATGACATAGAGAAGGAGGAACTTGCTCTTGTGGTGATGTTTCATGGTCACACACCTTCATCAAGACATCTTTCTGGAGTGCTTTCATATAATCTGAAATTGAAATAACAAACATTATAAGAAAACTATTTATCACATTTAATTACTAGTTCCACCTACTAGTGCATCGGTCACTAGAGTCTGACATGTCTGAGCAGCAATCTGCTGGTAATGAAGTACATTATGTAGCACTTACTGATTGTGCGTGAGGGCAACACTATCTTGACAGAATAACCCCTGTTCTTGGCTTTTGAGAACATGATAATAAAGCGGGCAGTACCATCATCCTCCCTCACAGGTGGTTGCGATCCGCATTTTCGTTAAAATGTAGCGCAGCCAGCTGCAATCTAGGGAGAAAGAAACATGTCAATTGTTAGTTTAGTATGGAGTATCTGTGCTCTTATTGCACTGGACTTTACAGTAATATGTCTTCGGGAAATATTCAAAACCAAGGGTTATCAGCTGTACATGTTCATTTTGATCGAGGTGAGATATATTACTAACCTGCTTTTCATGGTGGGATAACCGAAATGATACATTTTGGGAGCGAAGTAATTGACAGTTGCGTGATAGCCCTCCAGCATTGATGTTTGCTTCCCAGGACTCATCATCCTCACATAAAGTAGGAACCTCTTGTTGAGTAGTAGCTCAACCAACTTGTCGTATAGCTCATTACCTGTGAGAGAAAAAAACACATGCAGACTCAAAATGAATTTTGTGAAATTTATGCAGTCTATTAATGTATAAATTTACTCTATGATGATTTGGGAACAAGGCGAACAACAGACCTTTTATTTCTTACAACACAAATCCCCGGATTGTCAAGACACTTTTTATTTTTGAATTAGGAATAAATCATTGGAGTAGAAAAGGAGGTACTGACATGACTGATGATATATCAATTACGAGGACTTACCAATTGGTTTCTTTTCTTTGGGTGGTATGGGGTCATCTTTGGACTGGGAATGGGCTGGTCGCTCAACGCGTACTTGAACTGGGAGTACAAGGGCACTGTGGGCGACAGGGATGGACTGACATACGAACAGCAACGTCTTTATACCGTTTCTTTGACTTTTATTCTGACGATCTTGTGTACAGACTTGAGTCGCAGAAGTTGTGATGGTTTTCTGTAAATACAAACAATACAGACTCTAAAAAAACTGAATTTAACTTGAAATTATGTGGTTGTTCCTTCTGAAATGTCTTCATCCAAAGCTACAGAATCATGAAGCAATGCAGCGCTGCCACCTGGTGTTTATCAAACGAACTAAACCAGAAAACGTGGGACATGAGGAGTTTACAACTTCACCCTCAAATAGGCCTACAAACGTCACATAAATGCCTGAGCAAGAGATATGTTCCTCATAGAACCCTTAAGACATGAGGGGTTCAGGCGCAAAACCCCGTAAACGCCATTCCTGTGAAAAATGAGATAGCTGTACCAATGTACAGCTTTTGGCATGTAGATGACGTTAGTCAAATCATAATGTTGCAAAATCCTGTAAGTCCCATCGTAAATGCCTACCTTAAACCCAGTTTGTTTGCAAAACCCAGTAAACGCCACCACCATATTGGTGCAGAAACACGTAAGTCCCTGAAAGCCAATCACTGATGAACTGCATGTCACATGACGCACAAAATGGCGGCGCCCACGTTCGCAAGGCTTTCGCTGTAGAATAGCGTGTTTTTTGTCAATTTCTGCTGAATTTACGCAAAATTAAGATGAATAAATTGGATTTTAAAAGTTTGGCTTTATGGGAGGCATTGAATTAAATTGTGCAGAAATTTTCTGAGGTACCCAGTACTGATTTCATTCACTTATCACAGCAGGATGGCTTGGCCTCGCAAGTGACGGACAGTCGGTAGTTTCTGGTCTATAGACTCCTGGCAAAAAACACTAACATTCAAAACTATTCACAAACAGGAATTTGCTCTTTTATTAATCCAATTTGAGTACATTGCTAACTGAGTTGTGTTCTGTTACATTTTCATGCATATTTTTCCAGTGATAGGTTTTGCAAACACAGATTTTTTGGACTTACTGAATTATGCAAAAATAACGCATTTGGACTTACAGAGTTTTGCCGCCAATATCAATCAAAATTGCTTAATAACTAGTTTTCATAATAAAGGTTAATTTTTGAAATTCTGGCCTTTTGTTTACCAACCAAAAAACTATTTGATTACAATGAGAGTAAACCAGTAACCAATGAACCTACTCCCAAACAAAAATTATTGTTTTAAAACAATATGGGTATTGTGGACTTACTGGGTTTTGCGCCTGAACCCCTCACATATTACATACAGTTAACAGCATCCAAAAGAACATGATAAAGCGGCAAAACCCTGCCGAAGTTGAGGGTGTCCGAAATGACATGGCATCACCCGGAAAACATACATGCACGAAGATGTGCTACTTCAAGGACCAATTTCACTCATAATGCTACAATCAAGAAGAAAATTCCACTTACTCAACGCTGCGAGAATCATCCCTTCCCACAAGATTGTGATTACAAGATGACAGTTAATTTAGATCATTGTACATTTGCATAAAATTGGCACCCGAAAATCCGCAAGAATCTTCTGGGCGGAAGTTGACAAAATGTGACGCGAGGTAGCAAAAAACTGCAGAACATTCTGCGAACCATTGTACAGCATGTCCCAAAAAACCAGACAGTAAACAAAGTGTCCCAAAAAACCTTTTTAAGGGAATTTACAGCGAATACGCGACATGCCCGCCCCCCTAACGGAGTAAGGTACCAGTACCCCAGGTGGGTACAAACACAACAAGTGTACATCAAACTTACAGTAACCTGAGAAATCAAGAATAAAATGTGTATGATTACACAAACAAACCCCAGACTGTCTCAGCAACTGCTGTCTAATTAGTATAATTAACCTTAACTAGGCATAACTCAGTGCGATACTGTTCCATATAACTTGTCACAACCAGTAACAATCCGTTACCAAACTCAGAAATTTCAACTAGATTCAGAAATGCCTGATTTTAACTCTTTCAAATTATGGTGTCCCAAATCAAACCAATGACACATACAAGTGAAAAACATAGCAACATGAAAACCATACATGTAGGCTACAACGGTACAAGCATGAAAACTACTTAACCTGAATCAAATACAAATGGTCCTCTTTGAAACCAAGCCAGTCTAGACTGTACTGAATCCTGGACTGCTAATACTGATTTGTCTGAAAATTACAAAGTTTAGTAGTTTGATTCGAACCAATTTAAGACCTATTCATCTGTAACATTTCTAGGCGTGCGCTTTGCGTCCTCCTCCAAGACACAAATTTTGGCTTCTGGGCGACGACGCGTTGCGGATGCTGTTTTAACGTCAACGGCGCGAACTCGTCCATCTTCCCCAGGGTAGACAGCGGTCACTCTGCCCAACTCCCAGCGCCCTCTGGGTTGATTGTTCTCGACTATTGTAACCAAACTGCCTACAACCGTGTTTTCGTTCTCCATTGTCCATCGATCTCGGGCAGTGAGCGTAGGCAGATACTCTGTCTGCCATCGTCTGTGGACTTGATTGGCGATCGACTGGTATCGGCGCCACTTCCTATGGCTGTTGATTTCCTTATCGGCACAGTCCGCTGGTGGTACCTTGTTATCTGCACGTCCCAAGAGAAAATGGTTTGGTGTTAGCGGCTCCAAATCGTCCGGATCTGGGCTGTTGTGTGTAAGAGGCCTGCTGTTAATAACAGCTTCCACTTCTATCAAGGCGATTCGCAACACCGTGTCGCTGACAAGCGTGTTATGAAGGGTGGCGTTCAGCGCACGTTTCACAGAAGCTACCAATCTGTCCCAGGCGCCCCCGAAATGTGGCGCAGCCGGAGGGTTGAAATGCCAGGTAATCTTATGCGGTGACAATAGCCCGTAGATTTTCGACTGGTCCAAGTCTTGTAGGCACCTAGCAAGTTCGGCTTCAGCTCCCTTGAAATTCGTTCCGTTGTCTGATGACAAATCCATTGGGTGTCCTTGCCTCCCTATAAAGGCTCGAAGACACATCAGAAAATCGTCTGTCTCTAGTGAATCTGCCAGTTCTAAGTGAACAGCGCACGTGACCATGCATGTAAATAAGCAACCCCACCGTTTTACAGTGCTCCTGCGCTCTTTAACCAACATAGGCCCCAGTAATCTACCCCAACATGTTGGAACACTCCCGAAGTTACATCCAATCGGCGTAATGGTAGATCTGCCATCCTTGGCAGTTTAGGCCTAACCTTTCTAAGAAAACAGAAGAAGCAACGACGGATTGCTTGTTTCGCGACGAGCCTTGCTCTGACTGGCCAATACAATTTTCTCATTTCTGCGATCATATGCTCTTGCCCTCCGTGTCTCAAATTGCTATGAACTTGATCAGCCAGAAGCCTAGTAATGTGGTGGTCAAAGGGAAGTATTATCTGATGCTTCGAATCTCCGGGTACAGGCGCCCTATCCAGCCTACCCCCTACCCTCATGCATTCTGATCGATTATCTAGAAAAGGGAACAGATTGAACAAATCGCTTTTCGAACTGAGTGATTTCCCTTCCTTTAGGATCTCCAGCACCCTTCCATATCTCTCCTGTTGCGCTACGCCAACCCACATCATAGTCGCCTGATCCAATTCCTGAGCAGTGATCTCCAGTTCTCGGCATGGGGTCCTCAGCCTGGGAATAGCTGACGCGAAGTTATTGACTGCCCACTGTATCTAAGCAGTCCTACGTGCGAGTCCCTGCATCTTAGAGAAATGATCCGCCTGTACGAATTGAGAGACGTCATATGGGTCCGGCTGGGCGATTTCATCATCATCTCCTGGACTGTCCTCCATTCCTATGTTCAACACAGATTTCTTGACTTCCACATCGTCGTCCTCCAATGTGTGGTTGCTGTCTGACTTCTTTGTGGGCCATTCTTCCTGCGACTTCTGCAGATATTCTGGGCCATTAACCCAGAGACGGTTTCCGATCAACTGTGTGAGACCTCGTGAACTGATATCAGCAGGATTTTGGTCTGTAGGAACATGCCTCCATTCGGACACATCTGTATTCTCCAGTATCTCCGCGACCCGATTTGCCACAAATGGTTTAAAGCGCCTAGCTGGATTATTTATGTACTTGAGGACGATCTCTGAATCTGTCCAATATACTTTGCATTTGATAGGCAAGTTGAGCTCGGTCTCCAATGTGCCCCCAAGACGTGAACCAATCAGCGCCCCCTGAAGTTCTAAGCGGGGAATAGACAACATTTTCAGTGGAGTGGTATCCACCCTCGATTGGATAGCGCAAATATGCGGAGGCGGCAAAGGATAGTTCGGAAACGTCAGTGAACACATGCAGCTCCATATTGTCATCGGATGACAAGAATTGCGGACGATACCTGGGCAGTTTAAAGTCTGGTAGCCTATTCAACTCTCCCAACCAATCCTGCCATTTTCCCAGCGTCTCAGGCGGTAGGTCCTCATCCCATCCTATTCCCAGCTTCCATAAATCCTGAGCCAACAGTTTGGCCCTGAGTGTGAACGGTGTTATGAAACCACAGGGATCGAAAATTGAACTCATCGTACTGACTAATCCTCGTTTTGTCATCGGGTTCTCCTTTTTTACTTGGCTAACAAACGTGAAGACGTCATACTGGATGTCCCATCGTACTCCAAGCGTGCGTTGAATGTAATGATCATCATGATTGAATCGAACCTCCTGGGTGAGGAGATCCAGACTGTGTAAAGCTTCCATCACATCTCGACTATTGGACAGCCACTGGTGAGTTCCAAATCCACCCTTGATCAATAAAAGATCCACTTCCTGTGCAACCTTAACAGCGGACGGTACCTCCCCTATGGCACCTGCTATGTCATCCATGTAAGAATCACGTAGGATCATGTAGACTGCCTCCTGACTAAATTCTTTCGCGTTGTCTGTAGCTGTGCGGCGAAGTGCATACAATGCACAGGCTGGGCTATCGGTGGCCCCAAACACATGAGAGACCATTTGATAAGTTTGTGGCGGTCCTGGGGTTTCCACATCCTCCTTGAAAATAAACCTGAGTGAATCGGCGTCATTCTCTGGTACCCTTACCTGGTGATTGCACGAATATCAGTAACTAGGCCTACTGGCTTCAACCTAAAACGCTGTAGCACCCCGAACAAGCTGTTTAACAAATCCGGTCCTGACATCAATGCACTATTCAGAGAGTGGCCTTGGAATGAGGAAGCAGCATCATATACCACGCGTACTTTACCAGGTTTGTTGGGATTTGTCACCCCGTGGTGTGGCAGGTACCATGTACGTGGAGTAGACACTGCCGCCTCTTTCGCAGTCATAAGCCTGGCATAACCCTGGGAAATGTACCCATTCATTTTCTCCTGATACAACTTGGCATACTCTGGATCCTGATTAAACCGCTTCATCAGATGATCGAATCTGCGTCTGGCGGCTGTAATGTTGTTTGGGAGCTTCGAGTCCCAAGTCCCTCCACAGCATACCGACTACGTAATGTCCGTCCTGGAATGTTGTCGTATCCTCTAGAAACTTCTGCGTCTTTAGATCCTCCATGGAAGACGGTTTCGTGCATTTTGAAGCAACTCCGAATGCCTCTGTGGTCCAAAATTCCTCCAAGTTCAAGTTCAAGTGGGTCTACACCAATCACATTGACGGAGACTGGCTCAAATTCTGACTCGCGATTACATTCAACCCCCATCAATGACCAACCCAGGTTAGTGCGAACCACCAACGGATCCTCCGACTCACCCCTTCTCACTTCTAACTGCACATGTGCTTCAGGATTATCTAGGCCTACGAGCAACTTTACCTGATCTGGCTTGATTTCAGAGGGCATGTCAAGATCTTTACAACGATCCCAACTAGGAGAACATGTCTGAGTGGTACACTGAAAACTCTTAACATTCAATGCATAAGCCCCATTGATATGCATACATGAACCATGACTAGGATTCTGAGGTTTGATGCTAAATGAAACAACCTGAGAATCCATGAGAGCAGATGAGTTCATAGTGTTTATCTTGAGTTCTCCTTGACGACCTTTCAAACCCAAGTCCTTGGCGAGCGACTGATGTATGATCGTAAGTTGACTTGCAGAATCCAGCATGGTGATCGTGGGTAGGGATCTACCATTCTTGTAAACGTACACCGGCACCAACTGGAACCTTGGCTAGCTATCTTCTTTTCGGTTGGTTTGGCAGCAGGTGTTCTTGACCGATTTCTCCTCTGGAACCTGGTTGGAGTCTTTCCCCTTTGCGTAATCATGTAATGAGGTATGATGACTAGCACCGCAGTCCTTCACTCTGCAGCGAGCTTGAGACTGACAGTACTTGGAAGTGTGTCGTGGACCGAGACAGTTATAACACAGTCTTTGTGCGCGCACTAAATTCCTTTTCTCATTTAGACTCAGGTTACTGAACTTCTGGCACTTGAAAAGTCTATGTGTCTCGTCACACAGTGTGCACTTGCGCGAGTCACTGCCTGCGGCTTTGTCAGCAGTGGGTTTATTCTCTTGTTTGGCGTCTATATTCATTAGAGTCCCAGCCGGGGCCGGTTGCGCGGTATTTTGCCTGGCCTTGGTGCGTTGTTTCGGTTGCGGTTTGAACCCAGCAGAGTTGGATGCTGCAGGGGACTTGGTCTGCAGGGCACTCCTACCATATACTGGGTCCATCACCTTTCGAGCTTCCTTCTGTACAAAGTCCACTAACATACCAAATGTCAGAACTTCACCTCTCTCACGACTGTTGAATGCAATCGAGCGCCACCTGTCGTGGAGGCGTGGTGGCAGTTTCCCTACAAGCTTTCGTAAGTTCTCAGAATACTCGAGTATACCCATACCGTCCATTTCTTGAATGGCATACTGGCATTCCCTGAGAAATATGCCATACTTGTCTAGCGATTGCGGGTCGTCAACCCGTATCATGGGCCAGTCTAGCGCCTTCTTCACGTATGCTTGTGACACGTATGTAAAATCCCCGTATCGTCTTTTGAATTCCGAAGTGGCAGCATCGAAACTAAGCTTCGCGTCAAAGCCTGGCACTACATCGTGAGCCTCCCCTGTTGTGAACTGCAACAGGAAGCTCATACATTCATCGTAACTATCAGAGTTCTTGACAATTCTCACATGAAATTGTCTGCAAAACTGTGAGTACCGTGTAGGATCCCCACTGAACTTCTCGATATCGATCGAAGGTTTCTTTAGCTCTCGAGCTACTTGCAGTGATGCAAGGTTTGGATCAGCTACATGACTGAACTCCTTGGCATCTGGATTCAACCCAGAGGAAGACACGATTGGAATTTTGACTGGTGTCTCAGCTCCCATCGCGTGCTCTCCTTCGCTCCTGGGTGTACTCGTATGCATCGGATGAGGCGTGATGCTTCGTGGTTCCGGTTGACGTGATAACGTTGTCCTAGGTCTCAGAGTTGGCCTAGGCGGTGGTGTCGAATGATGCGTAGCCACCGGTGAAGCCATCCGAGGTACCGTCGGTGTGTGAGCATGCCGTGCTGCCGTACGAGGATCCCTCGGTGTAGGAACAGGCCGTGCTGCTGTTGAAGACATCGTCAATGATGCCTCCAATTCATGGATTTCTCGTGTTACTTCTTCGATTAAACGTTCTCCCCGAGCCGAGATCGCTTCCGCAAGTAGATCTAGCCCGTGAGTTGCCATGATGTCTGTCTTCTTTCCCCGTTGAAAAACTGATGTGGGCGACAGGGATGGACTGACATATGAACAGCAACGTCTTTATACCGTTTCTTTGACTTTTATTCTGACGATCTTGTGTACAGACTTGAGTCGCAGAAGTTGTGATGGTTTTCTGTAAATACAAACAATACAGACTCTAAATAAACTGAATTTAACTTGAAATTATGTGGTTGTTCCTTCTGAAATGTCTTCATCCAAAGCTACAGAATCATGAAGCAATGCAGCGCTGCCACCTGGTGTTTATCAAACGAACTAAACCAGAAAACGTGGGACATGAGGAGTTTACAACTTCACCCTCAAATAGGCCTACAAACATCACATAAATGCCTGAGCAAGAGATATGTTCCTCATAGAACCCTTAAGACATATAACATACAGTTTACAGCATCCAAAAGAACATGATAAAGCGGCAAAACCCTGCCGAAGTTGAGGGTGTCCGAAATGACATGGCATCACCCGGAAAACATACATGCATGAAGATGTGCTACTTCAATGAACAATTTCACTCATAATGCTACAATCAAGAAGAAAATTCCACTTACTCAATGCTGCGAGAATCATCCCTTTCCACAAGATTGTGATTACAAGATGACAGTTAATTTAGATCATCGTACATTTGCATAAAATTGGCACCCGAAAATTCGCAAGAATCTTCTGGGCGGAAGTTGACAAAATGTGACACGAGGTAGCGAAAAACTGCAGAACATTCTGCGAACCATTGTACAGCATGTCCCAAAAAACCAGACAGTAAACAAAGTGTCCCTAAAAACCTTTTTAAGGGAATTTACAGCAAATACGCGACAGGCACTGCAAGGCATGGTACTGGTAGGGTAGGCTCCGAAATGTCTGCTGATAGCAACTCTGTCTCTGATCCTTCATCTGTCAGTGCCATGTCTGGTACAGGAGCAGAGGCTGTGGCATCAATGGCATCATGAACTATCTGAAATATGACAGCAAAATATTAACCTTGTCTTTGTCATAACAGCAATCCCATGCCTTCATATTCATGATTATAAACACCGAGTATTTATGAGGTCTACACAAGATTTCGGAATATGTAGCGGCATTAGATCAAAAACTCAAATCTGACCAGGCATTCCAACGTTTCTGCTGGCTACCCACTCACAACTTACTCATTTTCTTTCTCTTTTTTGTTGAGAGACTTCCCTTGGTCAAATCTGTCTCATACCCAGATGATGATGTGGGCACAGCACCTGGTTTTAGTCTTTTCCTAGTGTGCCTATAAGATAAAGAATAAGTTCAATGGATCGATCAGGAATTAAAAGTCCTTTTAATGGAACGATCGGGGAATAGGTGACATGACAGATGACATAGCAAATGAAGGACTTCAGTTTGCATACCGGTACATAGGGGGGCCTCCATGCACAGTCATACAATATCATCATGATGAATTGTTAGGCCTATCACCATCACTTCTGACTCCGTAATCGCCTATTTTTATCAATGTTATCATTCGAATTCAGTACGAATAATCCATCATGATTGTCTCCGACAGAGACCATAGAATATAACACAAATATAAGATTTTTTCATTCATAAAACTCAGAAAAAACCGTGTCGGACGCCAGCCCAAAAATTGTCCTTGTTCGATTCACTTCCGTGTTTACCATGTTTACAGTTTGCAAGTGAATGGGAAGATAGTTTGAAAATTATGCACCAGAAAGGGGTAATTAATACTAATGACGCTTAACTCACCTATCTCTAGGTCCATTCATATGTAGGTAAAGTGGGCGCTCGAACATGTCCTGTTCAAAGTGCAAGGAGCACAACAGTTTTCCCCTCGTCCCGATTGACGACCTGTCAAGTGACGGCTCGAGCGTCCCGACAAATTGCACCCATCTCGCTCTGGTTTTGGCGTCTTCCAGGAAACTGTGGAGCGATATGTCCTTCTCCAGGCTACGACCTCTTCTACATTTCGTCAACAGGCATTTTTTGACCATTATCACGCCGAAAAATGGAGAAAATGATGCGTGAACAAACTGGTTTCTTCGCGGTCGGCACTCCAAGATCGTGGAAGTAAGGAAGGTGGTCGCAATGACGTCACGATTGTTACAAATATGGGGGACGATTCCAAATATGGTAGTGACCCGGGAATAGTTTCGCTTTCAGAGAGGCTGGGCTTTTTTCGGGATAAACTAATCGAAAAACATAACTCAGAGATGTTTCGTTTTTGCAGTTTTATTTCACTTGACATTCTTAAACAGGATTTTGACACTAAAAAAAAAAATTTTGACATTAAATCTACTGCTTTAAAAGAACACAACCAATTGAACATTGTCTAATCCATCTTAAGTCCTGCCATCCTGGTTAGAATCATCGCTAGCATTGCCCCTCTTTCCTTCGCCTCCATCTCCACTCGCACTTTTCTTTCTTCCCTCTCTAGATCAAACTGTTGCTTCTTCAGTTCCAGCTCTTCCCTCCTCAGGTCAAGCTCGGAAGACTTCATGTCTACGAAATCAGCCAAAGTTTGTGTCTTCTTCTTCGCCTTTTTGGTAGGGGTAGAATCTTCTGCAATTGGTTAAAAATTTTAAAAATGTGTAACGAATCTATGGAAAATACTGAATTCAATGACTGTGCCCGGGGCCATCGTGCTCACCTTTCAGATGATATTGGGTGTTTTAAAACTTAACCCTCTGGTCTGTGGTAGTTTAATTGGAAACTCATAAATTTATGACGTACCAGTACTGAAGTAAGCATAAAGAAAGCACAATCATTCATACATGGTACCATTTTTTGTATTTTGTGTTTATTTTTTTTATAGTTTATATTTATCGAGAATTTAATACAAGGACATTCTTTATCAACCGATGCTATACATTGCCAATGATTGTAAAAAAATTACCTTTTTTTGCCATGCCCTCCATGGCCCGCTTCCTGATGACCTCGCCCTGCTTGATCAAGTCCTTGCCATCATCATCAGAACCCTTTGGCGCTGACTCGGCGGCCTTCCTCCTTCAGCTGAATTATCTTTGTCAAGAGCACCTCCCTCTCAGTGTATTGCTCTTCGGTACCAGATCTGAATGAAAATTGTATTGTCCATAACAGAAGATGATAGAATGACGAGTCCTAGTCGTCAGCCGGGGCAGCATAACTCACGGGATCAGATACAATTAACAATTTCGACTCTTCGTTCAAATAAACTTGTATTATTCAGCAGTAGAAGGGTTAAACTGGAAAGACACATATTACAAACATGTCTTAGCAAAATGCAAAAGATTCTATCAAATTATCCACATGTGGAAGTAAGTACATGTAATCTCAAAAGAACAAAACACACTGCACAGTGGTGCCCCTATGTGGAGCAGTCAGAAACATAAAGCACATGGCCCACATCCTTGGGAAATTTGCACATGCTCTGTAGCCTGTTTCCACAAAAATTCCACTTGAAATGATTATAGGTAACTGACACACACACATGGTTCATTTATGGCACTTCTTCGTGATTAAATCAACGCTCTACTTTGAAATGGGCAAGTTGTGGCCAAATCTATCAAACAGTGATATTGGCATTGCCACATTCAGCAAGATTCTTTACCAAAACTGAAGTGATTCACAACTCTAAACCATATTCATTTTCTTCTTAAGTCACATAACGTTGATCCCCCTAATGTCCATTGACATACTGCTCCTCCTTTGAGAGAAATACCAGCATTTTAGCAGCTTTTCTTCGAAGAAAACACCAGATTCATTTCCATGTATTCGTTGTGGTTGTCGTTACCATAAACATCATGAACCGTTTCCAAGCTAGCCGGAACCCTGACTGAGTTACTGTCTTCAAGACCACGACATTGCGGCCCCAACAATCACAAGAATTCCAATCACGAATTCTTTAGATTGTTCCTCAACAAATGAGTGGCCTTAACTAACCACATATAGTCCATATCCAGGCACATGTACATGTAGTCCACAAATTGCGAATGTCTTATCTATCTCGCGATTTACTCGGCAGAGTCCAATGATCTGTAGCAGAACACGATCACAACCAAAACAGTCCAAAGCACTTGGCTTGTAAACTAGTACATGTAACGATTGTCCTCGCAAACGAAAGAATCAGATTGTAGTATCCTACAAGCGCAAAAAATTATAATGCGAAACACCTAAATATGATGTCCATACCAAAACCGGTATAAAGTTCATGCTCGTAAATGATTCAACCCTGTAGGCAACCACTAGGCAGTGACCAAGGTAGTAATATCTTCCCCAACTGACGAAAATGGAGTCAGCGTACACCAAACCATGAGGAAATCCCAATAACCAGCGGGTTACCAACAAGATTAAACCAGATCCTAATAATGTCTGATCTACCAGTAGTACTGCACACAACTGGTCACTATTCACAAGTAGTCAGTTAGTTAGTATCTTCCAGCAAACAGAGTTTAGCGATTGGACGGTGGTATTCTCCTGAAGACGTCTTCACCATCGCAGAACGTACACATTCGTCCTTCCCCTTGAAGACCTTTGTGACTCTTCCTAATGGCCATCTGTTCCTGGGTGCATCGTCATCCACTATCAGCACCAAGTTCCCGGCATCCAAATTGCGTCGACCTTTCCTCCATTCCTGTCTTTCCTGGAGGCTGGCAACATACTCCTGCAGCCACCTAGTCCAAGGAGTCGGTTGCCAGCTACTGCCCTTAGGTGGTGTTTGGTTGATTTAACCAACCGTTCCCATATGCCTGACGTCCTGCATGAGCCATTTCTCGATGGCAGTGCCAAACTATGATTGACGATACATGATCTTTCTTAGGTAGGATGATAGGGTGCTTTTTCCTGAAATGTTAATGTAGGTGCTCGCTCCAGACGTCCTCCTACCCGGATTACTCCATTTACTAATGTTGGTCGGACGGCTGCCATTTTACTCAAAGTGTTGACCTCATTCCCTGCTTTCAGGTCGGCTATTTCCTTTGCAAAGTGTTTGGCCTGTACCATCCTTGCAATGGATTCTGTAGCTTGATTTAGATCTTCGAGGGTCAGTTTGCCAGTCTTTACAGGTTCTCTTTTTGTCTTGGTCTTGGCTATAATCCACTGGCAAAAACGGGTCAGCCATGCCACCTTTCTTCAGAGTTCTCCATCAGGCCAGCCCTCCTCTGGCCCCCAAAGAAAACTTGGCCCTTCCCACCATCGCTGCTGCCTTGCCAGTCTCTCGGGACTAAGCCCTCGTGATGCGTCATCTGCTGGTTTCATGACACCTGGACAATGCCGCCACTGCCCGGGTTCTGTGGCCTCACGTAGCTCCGCGACTCGGTTGGCTACGTATGTGTGAAACCTCCTTGTTTCATTCCTAATTAACTGAAGGGCTGTTTGAGAGTCGCTTCAAAAGAAGACTCGGCTGACTTTGCAATCCAACTCATCCTTGATCGACAGATATGTCCTCACGACAACGTGGCTGCTCTCAACTCCGGGCGAGGGATAGTGGTAGGCTTGAGTGGTGCACAGCGGGATCGAGCAAACAGGAATGAACATCAGACAGTGCCACTAAAGAACTGGAATCTCAGGTATGCACAAACACCATACCCATTTTCTGATGCGTCTGCAAAGACGTGTAGGGTCAAGTCTTGGACATCCTCTTCAACATCTGGAGTGTGACATCTTGGTACTTCTGTATCAGACAGTGCATACAACTCAGCCCTCAATCTTTCCCAACGCTGCAACTCGGCCTCTGGTACTGGTTCATCCCAATCTATCTTCTGCTTCCATAGGTCCTGGATTATTCTTTTAGCTTCAAGAACAATCAGGCAGACGAATCCAATTGGATCGTAGAGTGAACTGACGATGGACAAAATTCCCCGTTTGGTTAACGGCCTCTCTGGTTTCAGTACTCTGAATCGAAAAACATCTTTCTCTATGTCCCAAAGGATACCCAAAGCCCTCTCCACTGGCAAGTCATCTAAGTCCAGATTCAAGGTAGGGCTCTTTCTCTCACTCTCTGGTAATGCCACTAATACCTCCCTCTTGTTGCTCATCCGACCTGTTATCCTGAAGCCGCCACGACTGGTCAGCTCGGTCACCTGCTTTATTATGCTTATGGCCTGCAAGATGCTGTCAACAGATTTCTAGAGGTCATCTATATAGGTATCGTGCTGCACGGCTAGGACTGCTTCTGGGCTAAAATCCTCCTTGTTGTCCTCAGCTGTACGTTGCAGTGCAAAGAGGCAACAGCTTGGCGAGTCTTTAGCTCCGAAAATATGGCGTAACATCTGATATTGAGCAGGTTCCTTCGTCTGGTCTCCTCCTTCCTACCATAGGTACCTAAGTGCATCTGTATCTGCTGATGTAACTGCAACCTAAAGAAACGTTCCTTCAATGTCACCAACTATTGCCACTTTTCCTGACCGAAATCGGAGCAGCACTCCCAAAAGGCTGTTTGCTAGATCTGGATCTTGTGCTAATTGGCTGTTCAAGGACACTCCTTTATAAGAGGCAGCCGCGTCGAATACAACCCTCACTTTGTTTGGGTTTTGCCGGTGCATCACGGCATGGTGGGGTAGGAACCAGGTTTTGTTCCCATGACTCGTAGCTACTTCTTCCTCCGTTAGACGCCTGGCATATCCTTTTACCTAAAGTTTTTCCATGAATGCAACATACTTCTTGTGGTATTCTGGATTCTTTGAAAGCTTTCTTTGCAAAGACTGTAAGCTTGATTCTGCCATGGCTTTATTGTTTGGCATCCATGCGTTGCTGTTCTTCCAAAGCATCCCAATTTCGTACCGCCCCTCAACCAAACGTGTGGTCTCATCCATTTTCTGTAAGTAGTGTTTATCCTCAATTGACATGCCTTTCTGTACTCTGGACTCCCCAGCCTCTTCAATGGATAAAAACTGTTCAATCTGACGATCTAAACTGGTGTTCCCATATTTGACAAAATTGACGTTGGCTTTCAGTCTCGTCGCCTTTTCCCCTATTGGTCCAAGAATTTACCATCCTAGGATAGTGCGTATGCCATAGGGCTCACCTTGCCTTCCCATTCGGATTTCTTCATGTATCTGAACCTCCGGAACATTAGCCCCAATCAACAGCATGATTTCATCAAATTGTACTTCAGGAATGTTTATATCCTCAAGGTGTGACCATTTTCTCAAGTCTCTTGGCCTGACAGATGAAATATTAAGTTTCTGGACTACTTTCACATCCTTGATGAGAATCTGCCGCCTCTCTTCAGCTACTGGTTCAACTTTGAGGTTTGCCTTCCCAACCTTTACTTCCCCAGGCATAGTGCAGATTGCTAATGACTCCCATCCATGTACTGTGAATTCAACTTCTCTACTAGCTTACTCGACACGAATGATTCTTCACTGCCCGTATCAAGTAAAGCATATGTGTCCACAAATTTGCCAACTTTGTTGCGGAATCTAACAGGTAGGGCCTGCAGGGCAACACTAAAGCACTGGACCGTTTTTCGTGCTTCCATCAAGAGTGGTCGTCCCTGTGTAGGTAGTGCCTACATGGTTTGCACTGGCCTTGGGTTTTGACTGTGTTTGGGAGCCGGTTTCCTCCTTAGTTTTAGTTTCCTTTTCCCTGTGTAGCAGCTGATGATGCTTACCACCACATGTTCTGCAGCCAGGCTCTGACCTACATTCAGCCATAAAATGTTTCCCTTTCAAGCAATTGAAACAATAGCCTCTACCCCGTACATAGCCGATCCTCTGTCTTGGACACTGGGACTTGAAAACACTCCATGTTGCTTTCCTTGGTCTCTGTTTTACCATTTTGCTCGGTCCTTGCCTTGATTCTTTGCTCCCCAATCCTTTGTTTGGTCTCTTTTTGATGATTCTCCTATATTACCGAAAACTGGGTCACTTATGGCATCGGCTGCCCTCTCTATGAACTGAATGATGTCCTCCAATGTAGGTTTCCCACCAGAAGTTCTGATCCGCTTGGCTTTATCCCTCCATTTTGCTTGCAATGGAATGGACAGCTTACTAACCATTGTGCTCAAACTAGTCATATTCATTTCATCCAAGGCTCCTAACGAGTTGAAAGTTTCTTAGAGCATCCTTGACCTGTCAGCATAGTCAACCAGTCCTTGTTTATTGCCATTCCCAATTGTTGGTCATTCTGTAAGTCCGTCAACACATGCCTTAGCTATGACATGTGGTTGACCAAAACACTGCTTGAGTACTGCTAAGGCTTTTGCTAGGCCTCCAGAGACTCTCTATTATCCAGATTTCTTTACCTTACCGTCAAGAAACTGTAAAAGTCTGGACATCTTCTGTGCCTCAGGCAGCGCCTGGCTCTCAACCATCTCGTGGAATCGTGAGCTGAAACGATGATACTCACAGGGGTCCCCGGAAAACTTTATAACATCCAATGGCGGTACAGTAGACTTCAGAGCAATCTGATCCATACTGCAGGCAAGTTTGTTGAACACATCGCTGGCTTGACTGATATGCCTGTTTGGAGTAGCAATAAACTGTGGGGTCCCATAAAGGTTCATTCTTGGAATAGAGTTTGTTATTTGAGGATCCATAAATGATTGGCCTGGTGTATTATTGTAAGGTGAGAATATCTGAAGTGAAGGAGACAAGAATGTCAAATGTGTTGTTAAATGAATCGACGTTGTTAATAAAATCTCCGCAGCATAATCTCTAATCTACATGCATACAATAGTCATAAATCAATGTATCAGATTACATGAAGTGAAGTGGTATAAAGACATGTACGTCTTAGTGATCATTACGGATCTCTAAATATGAACAATCTATGTAATGGTTAATCGGAACCATACAAATTACGAGCTAGCTAAAAGCTAGTTTCGTGCACAATATGACATTTCATGAAAGTTAAATAAGCCACCGGACTTTGTTAACCGGTCAATCAAGTCAAAAGAATAACCAAACATTCAATGCATGAACAGTAATGAGTTGTGAAATAAATGATCAGAAATTGTAAAGAAAGTTTTCTTACCTGAAGTGAAGAAGACAAGAATGTAAAATGTGTTGTTAAATGAATCGACATTTTTAATAAAATCTCTGCAACATAATCTGGCGATTCTGGCCACGCCGAGCTGTTTTAAGCTGGCTTGGATTATGCCCGGAGCCAATCAAAACGTCTGAACCACATGCGACATCTTGTTCCCGTGACTTCACCGACCAATCAACGTCGTCCACCTTAGACGGTTGGAAAAGGCCCTTTTTGCGACGGACGCTGTTGCGCCCGTACATGAAATTAATAACATGTGATTAAATTGATATTGCTAATTCAAGAACGTGACATTTGGCTAATTAAAAGTTGAGCAACGTCATGGTCAAGCTGTGTCCGAGCAGGTTGAATTTGATTAAATGATTTTGACAATAAGAGTTGATTGCTTCTCGCCGATATGGTCCCATTAGTCAAAACTCACACCAAGGGACGAAAAGCCTATGTCAGTTTGATATCAGACAGGAATAGATGTTCACGTTCGGACGCGTTGGCGACCATTGTCCAGACGAACATTGTAGATTGATAAATGTGATTAATTTACCCTAAAATATTTATCAGGATTTTATGAGAAAACTGGTAGAAATTGTACAAAAATAGGTTGTCAAAAGTTCTAAAATAGGCTACATAATAGTATTATGATAGTTCATCTGCTGTTCTTCAGCTTTTCTAGTGTAATCTAGTGTTGTATGTGACGAATAGTCGGTCTGGCCAATATGGCTGCATGGCGGAGCCATTTCCTCCATATAACAAGCCTAGCAGCATGTGACCTAGGACTGAACTCTGCAACACTTGGATTTACTACTGACTCGGATCGCGCGTGATGATTCATTGGCTGTCTATCAGCCATACTGTGATTCATGGCTGCGGACATCTTTACACCAGTCTCAGGTGTCCTAGCTGGAACTTCTCCACATTCCTTTGACTTTACAATCTCAACCCTTTCACGAGGTTGTATAGCCTTTGCCTCTACACATTCTGAAACACATTTCTGTTTCCTGTCGATATCAGTTTCTGGGGCTGAAACATTCTTGTTGACCTCAGCTTCAGGGAGTGAAACATTCTTAGTGACCTCTGCTTCTAGGAATGAAACATCTTCACACCTTGGCTGGACATCCACTATATTCCTACCATTGCCTACCATCCTTGTTGGTTCATCACCTGATGTGACAGTTTTGCCTTGAATATTAGTATTAGCCACCCAATCGTCCACCTGGTCACCTTTTGCCCTTTCAGTACCTACATCTGGTATCAGTCTCCACGCATTCCCAGTTTCTTAAAAAAACCTCCATTTAATTGAAGCCAGCTCGGCGTCATTCTCCACTGTTTCAATGCCTGTTACATCTATAAATTGGACATGAAGTCAGACGTAGAATAATCGGCATGTTTATTAGAACTCCATCTTTACAGTAACCACGCCACCTGGCGTTACAGTACAGGACTACAATGAGACACTTAAAGTGATAGTACACACAATATTGTAACATCCCCTTTCCTTTAGTTTGGAACAAACTATAATCAAGTTTCATGTTAGAGTAACACAATATTCAGACTCTAAGCATATTATCCCAAATAGCTTTACCTAGTATGAACTGTAGTAATGTAGGTCTTAACTGCTGACCAAAACTCAATACCTGTCTCCTTTCAATTTAACCAAGTGAGGGGAGGCAGCAATTTAAATTCTGCTGGTATTTTGCACATAAACTACCCAGAAACAAGTTACACATAGAGTATACACCTACACATGAAATTGAAATACAGAATAAGCAACACCAAATTATTTTGGAACAGATAATGAATCACGAAAAATGCAGATATTTTAACTCAGTACAAAATGCAAAATATTGTCTCATTTGCGCAATAAACTCCTGTCTTTCAGTCACTTTCCAAAACATACATCAAATCAAAATACCCTTTAGAGCTTTGTCTTTACAGTCGTACACACAATCTAGGACACATATTCACTGATCTTATTAACAATCGAGTCAGTCAAGAAATCCTTGAACCTTTCTGGCATTTTACCCTTGGTTGTACGACTGGATCGTCTCAACTCAGTTTGGTGATTGCTAACCCTTGGTGATCTAGGGCCAGGGGTTGATACAAGTTCAGGTACAGGAATGCTGGGCAAACTAACATCTCCAGGATCAACATTTTCACTTTCCAACTGCACTTGGGGCCTAGGAATAGGAGGGGCTTCCATGGTCTTTCTCAAATCTACCCTATTTCTACTGAATTAAGTTTTTGAAATTGAAATTGAAATTGAATTTGCTAACCTCAGTAGACACCTCGTAGGACCTGGTTCCACATTGTTTCTCAACTACACCCTTTTTTGGCTCACCGTTAGGGGAGTCTTTGTCCGTCTACGTCCGTCTCTGTCCGTCGTCGTCCGTATCCTGTGTGGCACGTTTCTTAACCGCTTGACCCAGAAAGTTCATACTTGGTGTGTGGGTACCCCTAGGCAAGACCTTCCTCCAGAATGAAAATCAGCGCAATTTGACTGCTGGTCTGCCATATAGGGGGCGCTCTTTGAAAACCTATTTTTGTCATTTTGAAGCTTATGGTTAAAGCTGGAGCGATGAAAATTTTATGGTGGGTGTATCTAATAAAGGTACATCACATATCACACGGGTTTTTGATTTGACCTTCATTTCAAGGTCACAGAGGTCGAACTCTAAAACTTCTTTGATCATGGCACGTTTTTTTGCTATTGGTCATAGACTCTCCAAATTTGATATGTAGACACCTATTGGGCATCTCTACATGTTGACACAGATTTAGGTCAGTGTGACCTACTATTCAGGTATAAGTAGGTCAAGGTTAAAAAGCCCATTTTTTTATTCCAGCAGATTGAAGTTTGAAATGAAGTTTTAGAGGTCGGCCTGATATAGAGGTTTCGATATTAAATAGATTAATTTCTTTTCATATCACTAGGTGGCGGTATTGTGCAAAAATGTCAGTTGGCACATTGCCAGCAGTTTTGAATTTCGCGGTTCGAGGCAATCTGTCGGGGTATCCCAGATGCACAGTGTTGTACTGCGCCACTAGATCTGCATACTACAAGTATGGAAGACAGCCATTTTATGAATTTGAAGCGAGACGAAGAAGGAATTAAATCACCTTGAATAAATGCTAAAACTTAATCATCCGCTTTTCGGATGAGGTCGTATGTGTTGATTACATTCTTGTGATTGGTTTGAGATGATTAGTTTGTCCTCATTGCCAGTTGTTTTAGAAAATTTTGACTGTGATTGGAAGGTAAAATGAGAAACTTGTCACATTGTTCTTCGGCTTGGAATGGGGATAGTCAATGCAGAGCCAGTTGGTACAAGCTGCCTTGCGAATCGGGGTGGCGTAATAATACTGTGAAAGAACAATAAAATGATGAATTGTAGCAGTGTGTGTCAGAAATTATGTGATTTCCATTGCATTTGACGATCCCAAAGTTTCGAGAGTATGGCAAAATGGCCGCTGCCGTCATTGGAGATTAGCATCAAGCCGGAACCTTTCGTTACAATGTGGGCTTTTAAACACAAGTTAATGGTTTATAATCACCCAGACGCTATTCATTAGGTAAACCTCTACTAAAAACACTTGCTTTAATTTTTGTAAACATGTCACGAGTGCTTAAAAAGAACCATTTTTGTGATTGTTTTTCGTCGCTGTAGAAATGTACACAGTCAGAGTCAGTCAGTGTGTCAACACAACAACGGTGTTAGTATACACATGAATCCATGATACACGGAGCTGAGACACGAATGTAAACATTTGCCTGTTGGGTCGGAAGGAGTTCACCGTTACCGATCACTGCCCCAAGAAAGGTCATCTGAGCTGGTTGACTAAAGTAGATGATGATAATGATGAAAATGTAGCACTGCTGCAGCTGTCATCAGTGCTTTTATAGTTAGGCCTAAGTAGTATAGTCGGATTCATAAGTAAATGTCACTGACTGCCCTTTTGGGTCGCTGTGCAAAAACTATTGGGCCGATTTCTTCAAAGTTTGGTTTTTCTTGAATCTAATTTCGGGACCCAACACAATTTCCAGGTTAGAGATTTGCAAATTATAAAGAAAAAAATTGGCCATTTTTGGGGAATCTGGAGGGCCCGATTTTTTTTTATGGATAGTTCTAAATGAAACTTGGCAGCTTTAAAGATACACACGAAAAAAAATTAACCTGAACATTTCAGCAAAATGCATCCAGAAATAAGCAGTACAGAGGAGAAAATGTCAAAATCAATACACTACGTCAATGTACACCAATACATACAAAAAATTTTTTCGTAACCATGGTTACTGAAATATGAAAATCCTCTTGGGTCCCGAAATTATATTCAAGAAAAACCAAACTTTGAAGAAATCGGCCCAGTAGTTTTTGCGCAGCGGCCCAAAAGGGCAGTGACATTTACTTATGAATCCGACTATAGGGCTGTCTTGTAACTATGTTATTGTCTCAAAAATGAATACAAACTGCTACCTAGTTACTCAGTACATCATATTCTGTACTGTGCATTCCTTGCTTCAATTGTTCTTGTATCATATTTTTCAACATTTCTCTCTAATCGCAAGCCGAGGATAAGGCCCCATAAAAAAAAGTTAGTTTATCATCCTTTTTTCTGAAGAAAGTGATGAGGGAGGGCGGTTTTTATTTTTTATTTTTTATTTTTTCAGAACAGAAACGGGTATTTAAATGAAAGCAACATGAACAATTGAACATGAAATTGATGCTATAAATTTATGCTTAACTACACCCTGGTGCCTCTTTCATTGTCCTACAGGCCTGACGTCATTCTCACACCGATTGTGCCACTTGAAAACTCAGAATAAATGTCACTCATTGTGGCTTGAGGCGGGACAGATGTTCCGTACCACGCCTTCAAAATACGTGCTTTATGCACAATCTGTAACACGACAAACGGCATTCTGGCAGCTAGTATCAAAAAGTGGAAGATTTAGTTCAACGAGGCGCCATGAGAGGCGCGCTATACATTTAGCGCCGGGAGAGCACGTGTTCTGAAAAAGGCGCGAATTTGGCAATTGAAGACAAAATCTTTCAACAAATTCCTCTGATCCTCCTTGAAAAGTATTGTAAAACAGCATTGACTATCTAAAATCACTGTGATATTGTTTGTTACGCTGAAAACTCTGATGTGTCAATGGTGTTTGGCATATTTGATGAGTGTAGCGTTTTTCGCGCCAAATCAATCCTCGTCCGTTCGGCATGCCGCCGGCCGTCATCTACGCTGGGGCGAGTTTCCTCATATAAAAGTGAATAACAGTTGATTAAAATGAACCAAAGTAGACATGTCTGGTATCATTGGAAAGAGAATTTCATCAGAAATGCAACTGAATAGATAGTGAATCAATTCTTACCTGCTGAAAGCCTAATTTAGCGATTGAAATTGAAAATTAAAAAATAAAAATTTTTTTGATGCGGGTCAAAAAAGTGATGCGGGCGGGGATGATAAACTGACATTTTTTTTTATGGGGCCTAAATACTCCTTTCAAGATAGCGTAATCACACGCAATTCCACAGGTACATCCCATTCATTTGAAATTTCGGCCAATGACAGCAGGTTTTACAAAATGTAAATGCGCTGTTTATTTTCAATAGTCACTGAATAGCTAAGACACATGTAAACCCGTCTTAATTGGCCAGAAAACATCTCTCAGCTTCTCCCACAAATAACGATTCACTTATTCCAACGTCAGTAACATGTGCACGCCGAAAACAATACGACTAACTCCATTTTTTTAAGACAAACCACACCATCCCACAACTATTGCATGATTAACCCCTAACAATGACAAGTTCTTCCTCATACTTTCCCTTTCATATCGACAGGTGAGCACAATGGCCCTGGCCATTTCATTTTTCCAACTTTTGTCACCTTTGTTATAGGGCTAATGCGAATCCATCACCCTCATTCAGAGGCTTCAAATCTCTGGCACTCTTATTATAGTATTTTGCCTGTCTTTCCTGACCAACTTTCATTTTCTCTTTCTCTTCTGCTGGTTGAACATGTCTAGGTTTCAATAATTCTGAAGTCATTGGGAGAAGAGTCCTGGCTCTTCTATTAAATAACCTCTGGGCAGGACTGGTGTTCAGGCCCTGGGTTGGTGTATTACGAGCATCAAGGACTGCAAGATACTGGTCTATACCAGATTTGTTTGCTCTACGGAGTGTTTTCTTGGCCTCTTTTACGGCCGCTTAAACCTTCCCATTGCTTCTACTGTGTCCAGGACTGATCAAAACTTGTTCAAAATCCCATTTCAGAGCAAATTGTCTGAACTCTTGTGAATCAAATTGACCAGCATTGCCACTTACACACTGTTGGGGACAACTATACCTGGCAAAATGTGCCTTCATTTTCTGGATTACACTGGTACTTGATGTGCTTCTCAACCTGTCTATCTCCCAAAAATTACTATAATAATCCACCGTAATCAAGTAATCTTTTCCTTCTAACTTAAATAAATTGACTCCAACACGTTTCCAAGGGGAACTGGCTAGCTCATGCGACGTCAAGGTTTCCCTTGGTTGGCCTGTTTCGTATTCTCGACAGATTACACATGCCATGATGTACTCTTTTAGCTCACTTGTCATACTAACCAAATAGAGACATTCTCTCGCACGTCACAGACAAGATTCAACACCACGGTGTGAGGTATGGACTAGTTTTTTCATTAGACTTTTCATCTTCTCTGGGACAATTACGCGTTCCCCTCTGAAGAGCAAACCATCTTGGACAGAGATTTCATCACGCACATGGAAAAATGGAACTACACCAGGAGGCAAATCCTCCTTTCTGTCTGGCCACCCTTCTAGCACACCCTGCTGTTTCCGGCAGGTTTTACTTCGGAATTGTTCCACATTCGGAGCGATGTACCACATTTAATCAGTCCTCTGTTGGCGACACACTTTCGAGGGATAATATTGACCGCTGCACCACATTCAACTTGAAATTTGACGAGTTTACTATCAACTAGGAACTCTGCAAAAATCTGCTTTGCAACACTGTCACCAACGGCCGAAACACTGCCAATTACCTCTGAGTCATCTGACTCAGCCTCGTCATGTAGTGAGTGTATCTTGCCCTTGATCTTGCCATGGCGAGCACGACCATGGCTGGCAGATTTCTTGGATTTGTTACTACAACATTTTTCGAAATGGTAAGAGCCACCACATAAATTGCACGTTTTCCCCCACGCAGGGCACCTATCACGGTCCCCGACGTGGCGATGGCCACAAAATTTACATGCAATTTCTTTGGGCTTGGCCAAATTCTAAAGGACAGGATTCAAGAAGATCAAAGGGTGGCGCTGACTACTGCGACTAGGCGCAACATGGTTAACCTCTGCCTTGTCGGCAATACCACCCAGACTCTTCAGCTGAGTGGCCGAAGATTCCATGCTACGACAGATATCGATACACTTTTTCAGAGTAAGCTTGCGCTCTTGAAGTAGGCGTTTACGAGTATGAGTATCTCGGACTCCCAAACACTATACGATCTCGTAATAATGTGTCCTTAAGACACTCACAGAAATTACACGCCTGCGCCAGCGTGCACAGCGACATTACGTAGCTCTCGATTGATTCCGAGGATTCCTGATTTCTGCTATTGAAATTGAAGCGTTCGTATGTCTCGTTCGTTTCGCCAATGAAATGTTCATCGAACTTTTTCTCAATAACCGCCAAATCCTTCTTCTCTTCATCCAACATAAACTGCATAGCATTGTAGATTTTCAAATCCTTTTGACCGATGGCATGTAGAAACAGGGCAACACGATAAGCAGGAGGCTGATCTCCCAACTTAGCCACAACAACATAATTTGCCCACATTTGCTTCCATAATTTCCAATTATCCACCACATCACCTCCCTCAACTTCAAGGGCAGATGGCGGGGAGATGCCAGTGAGAGGCAAGTTCAGAACAGGAGCTGGGGCAGGAACCGGCGCCGGCAAACCACCACCGGGTGCAACTCGATCAGGAGAAGCCATCTTTCTACAGGTACAGCTAATGTACAGTCAAATGCACACAGAGAATGTGACAGATCGCACGTGGACACGGCGTGGACACGGCGGGAACACGCTCGTACAGTCACTCATGCAGCGAGGACGGGCGCCGCAAAACACCTCGAATTTAACGTATTCGCAAACGGGTTACTGTCATCTGAATGCATCAGGCGGGCGTAAATGTTCTCATGGTTCTTTTCACTCAGCTGTCACCATGTTTCAATGCATGTTACATCTATAATTTGGACTTGATGTCAGACGTAGAATAATCGGCATGTTTATTAGAACTCCATCTTTACAGTAACCACGCCACCTGGTGTTACAGTACAGGACTACAATGAGACACTTAAAGTGATAGTACACACAATATTGTAACACACTTCAGCTATTTCACTCTCAAACTGCAACTGCAGTCTTTGTTGCTCTTATTTAAACAGTCTTTCTGCCTTTCTACATTTTTGATCAAGTCTACAACTCGTCAACCTACGTTCCAATTCTACCATTTCCCGACGATTTCCCGACTCACCAGACAACTGGCTGAAAATGTCAATATCTCCATCTGTAGGCCCCTGCACCAGGGTTCAGTCTCATTTGAACTTACTTTGCCACCATATCCGAGATCCAACATTCCAGCTGCAGCCTCCATGCGACTTGTCTGGTCATCCATCGACATCGTGGTACCGTGATGATGAAATCGTAATTCAGAGCAACGTTATTTTAACTATGACGAGTCCTAGTCGTCAGCCGGGGCAGCATAACTCACAGGATCAGAGACAATTAACAATATCGACTCTTCTTTCAAATAAACTTGTATTATTCAGCAGTAGAAGGGTTAAACTGGAAAGACACAAATTACAAACATGTCTTTGCAAAATGCAAAAGATTCTATCAAATTATCCACATGTGGAAGTAAGTAATCTCAAAAGAACAAAACACACTGCACAGTGGTGCCCCCTATGTGGAGCAGTCAGAAACATGGCCTACATCCTTGGGAAATTTGCACATGCTCTTTAGCCTGTTTTTACACAAATTCCACTTGAAACGTTTATAGGTAACTGACACACACACATGGTTCATTTATGGCACTTCTTCGTGATTAAATCAACGCTCTACTTAGATATGGGCAAGTTGTGGCCAAATCTATCAAAACCTGTAGCATCCACAGTGAAATTGGCATTGCCACATTCAGCAAGATTCTTTACCAAAACTGAAGTGATTCACAACTAAAAAACATATTCATTTCCTTCTAAACTCACATTACGTTGATCCCCCTAATGTCCATTGACATACTGCTCCTCCTTTGAGAGAAATACCAGCATTTTAGCAGCTTTTCTTCGAAGAAAACACCAGATTCATTTGCATGTATTCATTGTGGTTGTCGTTACCATAAACATCATGAACCGTTTCGAAGCTAGCCGGAACCCTGACTGAGTTTCTGTCTTCAAGGCCACGACAGATAGTTTGTGAGCCAATTTTACCATTTCTCCAAATTTGGGCATATTCTGTACCACAGACTAGTGATTAAGATTGTGATCATCAATCACTGCTGCATAAATGACATAAACCTCTGTGTAGGAGCCGGAAACAAACGAAGACAAGTCGTCAATTCAGCAATCTTGACTCTATTTTCAGCCAACGCAGATTAACTGGAATATACAATATTTACAACACATTTAGTCGACTATCAAAAACATACAAAATATCGCAAAACATGAAATCAAATGACAGACAAACTTTGCATAGGCCAATGTACACAAAAGGAACACTGTGTACAGTGTAAAGGTTCGCACGATAAAACAGACTCGACACGTTCAGTCAGGTACAGGTGTCTTTAATAACTCAATGGAGGAACTGCAAATATAATAGAAGTGGGATTACAATTCAATCAACATATCTAACACAGATCAATGACTCCACACTATATCATCCTTATTACAATACATCAAACAGCCAAGCACCAGGCTTATATCATCATAATCAAACTATATCAAACAGCCTAGAAACCAGGCTTATCATCCAAATCACAATATATCAAACAGCCTAGAAACCAGGCTTATCATCCGAATCACAATATATCAAACAGCCTAGAAACCAGGCTTATCATCTGAATCACAATATATCAAACACGAATACAATGTTAACTTTTGAACAAACTTACCACACAACTTCGTTCTACCATAATATACATCCTACCATTCTAAACTCCACCCTACTACTGACTAAAGCTAAAACTCCAACCTTAAAACCTACTTAAAACATATTTACACAACAACGCACTCACCCAATAACTCAGTCACACAATAGCACCATTCAATTCTTAAAATACCCTATATACACCATTCAACTATTACAACACCATAATTATTCACCATGGTCGGTCATCGGTCAATTCGTTACATATCCCCCATCTCAGGGAAAAAAAGGGGATCTCAAAAAGATTCAACTTTTTCGCAGAATTCAGATTCGAGACAGTTTCTCTAAGTCCGACTAAGGTAATCAGCTCCTACGTTGTCAACCCCCCTAATGGCTCTCACATTGAACCGATAGGGCTGCAACAACAGTGCCCACCTCATGAGTCTACTGTTACTAGCCTTGTTTCTTTTCAGAAACGTCAGAGGTTGGTGATCGGTCTCCAAAATGAACTCAACTCCACATAGATACCTGTGGAACTTGTGAACACCCCACACCACCGCTAAGCACTCCAACTCAACAGTTGCATAGTTCTGTTCTCTGGGCAGTAACTTTTTACTGGCATAGGCAATGGGTAACTTCACGCCATCCACTACTTGCAGCAGCACAGCACCAAGTCCCTTGTCAGACGCGTCTGTCTGAAGAATAAACATCTCATTCAATGCTGGTAGTCTCAGAATGGGCTTTGAACAAAGCGCCCGTTTCAACTTGCGAAAGGCTGTTTCCTGAACTTCGGACCATCCAACTTTATTTGGTTGTCCCTTCACAACCTCAACCATGCTAAATGGAATAGGGTAGGGGCGAACTCTCACCGGATCTGACGTGGTCAATCGGACATCATGACTCAACACTTTAGTCCTCCCTGGTGAATCAGTTAGTACATCTTGATAGCTACACAGTATCTCCTTTACCTCCTCAATCTGTTCTGGCCTCAAATCACCACAGATGTGGACATCTTCCATGGTTTCACCCACTTTGTCCACCACTTGGTCCTCTAACCTTGGTAGCTGAGTCTCTACCTCTGGGGGTGCTGCCTCAACACTCTCTAAAACCACAGCGCACTGCTCTTCTCCATCCTCCACTACAACTGCAACTTGATCTCGTGCACGTGGAATATATTGCTTCAACATGTTTATGTGGAAGGTCCTCTCTTTCCCATCCATCATCAGTCTATAGTCCATGGCATTAATCTTCTTAACAACCTTGTAAGGGCCTCGCCATTGCATCAGCAGCTTGTTGGCGTTAATGGGTAACAGTACCAACGCCTCATCACCCTCACTCATCTGGCGTACTCTAGTGCGCTTGTCAAAATACTGCTTCTGTTTCTTGGCTGCCCCCTTCAGATTGTCTTGTGCCAACTTCAATGTCTCCTCCAGACGGTTCCTCAGATCGAACACGTACTGGTATGTAGTTTTCACCTCCTGGTCCAAGTCCTCTTGTGACCATAACTGTCTAAGTATAGACAGTGGTCCCCGCACTGACCGTCCGTACAGGAGTTCAAATGGGGAAAATCCGGTACTATCTTGCGGAACTTCTCGGTAGGCAAATAGCAGAGGGTTGATATATCTATCCCAATCCTTCGGACGCTCAGCACACATTTTCTTGAGCATCTGCTTGAGCGTTCCATTGAACTTCTCCACTAAGCCATTACACTGGGGATGGTATGGTGTAGTTGTAGTTCGCTGGAAAGATAGTAGTCTGCTCACTTCCTTCATCAAATCAGCGATAAACTGCGAACCTAAGTCGGTCAGTATTTCTTCAGCCACACCCAGTCGACTGTAAATATCAACTAAAGCCTCCGCCACCCGTTCTGTCTCAATCTTAGGTAGTGCGATTGCTTCCGGGTACCTGGTTGCGTAGTCCATGAATGTAAGGATGTAGCGGTTGCCTCTGTCAGTTGGCGGAAACAGGGGTCCAATCAAATCCAGAGCCACACGCTCAAAAGGTGAACCCATCAACGGCATCTTTCCTAGTGGTACCTTTAGAACCCTGCCCTTCGGGATAAAGCGCTGGCATAGGTCACAGGAACGGCAGTAACGAGTCACTTCTGACTGTATCCCAGGCCAGTAGAACTCGTCCAATACTCAATGATAGGTCTTCCTGCGGCCTAAATGCCCTGCCATGAGAGAGTCATGGGCCAAGTACATCACCTTGACACGGAACTTCACTGGCAGCAGGAGCTGAAGATACTCCTTTCCATTGTCCACTCTTGGCGAAACAAACTTTCGATACAACAGCGATTTCTTATATCTGTAAGATGTCACCGCCCCATACTTGTTCCGCTTTTGCGTTCCATCCTTTGCATATTGGTGGAACTTGGTAAGTGAAGGATCAGTTGCCTGTTCGATCCGGAATATTTCCTTGTCTTCCAGGTCACCAACTATTTTCGGTACTCTAAGTGGCTTCAAATCCATCTTCTCACGCTTTTTCTGTGCTCGAGTCAATACCGCTGCAACTGTCCAATCGAGATCCGGGTCTCCGGGTTCCCTTGCCCCTTCGATGTTACCAATTATGATGTCATACAACGGCTTCTCCATGCACATCGCCTCAACCTTCCCCTTATAGAAGGGTGTGTCAACGGCCACTGCAGCCATCGGAACTGTCAAGGTCGATCCATCTATGAGGGTACATCGCTGAGTCGTTCCTAAGTAACGGGCCGGATCAACCAAGTCCTTCCTAATAACAACTCCACTGCACCCAGTGTCTCTCAACACCCTTAGCACCGCGGGATGTCCGTCAATTTTCCCTGAGTGGACCGGCATACTATTCAGGCCACCACCTGTGTGAGTAATTGACGATGAGCAGTTTGTGGATATGAGGGTTGGGTTCCCACCAGTGACGGAATTGAGAACTGAACCCGTCGTTGGAGTCACTCCCATACAGTATGACACCTCATGATCAGAGGCTTCACCCCCGCTGGAATCCATCTCAGTAGGCTGTCCCTCAGCTCTCATACTTGCTGCTGCAAGTCGAGTATGACAAAACCTGGCTATGTGACCAATTTTACCACAGTAGTTACATTTCCTCGTATCCTTATAAAAGCTACCCTGTTTCTGACCAAATGATGAATCTGATCTGTTTCCAGCACTGTTAGCAGTTGGAGTGTTCCTCAAAGAGACCTGCTTTACTTGTTCAGGCTGCCTGGGATCTGGCCCGACCGTTGCTCTAGGCCGGTAAAGAATATTCAGGATGTTACCTCCCCTTGCCTCTCTGTACTGATCAGCTAATATTGCCATACCCTTGACAGAGTTTGGGACTCTCTCCCGTAAGAATAGCTTTAACTCTGGTGCACAGACACGGAGAAACTGTTATCGCATAAACAGGTCAACGATTCCCTCAAAAGTTGCACTCGCTTTCGCCAACTCCTGCCATCGGTCTAAATAGTTCCTTAGGCGAGTGGTAAACTGTCCAAAGGTTTCCCCTGCGTCTGGCTTGGCTGACCGAAACCTCTTCTGAAAACCATCCACGGTCAAATCAAAACGGACCAACAGCGCCTCCTTCAACTTCTGGAAATCCATGGCCTCAGTCGATGAGAGGCGGGAGTAGACCTCTAATGCTTTTCCCTTCAGCAGGGCCCCAAGATTTACACCCCATTGGTCTTTGTCCCACGATTGGGCCTCTGCATAACGCTCAAAACGATGAAGATAGGCATCCATGTCATCCTTTGTCTCGTCAAATGTGGGAAGTCTCGGAGTCTTTGGCGTAACTTTGGTGGTGCTGGTGGTGGTCTTAGCTGTTGACACTGCCAGTTTCTGTTGCTCCTGTAATAATTCCAACCGCCGCTGATGCTCAAGTTCTCGTTCCTTCCTATCTTCCTCACGCTCACGATCCTTCTGCTCCCTCTCTTTCTCTCTCCTCTCAGCCTCTCTCTCCTCTCGTTCTTTCTCCCTCTCGGACACCCATTCTTCTCGCTCAGCATTTTGCTGTTCCGTCACAAATGCCTTCAAATCCTTGGCGGTTAACCCCATCTCTTTTCCCAACTGGGTAAGCTCCTTCAATCTTTCCATCCTTACTCGTTACACCCAAACTTTAGAACAAAATAAATTATATCTAGTTTAAGTGGAAAAAACAATACGACCTGAAACACAATGACCTGGAATATAATGACGTGCAGTGTAATGACCTGAACCAGAACACTCAAACCGAATTTATTCCCTACTTCAAGTTACCCTCGCACTTTCACCAACATCCGCACTCGCTTCCACTCATCATCAGACCTGTACTATAATATCACCACAATCCTGGTAAACATTCAACTCTAGGACCAATACAAACTCATAACATCTTCAAACTCTATAGTATAAAATGAACATATATACATACACCAATAATATCTTCAGCAAAACCACCTCAACTCTACCCCACTTTCAAAATTTGTAACTAAAGATGTGGGTTCCTCTTAACACACCAACATTACATAAATAGCGTACAAAATTCAAATCAAAACGCAGGGTGGTCACGTCTTTCAATCTCCAGTTAAAATAGTTTTAAATATATGCAGCAATTATGAAATATTATACACCTCTCTGCCCCAATACAAACACATACAAGATGAAATAATGATATCACACGTTATAACACACCATGTTCAATCAAGGACTACACAATTAGGCACAGTCTGATCCTCCAATGTCCGGCCAACCTCCGAGTCCTGCTGCATCCGTTTCAAACCTGATGTACTATTAGCAGATGTTAACGATATCGTTGCGCGCGCTTAGGAAGCCAGCACCCTCGAGGTCACCGGTTACTGAACTCCAATCATAACACACTGTGATCGAACACTCCGAACTTGGACCCTTGCCACCGTAAGTTGTGATCGACTCGGAATCCTGATTTGCATGTATAAAGTGATACGTAAGCTACTCCTCATATACCAATGACGTGATGTAGCCTATTGTCGTGACCGCATGGTGTTGACATCGCAGAGAGATCCTGGGAAGGTCGCCATGTAAAGGTTCGCACGATAAAACAGACTCGACACGTTCAGTCAGGTACAGGTGTCTTTAATAACTCAATGGAGGAACTGCAAATATAATAGAAGTGGGATTACAATTCAATCAACATATCTAACACAGATCAATGACTCCACACTATATCATCCTTATTACAATACATCAAACAGCCAAGCACCAGGCTTATATCATCATAATCAAACTATATCAAACAGCCTAGAAACCAGGCTTATCATCCAAATCACAATATATCAAACAGCCTAGAAACCAGGCTTATCATCCGAATCACAATATATCAAACAGCCTAGAAACCAGGCTTATCATCTGAATCACAATATATCAAACACGAATACAATGTTAACTTTTGAACAAACTTACCCCACAACTTCGTTCTACCATAATATACATCCTACCATTCTAAACTCCACCCTACTACTGACTAAAGCTAAAACTCCAACCTTAAAACCTACTTAAAACATATTTACACAACAACGCACTCACCCAATAACTCAGTCACACAATAGCACCTATATACACCATTCAACTATTACAACACCATAATTATTCACCATGGTCGGTCATCGGTCAATTCGTTACATACAGAAAACTCTTTTAGCCCTTGAAATGGCTTGGGAATCTTGATAATAATGGCAGATAGCCAACCACGGATCATAAAAGGAAAACATGAGATGACAGCTAGGATTTAATACTCCCGAGGACCAAAACCCCGGCCCCCTCACTCCATTAATTTAGGGGGTACCTATGCTTGTACCAGAATTTCAGAGTGACCCCCTTTGGTAGGGAACACAGAAAATGATAGACCCCTTAAGTAGGGGACAGGACTGATTTTTACCACCCTTTTTGAGGGATTTTTCTAAGAAATCAACCCCTTTATTAAGGTGAACCCAATATCAGTGCCCCTAATGTAAGGACAATTTCCTACTACTTGCAGGACGTAGCTAGGGTCCTTTCCTTTCCTTTCCCCTTTGCTGGTGGGTTAAAGTTGTATTCAAAAAGGATACCCTTAAATATGGGGTGTGGACCCTAAAATACGGGGCGCACATTAATGGGACTCTCAGCATACCCTTTTTACAGAAATTGAACGGAACTGATCGGCAAAATTGACCCTTTCTTCATGGTTTGAACGGGGTTTTCTCCGTACCTCAAACCTGAAAAAGTGACCCTTTTCCGTACATTTCCCGTACGCGCATGCGGTCACAAAAAATTTTGAGTGAGGGGGCCGGGACCAAAACATGGAGCTGCACATCCACGCAGTGTATAATGCACTAGACCCACCATGCATGAAGAAGCCATCTTGGCAGAAAAATGTCTCATGAGAGAGGTTAACAAAACATCTTACCGGATTTTGTCACAACTCCTCCATAGCTCCCTACAGTACAGATCATCTTAACATTTGAAATCTCTCAAACATGTCAAAAGACCTCTTATATCATAGAAAAAAGCGCCGGACTCCGCAAGGATTCCAGCCTCTGAAAAGCATGTGCTCCTAACGCAGGTGCTGCCACCTGTCCTTAGTAAGTTGAACTAAAAATGTCTGGAGACAATAGGACATCCTAGCAGTCTGGGAAAGAGCTTCCACACTCTGGTTTTACAGATGGGAATTAGGCTTTGAGAACATTAAAATTTACTCTTCATTCACTTACCTCCGAGTGATGCAATTTGTTCTGACTTGAATACTTACTTTGATTAACTTGTCAAAGCGTTCCTTTACAGATCTGTTGTTTACAGGGATGGTATTTGGTCTCTTGATTATCAGCGTTTCATTTAGATTATTTGTCACCAAGAACCAGTTCTCCTGGTTCTCTAGCGGATTGACAGCCAAGACGGCCTCCCTCAACAGGATGATGTCCTCAGTCACGCTGTAGCGAATAGTTTTCTGTCTGGAAGAAAAAAGTAAAGGAAAATCAATCGAACAGTTGTTAAGCCACATCTTTCCGTTTGCTGAATCTTAACATTCTTTTGAGTCACTGAATTAGCAGCTAACTGCCAACATATGATTTTAAATTGTGGAGTGCATAGGTAGGTAAAGAAGAGATTACAAAAACCCTTCCAAGTTGAATGACATGAGTTACATAAATTGCTAAAGATACATGTTCATACACTAAACTTTCAATATTTCCTACTTTACATAGTAATGTTTAAGTACATACCCTTTTCCCTGTAGATTTTTGGAAGTAGAAGCAACAGCAACATTCACATCATCAGCAGCATCATTGAATTTCACTTATTGAATAAAAGCAGCACATGAAAACTATTAAGTCGTTTTGTTTTCAGATCAGAAGTTGAAGGCAAAATATTCCTTTTCAACCACAATTGATATTTCGAAAAAGCACACTGCATGAAATGATTTAGGAAAATGCCTCTGAACGACTCAGTCTCAGTCTGATTCTCAATGGTGTTCAATGAAAAACTTGGAATTTCATTTCATCAGGCCTTAGAACTTCGATTTTGATTGTCAGTGTAGGCTTGAAGTCTAAAGCACGGACAAAAATTTCCCAAGTTATGAAACACCTCTGTCTTCTTTATTTATTCATCAACAGGAGAGGGTTCACTGCAAATACAAAACATTGAACAAGCATAAGTAATGATAACATCAACAGGTAATCAAACCACATGAATTACAGCCAGCAATTATAAGACAAAACAATAATAATCAACACTTGTCACAACCAAAGACAGGTGGTGTCTTCAGACGTCCAGGAGGTGCTGCCCCCTATGAGAAGCATTTCGAACTACATGCACTAGGATTGCATACAGCCAATTAGGCCTATATTTTAGGGTAGATCATGAGCCCGGATCATGAACAGGCCTTAGAGGGTTAAATGAATAATACTGACGTGAACCTTGGGCACATTTAGTACAGTTACTGGTCACAAAGAGAAATATTTCGCACGGAAAGTGGGGTGATAAACCTGTCAAAGACAAAACTAAAAAAGGTGTCATGGGCGTGTCCTTATGAAAACGGCATCACGAAACCATGCAAGAATGCCTAAAATGGGCCTTACAACTACCGATCTTCAACTTACAGAAACTTGGTGCCTGTAAGTGACAGATTTAGGCTTTAGAACTTAAGCCACATAAGGCTTTTCACTATCAAATCAGCATTTTATCGGCACAAATCCAAAATATTATCTTCTCGAAAATGACTCTGTTGGCATAAGCGCGGACCAATTCCATAACCGCCGTGCCCTTATACAGCGGTGCCTCGAAGACAAAACGGTAGCGGCGACAGTCAGTGCCAGTGGTCAATAGCTGTATAAGTGGGGGTTGAGGGTCTTTGCAAAGTTTTGGAGTTCATCATACACTCAACTCAAGGCCAAGACAGTGAATCTACGAATCAATGCAGGCAGGCCTACTGACATGTGTAGTGGCTTATAATCTCGTGGGGACCCTTCTTGCAATGAACTTCAACGCGTGCTTTACAAAACTTCTCTTTAATGGTCAAACACGGTAAACTGAAATACACAAATTGAACCCAAACTAAATGTTATGACATGTATGAAAAGGCTCAGACTGGGTTCCCGAGATGGGGGAAACAAAGAGTGAATAATATTATACAAATGAGTGTAAAAAAAGGCCCATTAAAACTTACATTACATTTTCCACTTTGTCCACTTTATGGTTGAATCTCCACTGATCATCGTGATCATCTCTGGCCTTCATGGCAAAAACATGCCCGGCATCTCCTTGACCTTGGTGATATGGTTAATGCGTAGGGCAGGGATGAGGGGCTGCAAGTGCAAGCCTAGGTTGGGTGGTCCGTACCACCAGAGGTTACAGTCTAGGTGCTTTTGCAGAATTGCGACATCTAGCCTGGTAGAACATTTCACAGATTCCACATCGTGATAAATCAAAGTAAAATAAAAGGGAAGAAAAGACGAGGTTCCTGTTCCAACAGAGTAGTGGCAAATGCCCCGAGTTTATTGTGCTCATGGAATATGTAACCAAGAACATACAAAGCATGACCCAGATTGGCCGAGGCCTAAACAACAATATGGACACTATGGTTACCTAGCAAAGGCCGGGCACAACAGCACTGGTCAAATAAACCATAGGGGACCGGTAATCTACGACATTCTCCCACCATTGGAGGATCCTCATTCCAATCCAAATTAAGGGCACAGGAACCAACTGAAATAATAATAATGACCACACCGTATGCTGTAAATGCAAATTAATACAAATATAATTTGATTTAACAGCAATAGACATCTCACTATCAGCAGTATTGAGAGATCTCTATTCTTTCCGTCTGCTTCTCTCCACAATGCACACTCAACACAGGCTGCCCATCTACACCATCTGCACCTGACAGGCGGGCAACGAGATCACTGACCAGGTTATGGCCGTAGATTTCCTGAATAGACCTCTGGAGGAGACACGGCCCCTTCAAAACAGAAACCCACAGCCATATCTTCTCGTCCCCGCCATCCATCTTTGCTGGAGGTCACGTGGTGTCAGTAACCTCGTCCCGAGGGTCATAGGCTTCATACACATACGGACCTGGGCTCGCCCCTAGATAAAGATTCTGGGTACAAGGTTGCCAAGTGAGCGAAGATGACGAGGAAAATACACAAGAATATTCTGAGCGGCGGCGTCTTTTTTTCGACCGACGAGAAAAAAAATGGATTGGCGTGAAATTTGTGATCGGCGGGAAAAAAAAACTTCGTCAAAAACGTACTACCGGGACTTTATTTTTATTTCACTTTTTCAAATATGATGGTCGGCGGATTTGTAATCCAACAAATATAAAAAGTATGGCCTAATGGAATTTTAAACGATCTACCCAATGTAAACGTTGATTTAAGAGTTTACCTTGAAACAGGAATTATAATTGTTCTACTTGAAACGACTGGAATTAAACTGATGTAACAAATTACCGTTACAACCAAATGCTTACGATATTGTAACCTTACTCAAACCAATAGATCTTAAATTCTAATTTATCTTAACCTCCAAAGCTACCTCTCCACTAATTGAGAGCTTAACAAGGATTGTATACAATAAATGAAGGTCAAACGCGCAGGTTTGAAGATGACAGCTTTACACAATACAATACTACATCCATTAACACTGTCCACTACCGAACACCGTAAACACGATCTATGTCGCTGAGCCATCGTGTACACCGCAAAGAAGCGCCGATCACATGGGCCGAACAAACTCCGTGGAGGTGAACAAATTGCCTATAAAGTCTGTAGGTCCTAAATAAAGTATAGTTGTTAACATGCAAATACATTTACAAATCTAACCGGACAGCTGGTTTTACAGTGCATCCTGACCGAGTTGTTTTCATCACCTGATCTGTATTACAAAAGCCATCTGATGGGTAGTTGATGAAACTTGGAATCAGTGAAACCATGTAACCTGTGCTAAACCATGGAATAGTCGGCACTAAACCGTGGAATCACTGTGCAAGTACCGCGTGAAATCGGGTGCGTTCCTTCCACAATTTATACCCTTCCAACTGCCAATCTCGTCCCAGCTGACTTTATTGATAGCAATTTGCCAGTAGTTCCAGAAAACACCTTTTTGTGGAGGTTGACGTCATCATGGAATGCATTTGAAATACATTGTTGTCGTTAAACCCACTCGATTTCAGTGATTTTGAGCTCGTTTTCATCTCCAAACCCGGCTAAAACTCTGGTAATAAATCTTCTTATACGTTTCTTGTCATGCTTAAGATTATGTACGGATAAGTGCCAGCCGGTACTGCATGATGTAGTCAATCTTCTCTGTATCACCCTGTATGATCACTCCGCTCCGTAGTTCAAATAGGCCCCGTGTGGTGGCGTAGTAAGCGGAGCGCTGATTGGTGCATATTATGGTAGTTCTACAATTTCTATGGTGGAGTGGAAAAATCACTACGAATCTCTTTTGAACTCTCCCCCTGAATCTCCCCAGAAACTGATAGATGATATAAATAATTTGGAAAAAGAACCTTTTTTCTCTGACCTAGACAATACAATTACGGCAGGTGAAGTTTTGAAGGCCGCCAAATCGCTTAAAAAAGGTAAAGCGGTGGGTTTGGATCGTATTTCAAATGATATGATAAAAGTTTGTATGCCCTTCTTGGCCAAGGGTTTTGCGAAAATTTTCAATGCGGTTCTACAAAAGGGTTGTTACCCTGAACGATGGTGCAAAGGGTATATTATAAACATATATAAGGCAGGTGAACGGTCAGATCCTGGTAATTATAGGGGAATCACTATTAATAGTTGTTTGGGTAAGCTTTTCAGCAATATTCTTAACAATAGACTGGAAGCCTTTGTTGAAAAAAATAAAATCCTAACCCCAGCCCAGCTGGGCTTCAAGAAGGGAGCAAGAACCTCTGACCACCTCTTCACCATCAGCACTCGTGTCGATAAATATATAAAAAAGGGCAAGGCCCCCCTTTTCATCTGCTTCGTCGATTTCCGTAAAGCTTATGATAGTGTGTGGCATAATGGTCTTTTTTTCAAACTCCTTAAATATAATATTCGTGGTAATTTTTATAAGATTATTAAGAGAATGTACCTTCAGAGTACCGCTTGTGTTTGTTCAAATGGCCGCCAGAGTCCAGTTTTCAAATGTACAAATGGGGTCAAACAAGGGGACACTTTGAGCCCCCTCCTGTTTAATCTCTTTATAAACGACCTTCCAACCAATTTGTCCCAAGATCGAGATGCCAATGATAATATACCTAACTTGAATGGTCGGTACATAGACCACTTGTTATATGCAGACGACCTAATCATTTTATCTAAAACAACAAAGGGACTTCACTCAATGCTAAAAAATCTTGAACTTTTCTGTAAGATTTGGAATTTGGAAATTAATGTTAAGAAGACGAAGGTTATGAAAATAAGTGGTAACGGGCATATATGCAAGGAGTCTTTCTTTTTCAAAGGTATTATTCTAGAATCTTGTAATTCATATAAATATTTAGGGGTTGTTCTGAGTTCATCAGGGTCTTTTACAAATGCAAAAATTAACGCCGCGTGTAAGGCCAAGAAGGCTCTTTTTAGTCTTCGCTCCTGTTTACGAAATACAGGAATCAATCCAGAAAGTGGATTAAATTTATTTGATAAACTTATTTTACCCATTTGTACATATGGGGCTGAAATTTGGTCTGCTGAAGATTTAAGGATGCGTAAATTCATGGGAGATTGGTCCATTGAACAGAAATGGTATGACTCAGTTATTGAACATGTAAATATTAGTTTTGGTAAATTTCTTCTTGGAGTAAATAAAAAGCTGGTAACATTCCCACGATGAGTGAACTCGGGAGATTCCCTATCGGAATTGCTGTCATATGTCAAATTTTCAATTATTATACCCACTTAAACAAAACTGACAATCCTGTTATGATTGATGCTTTTATAGAATCAAAACATTTAGACTCAAACGGTTCCTACTCATGGTATACATTCTATAGAGAACTGTCTAAGAAAATTAATATGGAAATATGTAAAGCTGATAACTATACGACTAACTCCATCAAGAAACATATTAAAGTACGATATTTATCGTTTTGGTACGAAAACTTTTATCTAAAATACAGAGACTCTAACGAGGGAAAATTCTGTACATATGTCTCTTTTAAAAATAGATTCGTTTATGAAAATTATCTTGACGATGTCCATAACAGGGATCATAGAACCGCTCTCACTAAACTCCGCATAAGTAATCATTGTCTTTTAATTGAAAAGGGTCGTCACTGTCGTCCCATCATACCAAGGGACGAACGCTGGTGCCCTCACTGTTCTATTCAGGGAAATAAGGAGATTGAAGACGAAATGCATTTCCTTTGCTCATGTCCCTTTTTCTCTAGTCTCCGTGACAAATATCTTAACTTGAAAAGAATTGGATTAAAAAGTGAGCTCCAAAATAAAAAATTTTTTGTTTACCTTTTAACAGCTGAAAAAAATGTAGCCCGCCTCACTGGCAAATTTTGCTTCCTTGCTTACCAAATAAGGAAAACGGTATAGCTCATCATGTATTATATTATAACCTTGAAGGTCAACACTGCTGAATACTACATTATATAACTCATTTATGATCACCGATCTTCTTCCACTCTTAAGTAATCTAAGTATTATTTGACTACTTTAATTACTTAGTGCTCTCTTTCTTCTTACATTCTTTATGCACTGCACTTATGTTTATTGTACTTTCATCTTATGTAAAATGTAAATTTTTACACGGATTCAATAAACGATTTGTAATTTGAAATTTGTAATATATTATGGGTGAGTGGTGGGCGTGTCGTGACGTGCATGCCCACATTTGGGAGATCAGTAATGTACACTGGAGGCGAGGTATGACTGGGTTGTTCTAAAATATAGATTGTTGAATCGGAAATGCGACTGATTTCTAAACTACCGTCAAATTCCGATCTGATCATGTAAAAATAAGCTCCAAATATTGATTCGTAACCACCTTAGGTTCCAATGGCATTATTTCATGTTTTTATGCATTTTTAGGACTGATTCCATGGTTTAGCACAGGTTACATGGTTTCACTGATTCCAAGTTTTATCAACTACCCACCTGATGCCTGACATTCAACCATAGGAATATTATCACAGACTTCTAAGTCATACAATCGCTGTACTGCACGAGAAATTGTCCCCTTTGAAGTTTTCAACTTCACCAATCTAATCACACCATCCCTCCCTGGGAAAACCTCAATCACAACACCCATTGACCATTTCATTCTCTACACTTTGTCCTCACTGATGAGCACTATAGAACCCAACTTCAAACTACAACGATGTACGAATTCCTTAAGAGCAGGAGGTAAATTTCTAAGATAATCTTGACTCCATCGCAACCAGAATTCATCAAGCCGCTGCTGGCGCACTGTTTCCCGGTCAGAGAGTTCCTTCCTACCTACTACCAAATCATTCAAATCGATATTATCAGGGACAAATCTTGCCACACTACCAATCAGGAAATGAGACGGAGACAACGGGAACTTCGAATCAACACAATCTCCCACAAAGGTCAATGGCCACGAATTTACTCACGATTCTACGTCACATAAAGTGGTCTCTAATTCCACTCGAGTAAGACACCTCCTGCCCAACGTCTTCTTAAGAGCAGATTTTACAGAACCGATTAAACGCTCGTAATGACCACCCCACCAAGGAGGGGGTGGGGGTGGGGCTCGGGCTCGAGCTCGGGCTCGGGCTCGGGCTCGGGTCAGGGTCAGGGTCAGGGTCAGGGTCAGGGTCATGGTCATGGTCATCGTCATCATGGTCATGGTCATGGTCATCATCATCATGATAATCGACATCATCATCATCGTCATCATCATGATCATCATCATCATCATCATCGTCATCATCATCGACATCATCATCATCATCATCATCATCATTGTCATAATCATCGTCATCATCATCGTCATTGTCATAATGATGATCATCATCATTGTCATCATCATCATTATCATCATCATCATCATTACCATCATCACCATCATCATCATCATCATCATCAGCATCGTCATCGTCATCGTCATCATCTTCATCGTCATTTTCATGATCATGATCATGATCATTATCATCGTCATCGTGGTCGTGGTCGTGGTCGTGGTCGTCGTGGTCGTGGTCGTGGTCGTGGTCGTGGTCGTGGTCGTGGTCGTGGTCGTGGTCGTGGCCCTGGCCCTGGTCCTGGTCCTGGTCCTGGTCCTGGTCCTGGTCCTGGTCATGGTCATGGTCATGCTCATGCTCATGCTCATGGTCATGGTCATGGTCATGGTCATGGTCATGGTCATGGTCATGGTCATGGTCATGGTCATGGTCATGGTCATGGCATGGTCATGGTCATGGTCATGGTCATGGTCATGGTCATGGTCATGGTCATGGTCATGGTCATGGTCATGGTCATGGTCATCATCATCATCATCATCATCATCATCATCATCATCATCATCATCGTCATCATCATGGTCATCGTCATCGTCATCATCATCATCGTCATTGTCATGATCATGATCATGATCACTATCATCGTCATCGTCATCATGATCATCATCATGATCATGATCTTCAGCATCATCGTCATCATCATCGTCATCGTCTTCGTCATCGTCATCGTCATGATCATGGTCATGATGATGGTCATGAACATGATGATGATGATGATGATGACGATGATGATGATGATGATGATGATCATTATCATTGTCATCGTCATCATGATCATCATCATGATCATCATCTTCATCATCATCGTCATCATCATGTTCATCGTCATGGTCATGGTCATGGTCATGGTCATGGTCATGGTCATGGTCATGGTCATGGTGATGGTCATGGTCATGGTCATGGTCATGGTCATGGTCATGGTCATGGTCATGGTCATGGTCATGGTCATGGTCATGGTCATGGTCATGGTCATGGTCATGGTCATGGTCATGGTCATGGTCATGGTCATGGTCATGGTCATGGTCATGGTCATGGTCATGGTCATGGTCATGGTCATGGTCATGGTCATGGTCATGGTCATGGTCATGGTCATGGTCATGGTCATGGTCATGGTCATGGTCATGGTCATGGTCATGGTCATGGTCATGGTCATGGTCATGGTCATGGTCATGGTCATGGTCATGGTCATGGTCATGGTCATGGTCATGGTCATGGTCATGGTCATGATGATGGTCATGAACATGATGATGATGATGATGATGACGATGATGATGATGATGATGATGATCATTATCATTGTCATCGTCATCATGATCATCATCATGATCATCATCTTCATCATCATCGTCATCATCATGTTCATGGTCATGGTCATGGTCATGGTCATGGTCATGGTCATGGTCATGGTCATGGTCATGGTCATGGTCATGGTCATGGTCATGGTCATGGTCATGGTCATGGTCATGGTCATGGTCATGGTCATGGTCATGGTCATGGTCATGGTCATGGTCATGGTCATGGTCATGGTCATGGTCATGGTCATGGTCATGGTCATGGTCATGGTCATGGTCATGGTCATGGTCATGGTCATGGTCATGGTCATGGTCATGGTCATGGTCATGGTCATGGTCATGGTCATGGTCATGGTCATGGTCATGGTCATGGTCATGGTCATGGTCATGGTCATGGTCATGGTCATGGTCATGGTCATGGTCATGGTCATGGTCATGGTCATGGTCATGGTCATGGTCATGGTCATGGTCATGGTCATGGTCATGGTCATGGTCATGGTCATGGTCATGGTCATGGTCATGGTCATGGTCATGGTCATGGTCATGGTCATGGTCATGGTCATGGTCATGGTCATGGTCATGGTCATGGTCATGGTCATGGTCATGGTCATGGTCATGGTCATGGTCATGGTCATGGTCATGGTCATGGTCATGGTCATGGTCATGGTCATGGTCATGGTCATGGTCATGGTCATGGTCATGGTCATGGTCATGGTCATGGTCATGGTCATGGTCATGGTCATGGTCATGGTCATGGTCATGATGATGGTCATGAACATGATGATGATGATGATGATGACGATGATGATGATGATGATGATGATCATTATCATTGTCATCGTCATCATGATCATCATCATGATCATCATCTTCATCATCATCGTCATCATCATGTTCATGGTCATGGTCATGGTCATGGTCATGGTCATGGTCATGGTCATGGTCATGGTCATGGTCATGGTCATGGTCATGGTCATGGTCATGGTCATGGTCATGGTCATGGTCATGGTCATGGTCATGGTCATGGTCATGGTCATGGTCATGGTCATGGTCATGGTCATGGTCATGGTCATGGTCATGGTCATGGTCATGGTCATGGTCATGGTCATGGTCATGGTCATGGTCATCATCATCATGATAATCGACATCATCATCATCGTCATCATCATGATCATCATCATCATCATCATCGTCATCATCATCGACATCATCATCATCATCATCATCATCATTGTCATAATCATCGTCATCATCATCGTCATTGTCATAATGATGATCATCATCATTGTCATCATCATCATTATCATCATCATCATCATTACCATCATCACCATCATCATCATCATCATCATCAGCATCGTCATCGTCATCGTCATCATCTTCATCGTCATTTTCATGATCATGATCATGATCATTATCATCGTCATCGTGGTCGTGGTCGTGGTCGTGGTCGTCGTGGTCGTGGTCGTGGTCGTGGTCGTGGTCGTGGTCGTGGTCGTGGTCGTGGTCGTGGCCCTGGCCCTGGTCCTGGTCCTGGTCCTGGTCCTGGTCCTGGTCCTGGTCATGGTCATGGTCATGCTCATGCTCATGCTCATGGTCATGGTCATGGTCATGGTCATGGTCATGGTCATGGTCATGGTCATGGTCATGGTCATGGTCATGGTCATGGCATGGTCATGGTCATGGTCATGGTCATGGTCATGGTCATGGTCATGGTCATGGTCATGGTCATGGTCATGGTCATGGTCATCATCATCATCATCATCATCATACTCATCATCATCATCATCATCGTCATCATCATGGTCATCGTCATCGTCATCATCATCATCGTCATTGTCATGATCATGATCATGATCACTATCATCGTCATCGTCATCATGATCATCATCATGATCATGATCTTCAGCATCATCGTCATCATCATCGTCATCGTCTTCGTCATCGTCATCGTCATGATCATGGTCATGATGATGGTCATGAACATGATGATGATGATGATGATGACGATGATGATGATGATGATGATGATCATTATCATTGTCATCGTCATCATGATCATCATCATGATCATCATCTTCATCATCATCGTCATCATCATGTTCATCGTCATGGTCATGGTCATGGTCATGGTCATGGTCATGGTCATGGTCATGGTCATGGTCATGGTCATGGTCATGGTCATGGTCATGGTCATGGTCATGGTCATGGTCATGGTCATGGTCATGGTCATGGTCATGGTCATGGTCATGGTCATGGTCATGGTCATGGTCATGGTCATGGTCATGGTCATGGTCATGGTCATGGTCATGGTCATGGTCATGGTCATGGTCATGGTCATGGTCATGGTCATGGTCATGGTCATGGTCATGGTCATGGTCATGGTCATGGTCATGGTCATGGTCATGGTCATGGTCATGGTCATGGTCATGGTCATGGTCATGGTCATGGTCATGGTCATGGTCATGGTCATGGTCATGGTCATGGTCATGATGATGACGATGACGAAGACGATGATGATGATGATGACGATGATGATGATGATGATGATGATCATTATCATTGTCATCGTCATCATGATCATCATCATGATCATCATCTTCATCATCATCGTCATCATCATGTTCATGGTCATGGTCATGGTCATGGTCATGGTCATGGTCATGGTCATGGTCATGGTCATGGTCATGGTCATGGTCATGGTCATGGTCATGGTCATGGTCATGGTCATGGTCATGGTCATGGTCATGGTCATGGTCATGGTCATGGTCATGGTCATGGTCATGGTCATGGTCATGGTCATGGTCATGGTCATGGTCATGGTCATGGTCATGGTCATGGTCATGGTCATCATCATCATGATAATCGACATCATCATCATCGTCATCATCATGATCATGATCATCATCATCATCATCATCGTCATCATCATCGTCATCATCATCATCATCATCATCATCATTGTCATAATCATCGTCATCATCATCGTCATTGTCATAATGATGATCATCATCATTGTCATCATCATCATTATCATCATCATCATCATTACCATCATCACCATCATCATCATCATCATCATCAGCATCGTCATCGTCATCGTCATCATCTTCATCGTCATTTTCATGATCATGATCATGATCATTATCATCGTCATCGTGGTCGTGGTCGTGGTCGTGGTCGTCGTGGTCGTGGTCGTGGTCGTGGTCGTGGTCGTGGTCGTGGTCGTGGTCGTGGTCGTGGCCCTGGCCCTGGTCCTGGTCCTGGTCCTGGTCCTGGTCCTGGTCCTGGTCATGGTCATGGTCATGCTCATGCTCATGCTCATGGTCATGGTCATGGTCATGGTCATGGTCATGGTCATGGTCATGGTCATGGTCATGGTCATGGTCATGGTCATGGCATGGTCATGGTCATGGTCATGGTCATGGTCATGGTCATGGTCATGGTCATGGTCATGGTCATGGTCATGGTCATGGTCATGGTCATGGTCATGGTCATCATCATCATCATCATCATCATACTCATCATCATCATCATCATCGTCATCATCATGGTCATCGTCATCGTCA